>NC_041396.2:296109321-296435821 GCF_900747795.2 Erpetoichthys calabaricus | reverse complement strand
AACCCGGTTCAGCTGCACCATTTGTAGTTTTGCACCATATGGTCCGTAGTAAATCCAGAAATGGAAAATTTCTATGGTGCCCCCCCTTCCCTTGATGCCCTAAGCACATATTTATTTTGTTTAATGGTTAATCCAGCTCTAGGTGCCGGTGTGCCGCTAAGCAATGAAACCTAGTCAACGTGCTTTGTCTCATAACACCTACACTGCAGTTCAAGAATGGATGTGGTGCACAGTTAACATTGCTGTGCTATACCACCAGGACCACCAGCAGGAGAGGTGGGCTGAGTGGATGCAGTAGGTGTTGCATCCAATTCAGTCCCAGCTCAAAATCAGTGACGTTTCAACCTCGATCAGTTCTCGCAAAGAAATCAATCAGACCTCAGCCTTCTTTACGGATCATTGCAAGGGCGAAATCCCACTCTGTTAAAAGAAAGCGATTCGCCTTTATGCCTTTAGTCATTCACAGGTGACAATCGCGCTTGCAATGCTTGACTCTTTTCATATTATAGAACAGGAGTGACAACTAATAAGTGAACTACAAATGACAGCACACTGCAAGATCCCGATTGCACCATAATAAAGTCGGGCAACGCACTTCACTCCATTTTGGCCGTTTGTGATTCAGCCTTCCTCTTAGTCGCAGACCCTGTAATGCCATCTCACACCTCTGTGGAACCCCTGTGTTAGAGGAAACGCAGCATATTCTGCCGCCTTTGCACAGTTGTTTTTTATCATTAGATATGTTATTGTTATCATTATTATTAACACAGGAGGCCTACAGAAGATCATAGCCTCAAATGCCCGAAAGGCAAAATTTGGGGGCACCTCACAGAGTGTTACCCAGACTCTAACTGAGCCTATGCCACGTCACACTAACGTATGCATGGGAACATTTTTTTTTCATTCAAACTTTAAAATGTCTAAGAACCTTGTGGTTATAATTAATTGTAATGTATATCATTTTCATCATTTATGAGGTGTGGTGAAAATCGGAAAACACTGTCACAGTGATTCAATTTCCATTTTTTGCTAGTGTATTTGAAAAAACAACATAGCACACATAGCAATCTGGACATATTCTTGATAGTGCTTGTTTAACATGTACCTGTGGTTGATGTAGCAGTGATGGTGTGGCGCAGTGGGAGTGAAAATCTATTAAAAAAAATTCGGACGCGAGCATCAGCGGGCTTTGCACCCGAGGAACCAAGTTACCCGAACTATTCTCTAACATTTCAGTAATTATTCACCGCTCTGATGCTGACCTTTCTGATCATTAAATAGATCAGCACGATAGCAATTCACGAGAAGAGTTCATAATTAATTGCAGAATTACGATATTTGAGGGTTCCTCCAGAGTGCCTCTTTCTCTTGCACGATTTAGCTTAAAAACTAATCAGCACGTCGTCATCTCATAACAGGCTTAAGTTTCGAGTTTGGTATTTTACCGTGTGGCTAACCCCCGACTTCCAGTAAGAGCGGAGGTTGCTACTAGTGTCAGAAGGGGACATTTTGTTGTAGACTGGGTGGTTTAATGTCTCTCATAGGCAAAGGTACATGCAAATATTACATTTAAAACACAGTAGATGAAGAGGCAATAGTGGGACTGGGGTGAGAAGTCAGTCAGTTAGTCATTGTCCAACCCGCTATATCCTAACACAGGGTCATGGGGTTCTGCTGCAGCCAATCGCAAGGCAGGAACAAACACCGGGCAGGGCACCAGCCCACTGCAGGGCACACACAAACACTAGGGACAATTTAGGATTGCCAATGCACCTAACCTGCATGTCTTTGGACTGTGGGAGAACACCCACGCAGACACGGGGCAAATATGCAAACTCCATGCAGGGAGGACCAGGGACGTGAACCCAGGTCTCCTTACTGTCCTATACAAAATTGTAATAAAAGAAATGTTCCTTCCTTGGAAAATGTTTGTGTTAACCTGATTTAGAAATGAACATGTCTGAAAATATTGGTTTCTAATCAGCATATGTATACTCATTGATAGCTGGTAACCAGGGCCGGATTTATATGAAAAGAGGCCCTTTCACCTTCCATTTTTAAGTTTGTAAATTACATGAGAGATAATAAAATACATCATTACTGTGATTAACCAATACATTTTTATGTTTGTTTATGTTTGTCATATGTGTAGAATTTCTCCTTATTAATTGCAGAATTTCAGTGTTTTAGTGTTCACTGTTTTTAGAATAGTGTAATTTTAATTTTGCTAACAATTTGAATGTAGGCCCCTCTTGATCTTGAGGCCCTAGGCTGAAGCCTAGTTAGCCTATAGGAAAATCCGGCCCTGCTGGTAACAATACATTTTGTTAACCTGTGTTTACACTATTTGTTAAACTCAGGAAATTTGGATGTGCCATTGTTTAATCCATCATCCTGTTGTTCTAGGCAGGGACTGAAGGACATTTAAACTTCTGGGCAGGAGAAGGCAGCGAGAGGGATGGTCCACTGAGAACGCTGCTAAGATACTCGCATAGAGCACAGGGGCTAGCAGGCAGTCTGCACTGTAAAAAATGTCAGTAAATTTAACGGTAAAAATACTGTAAATGGTGAAAGTAAAAGACCTTTTATGAAAAAAGGAAAGTTACCTTATGTTCTACTAAAAATTACCTGTATATCTTAAACAATACATTTCAATATTTTTTACAGCCAAGTTCTATAAAATCGATATTTTTCTACCTTCAAAATATGCTAAATACCGTAAATTGATGCATTACAGTTACACTGAAAAAATCTGTTAATTTTACAGTGTAAAACTGTTAAATAGCGAAGGTAAACAACTGTAAAATGTAAAATGGTAAATTGCTGTTTCAGTAAAACCGGTTACGATAGCTGCATAAGGACACGCCCCCTTTTACCATATTGTTCCTGGTGAACTGCATACCTTTGAATAGTAGGGAAAAAACTTATTAAACAGATTTATTTTTCCCTGCGTGCTGAAGGTTTTCTGAGGTTATGGAAGTTGATTTATGGTGGGTTGTATTCAATAAGTAGGACACCATACATCACAAAAGCAAACTTTACTTCCCCACCAGACAACATGCCATAACTTCCTTAAACATTGAATTGTTTTCAATGTGTATAATTAAATGGTACATGCTTGCTATTGATTGTTGTTACTTTACTGATGCAAACTGTGTACTAGGGTTTGACCCTGACAATACATATTGTTTATTGATTGGCATATTTATTACACAACATGAATTTCTGGTTATGGTTAAACATTCCCTTCTATTGGAATTTGCTGCAAAGAACAAATAGTTTTTACTACAAAATTATACTGTAGACCTAAAAATATTGTCACCTTATTTATTACAGTAAAATTTTGGCAACCCAGCTGCCAGTATTTTACCGTAAATGTAACATTTTTTAAAGTGTACCGTAGACCAAAAAATATTGTCACCTTCTTTTTTACGGAAAAATTCTGGCGACCCCAGCTGCCAGTATTTTACCGTAATTTTAACATTATTTTTTTTTACAGTGTACGGCACGTGGTTGGTACAACGTGAGGTATAAGCAGTGCAGGATTTACATATAAGCTACACAAGCTATAGCTTAGGGCCCCCGCCTTCTTGGGGCCCCCAAAACAAATTGTCCGAGTGAGCAATTGTCATATATACTTAAATATACTACAGCATTATTTGTCCCAATCAGGCCCGGCCTTAGGCATAGGCGAAGTAGGCGACCGCCTAGGGCCCCGGCGTCCGGGGGGCCCCGAATCGACTCCTTGGTCTAATTTTCATGCATTTCACAGAGCTTCCAGGGGGGCTCTGCCCCCCTCAGGGGGCCCCTGGACCCCCCTTTCGCCTAGGGCCCCATAATACCTAAGACCGGGCCTGGGTATAAGGACGGCAACAATTACCTCCAAGGCAGAAGAGACAGCTCCACAAGGAGACGCCGGTTGTGGGTCCAACGAGAGAGGGAAGCCACATGAAAGGACCGAACAAAGCTGGCGGACGAGAAGCGAGACGTTATAGGTCGCAGCAACACAAGGAGCCCAGAGTGGAATAGAAAGAACAACGAAGAGACGCTGACAGGGATTCAATGATTTGACAAAACTTCTGTTGGGAAACGAACGTCTGGTGAACAGAGTGCATCCGTGGACAGTTGGACGATTTATTGTTGTGGTAACACAGTGTGCAAACTGGACTCTGCACCACTAAAGGTTGTATCCT
Source organism: Erpetoichthys calabaricus (assembly GCF_900747795.2). Taxonomy (NCBI): domain Eukaryota; kingdom Metazoa; phylum Chordata; class Cladistia; order Polypteriformes; family Polypteridae; genus Erpetoichthys; species Erpetoichthys calabaricus. The sequence continues at coordinate 296,431,628 of NC_041396.2, read as the reverse complement.
GCAATTCTTGTTTTTAACGGACTTTTACATTGTGGAATGTGTGCTTTCCTTTTTAAAAAAGGGAATTTCGTTCCTGATATTGTTAGTTTTTTCATGTTCATTTATCTTTTTAATGTACTTTATATTGTCTTGTAATAGAACTTATTGTTGCTTTTCCAGAAATTACTGTTGTGTCTTTCATTGTGTGTTTACGCACCGCCCAATTTAAAGAAACTTGCGTGCTATTATCGTTAAATTTCAAGAGTACACAGTCTCTTAATAAAACTGGGTGGCGTAGTCGGATATTTTAACGGTGTCTAGATTAGATTACCTGTAAGTGTGACCAGACACCTGTCTCATAACCAGACTTAATTCATTCTTTATTTATTTGTCACATAGTACATAGTTATACAAGACAACACGCAGTAAAATACATCTTCTTCGCATACCCCTTGGGGTCAGAGCGCAGGGTCAGCCATTGTACAGCGCCCCTGGAGCAATTGAAGGTTAAGGGCCTTGCTCAAGCAGAGTAGCATCTCTTTTTTGGCAGTGACGGGGATTCAAACCAGCAACCTTCGGGATGCCAGCGCAGATCCTTAGCCTCAGAGCCACCACTCCGCTCTAAAATGAGGGACAGATACATTCAGGCCAACACCTAAGCCCTACTGCATTTCTACCCTGTCACCCGAATAGTCACAAAACCCCATGAAAATGCCCATAAGGATTAAACACACCAAACACAAAAATATATAAATGTTCCTTACTGAATTTGCTAGAATAACTACTTACAAGCACAAAAAGTACTAAACAACCCCTACAAACTAACCCCCACTCGATGATATTTACAGTCCTGAAAAAAGTCATACTGTATAAGTGATGGAAGTGTTTCTTGAAACGTAAACCACGGCGAAAGGATGGAAAGAAGTGTGGAATGCTCCTTTTTAATCACAGCTTCCCGGAACTTGGATAGTGCAATACTGTCCAACCACCGGAATCCAGAAGAACAGTATTCAGAGGCGCGCCTCTTCTTAAAGATCATCTGCGGACTGGATTGGGAGGAAAAAGAACCCACTGCTATTCTTAAATCCGGTAGCCAAGCACCGTCCTTCTCTGCTAGGAATTTCCAGTTAATGAAAGGTTTAGGAGCCCCTGATGATCAAATTTCTTGGAAAATGGCACAATCAAAAAGTCCCGCCACATCCTTCTCTTGCGGTTTTATTTGTACAATGCCTACAAACCACAAAGTACAAATCCCACAAGCCCCGCCGCAACAGTGCAAACCTGTTCAAAGGCACTGACCCCAATTTAAAAACAGGAATCGGTGCAACCAGTGTAGTTATTCACATTTAACACTCAACAGCAGGAGCGGACTGGGTCTCAAAACCGGCCCGGGCCTCCTTCAGCGAGTGATGATAAAACTCCATATGTGACCCCGATACAACCTTCCAGTTGTCTTAGCTTAAGACCGTCCTCAAGAAACTGGGACACACAGACTCACACCCATCATCGAGATGGCAATGTTTTCGGCATCGGGGATCTTAAAACGTCAAGATCTGTTGAAAAAAGGAGATCAAAATTTTTGACAAATCTAAAGCTTTTGCACCTCTTCCATAGACAATTTGTTATGGTGGGGGTTTGTGGGGGTGGTAATAGGCAGAAGTGCAAAGCAAAAAATTGGTTCATGGGGTTAGCTTTGTCCATAACCATTGGTTTGATTGAGTCCAGTAATGATGCTCAGTCCTTTCCAGACATCTTTCAGGTTATAGATGGCAGCTTACAGGCACTTTCAACCCAATCTAATAAATCTTGAGAGAATCTGCCAGGAAGAATGAGACAAACTGCTCAAGTCCAGGTGTGCAAAGCTTGCAGAGATTTACAAAGAGGATACAAAGTACTGCATTAAGGGTCTGAGAACTTCTATGAATGCCAGAGTTCAGTTTTAGCTGTTAATACATTTGCAGATCTTTCTGAAAACATGTTCTCACTTTGTAATTATGGGCTGTTGAGTGTAGATTGATGGGCAAGAATGACAAATGTATCCATTTCAAATTCAATGTACAACACAATAAAGTGTGCAGAAAGAAAAATCCATGGTATCTTTCATCTAGTGAGCAGTGTTCAATATTGCAGTGCCACAATAGTTCTGTATACCGAATGTGGCACTTGACGCATGGGATGGGGGCTTTAAAGAAAAAATTGGTATGGACCTTTATAATAATTACGTAAAAAAAAAAGAAGTTGGTACAGAAAAAGGATGGCTGTGTAAAGCGTTCTGTGATGTTCATCATTGCATATAGTGAAGTGAAAAAAAATCAATTAAAATGGGAACCCTACATACAGTATGGACGGTCTCTGTATTAAGCGAGGGCTTTCAAAGCATGCCACTTACCTCCATGTTCTGTGGGGATCACAAGAAGGTCTTCATTTTTTCATTCAAATGTCACTTCCAGTGGTTCAATCACAACCCCAGACCCGACTGAAATTTATCAGGAACAACTTGAAGAGCAGCATCAAGCCCAAGAAGCTGTGTGTAGATGAGGGGACACAACACGATGTAGGTGGGCAAGGAACCGACTAACAGAAGAACTCAGACTGGCTTAGATGGGCTACTCTCAAAGGCTGAGAAATACATTTTCAGACAATGATCCTCATCAGTGAGGAAAGGCCTGCAGGACTGACTGCTGGAAATCATCAGCCCCACATGGCTAATGCGGAAGAAAAATAAGCCACAATATTTTAATTTAACAAAAGGAGGTCTTTATTAGCATTCATTTTTTAAAATATACTTTATTTAGATATATTTAGGAAATTGTTATATATATAAAAACACAATTTATTACACTTTTACAGCCTGTATCAATCTATTATATCAACAAGTCTAATCAGCTACAATCTAACACGGTATTTCACAATCTACAACATATTGTAGCCTCGACTGGGTCCCAGACATTGAAGGCTTAACCTAAAATGAGGGACTTTGCCAAAGAATGTGGTACAAAAAAATAACACAGTAGTTCTGAATCAATCAGTGGAAGAAGTGAGTCCTGTGCCCTCTCTATACAGTCATATGAAAAAGTTTGGGAAACCCTCTTAATTCTTTGGATTTTTGTTTCTCATTGGCTGAACTTCCTTTTAATATCTGACATGCCTTATTGGAACAGTAATATTTCAGCAGTGACATTAAGTTTATTGGATTAACAGAAAATATGCAATATGCATCATAACAAAATTAGACAGGTGCATAAATGTGGGCACCCCAACAGAGATATGACATCAATACTTAGCTGAGCCTCCTTTTGTTAATCTAACACCTCTAGACGCTGTCCTCCTATAGCCTTTGATGAGTGTCTGATTCTGGATGGAGGTATTTCTGACCATTCTTCTATACAAAATCTCTCCACTTCAGTTCAATTTGATGGCTGCCAAGCATGGACAGCCTGCTTCAAATCATCCCATAGATTTTCGATGATATTCAAGTCAGGGGACTGTGACGGCCATTCCAGAACATTGTACTTCTCCCTCTGCATGAATGCCTTTGTAGATTTCGAACTGTGTTTTGGGTCAGTCTTGTTGGAATATCCAACCCCTGCGTAACTTCAACTTTGTGACCGATGCTTGAACATTATCCTGAAGAATTTATTGATATTGGGTTGAATTCATCCGACCTTCGACTTTAACAAGGGCCCCAGTTCCTGAACTAACAACACAGCCCCACAGCATGATGGAACCTCCACCAAATTTGACAGTAGGTAGCAGGTGTTTTACTTGGAATGCGGTGTTCTTCTTCCACCATGCAAAGCCCTTTTTGTTCTGACCAAATAACTCCATTTTTGTCTCATCAGTCCAAAGCACTTTGTTCCAAAATGAATCTGGCTTGTCTAAATGAGCATTGGCATACAACAAACGACTCTGTTTGTGGCGTGAGTGCAGAAAGGGCTTCTTTCTCATCACCCTGCCATACAGATGTTCTTTGTACAAATTGCGCTGAATTGTAGAACGACGTACAGATACACCATCTGCAGCAAGATGTTCTTGCAGGTCTTTGGAGGTGATCTGTGGGTTGTTTGTAACCATTCTCACAATCCTGCACATATGCCGCTCCTGGATTTCTCTTGGCCTGCCAGACCTGCTGGGTTTAACAGCAACTGTGCCTGTGGCCTTCCATTTCCTGATTCCATTCCTTACAGTTACAGAAACTGACAGCTTTTTGTAGCCTTCCCCTAAACCAGGAGACTCAACAATCTTTGTTTTCAGATCTTTGGAGAGTTGCTTTGAGGATCCCATGCTGTCACTCTTCAGGGGAGAGTCAAAGGGAGCACAACTTGTAATTGACCACCTTAAATACCTTTATATCTCATGATGGGACACACCTGTCTATGAAGTTCAAGGCTTAACGAGCTCATCAACCAATTTGGTGTTGCCAGTAATCAGTATTGTGCAGTGACAGGCATTCAAATCAGCAAAATTACAAGGGGACCCACATTTGTGCACAGCCAGTTTTTCACATTTGATTTAATTTCATACAACTAAATACTGCGTCACTAAAAATCTTTGTTCAGAAAACGCCGTAGTACTCCGATGTTCCTAGGAGATGAAAGACAGACCACTGTTATCTTTTAAATTAAAAGGAGAGTCAATTATTATGCAGGCTGAGAGGGGTTCCCAAACTTTTTCATAGACTGTATGTGGGTTGGGGTATCTCCTCCATCAGGGTCTGCAAGGTTTGGTTTCTTCAAAGTGTATGGGAGAGAGTAGTCTCTGAGCAGGCTGCGGATGTACGACCTGCAGCAATCCTGGATTGTCATCCTTTCATTTCTGAGAACGAGGCGGCTCCTTGTGACCCAGAGAGCGTCTTTCACACAGAACATGATTTTTTTTTTTTTTTTAAATATACATTATCTTTATATATAATATGCTTTTTTCATTTCATTGAACTGAGCTGGCTTTGTGCGTTATACAAGAAAGTCATCTTCGGACTGCTCATCTGGACACTCTGCATATCTTCCTTCAAACGAGAACGAGTTTTTCTCCATGACAGGACGAGGCTGCACAACAGCCACCTTCTGACAGTCTGCTCCAAAAATAAATGACAATGTGTTGTGAGGTCTGCGGAGAAAATAATTAACTGAGTTCTTCCATTTTTTGCAGAAGTTTCTTCTTATATAATACGCTACTGTGGCTGTCTGTTTGTCTGTCCAGGATTTTAAATCACCTGTAGCTCGTAAACCTTTTGAACTATTGACCTGAAATTTGGTGCACATATGCTACGTGACGTCTACTATCCGGTGATGATTGACCTCCAAGGTTACTCCTCTTTTTATTTTTATTTTATTTTATTGTAGAATCAACTCTCAGCCGCGGGGCAGCCGTGCGGCACATAAGTACGGGCGCCGTTCTCATTCCCTCCCACCTTCGCAGTCACTTCCCCTTCCCCTCTTCATATCTTAAATCATTCTTGAGGCAGATTGAAGACTTAAGTGCCAGCTTATGTGAAAAATTAAGGAAAACATACTAAGTAATTGCAACACAAATACGGACTTAATCAGTTTTAACGCAAAAAGATGCTGATGGAAGAAGAGAAGAAGCGGGCAGCTAGGATGGAGAAAAGAAGAGCTGCTCAGGAAACAGCCAGCACATCAACCTCTGAGCTAACGAATAAATGCTAAATGTACAGAGAAAGAAAGAGGATGAAAACTATATGATCAAGTCAAGTGTGTTCACTGTGCTTTATCGTACAGTGTGCAGTTACTGTGTCTCCTCAGGTTATCACTTGGTTCAAAAACTCTCCCTGGTAGATGCTTTAGGTCAGGGGTCTTCAATCAGGGCCCTCCATGGCTGCAGGTTTTTGTTCCAACCCAATTGCTTAATAAGAAGCACTTATTGCTCAAGTAACACTTCTGCTTCATTTTAGTTGTCTTGCTCGTTAAGATTTTGAACACTTATGGTATATTTTGTCTTAAACAGCCGTATTCTTGATTTTTAATTGCTCCTAATTAACAATAAGATGCAAATGACAAAAGAAACCAGCATTTCCTCATTTAACTGTAGTTAATAAACTACTCGAACCCGCATCTGGCCCAGCTACCTCTTCTACTGAAGTCTGTGAGGAATTCCTCCACTTTTTCCATAACAACAACAACAACAACATTTATTTATATAGCACATTTTCATACAAAAAGTAGCTCAAAGTGCTTTACATAATGAAGAAAAGAAGAATAAAAGACAAATAAGAAATTAAAATAAGACAACCTTAGTTAACATAAAAAGGAGTAAGGTCCGATGGCCAGGGTGGACAGAAAAAACAAAAAAAACTCCAGAAGGCTGGAGAAAAAAAATAAAATCTGTAGGGGTTCCAGGCCACGAGACCACCCAGTCCCCTCTGGGCATTCTACCTAACATAAATGAAATAGTCCTCTTTGTAGTTAGGGTTCTCACGGAGTCACTTGATGCTGATGGTTATACAGACTTCTGGCTTTTAATCCATCCATCATTGTTGGAACATCATGGTGCTTTGGGTAGATGGTGGTGGCCCACCACCAATAGGACACCGGAAAAGGAAAAGGAAATAACAAAATTAATGATCTAAATAATTCAACTAACATAAATCCATCATCTGTTTATATCTCTCCCTGTTTTCCCACTCCATCCAGCTCCTTCTCTAAGTTCTCACCAGTCACATCTGCTTTGTAAGATGAGGCCAACTTCTTGTGTACTGGACCCCATCCCCAGCACACTACTTAAATCCTGCCTTCATGCCATAATCCCGACTGTTACAACAATAATAAACTCATCCCTTGACACTGGCTCTGTGCCGCTCACTTTTAAAATTGCTTCTGTAACCCCAATGTTAAAAAAGTCTGGCCTTGATGCTGACAATCTTAACAACTTCCGGCCTATCTCCCACTTACCTTTTCTGTCAAAAGTTCTTGACAGAAGTTGTAGCTTCCCAACTCACCAATTACCTAACCTCTAATAATTTGATGGAACCCTTTCAGTCTGGTTTCAGGGCGCAGCACAGCTGTGAAACTGCTCTGCTACGGGTAACCAATGATTTGCTTATGGCAGCAGACTCTGAACAAACCAGCATATTAATTGTGTTAGACCTCAGTGCAGCATTTGACACTCAGGTCAGACATGACATACTGCTGTCCAGAATGGAGAACATGCTGGGTATCTCTGGCACTGCCCTCCAGTGGTTCAAGTCCTATCTGACTGATAGGCAAGAGTTTGTTAGTCTTGGCAACAGTAGATCCAGCTCAGCGCCAGTCACACAAGGAGTCCCTCAGGGCTCTGTCCTCGGTCCTCTGCTTTTCTGTATTTATATGCTTCCCCTTGGCCATATTATCCGTAGTTATGGATTGGGTTATCATTTTTATGCAGATGATACTCAACTCTACTTCAATGTTAAAAGTGGAACTTCATCAGAGCTTTCTCAGCTCACAACCTGCCTTAGTGAAATTAAAACCTGGATGGAGCAGAACTCTTTAAAATTAAATTGCAATAAAACTGAACTCCTGCAAATTGGGACTAAAATGCAACTTAATAAAATGAGCTCCTTCACCAGTCCATCTTGGCGGTGATCACATCAGACCTGCCTCTACTGTAAAGAATCTTGGTGTCATTTGTGATTCCTCCCTCTCTTATTCCGCCCACATAAATCACATTAAGAAACTTTGTTACTTTCACCTCCGTAACATATCCCGTGTTCACTCCTTCCTCTCCTTTTCTAACGCTGAGAAACTTGTCCATGCTTTTATCACATCCCGCATCGATTATTGTAATTCCCTACTGGCAGGTGCCCCTTCTAATCTTATATCACAGCTCCAGCTTATTCAAAACTCGGCTGTAAGAGTCCTTACTCGAACCAGCAGCAGTGAGCACATCACACCCATCCTGCTCCGTCTCCACTGGCTCCCTGTGTCTTACAGAATTGAATATAAAATCCTACTAATAACATACAAAGCCTTAAATAACCTCGCGCCAAACTACATCAGTGACCTTCTCCATCACTATGTGCTTGCCCGCCCACTAAGGTCCTCTGATTCTGGCAATCTTGTTGTACCCCCTACTAATCTACACTCCATGGGTGACAGCAGGGCCTTCAGCTGTATAGCGCCCAGACTCTGGAATGACCTACCGAAATTAATCAGGTCAGCTGACTCCATGAATTCTTTTAAAAAACAACTCAAAACTCATCTGTTCAGGAAGGCTTTTAGCTCGACTTGACTTTATTACCTTTCTCTCAACCTGTGTGTGTGTGTGTGTGTGTGTGTGTGTGTGTGTGTGTGTGCGAGACCATCGATTATGTTATCTGTTTCTTTTTTTTTCAGAATTCACTGTCTTAATCTTCTTTATTTATTTATCTGGTTTGTACAATGCTATATACTGTATACACTGCCGTTCTTTATTATATTCTGTAAGTGCCTTGAGCATGGCAAAGGTGCTATATAAATAAAATGTATTATTATTATTATTATTATTATTAACTTGCTACCATTTACACCTGTGTGTATTTATCATGCACTATTGGGTTTAATGAAATACTTGGAAGGAAAGTGAAGAGAAAAAAGTGAAGGACTGAGAATTTCTCCTCTGTTTTAGCTTTCAAATCATTTGGATGAGATCCTTAGAAAGGGGATTTGAGAATGACTTGACATGGCAGAGTTAAAGCACTAACAAGCCATGAAATTAAATTATTGGTAAGAATTGCTTTCTAATTAAGCAACCGGGTAAGAACAAAAACCTGCAGCCACTGCGGCCCTCCAGGACTGTGATTGAGGACCCCTGGTTTAGGTCAATTAAAGCAGACACCTAAACAGTTTCTTTCCCAGAGGCACAGCCCTCACAAATCAGTAATTTAAGCTTATAGTCTTACAACGCTTATTAATACTGTATGTTATGAAAGAGTCGGTGTGTGTATATGTACATGTATGTGTGTCCACGTGCATACACACCACACACACACGATTTCAAAAATTGCAATATAAGCTGTTGCCCACATGCTAATTTTGTTCTTGCGCCAATACAGATATAAGGTGCAAAATATGGTGAAAATATGGCCATGCCTATGTGGGTATCCATCTACATGAAGTTAAAATAGCTAGAAAAATGTAAAATAACAGCAAAATACACCATATTTTTAGTTCTATGAACAAAATAATTGCATACATTATCACTATTTTCACAAAATCAATACTAGATGTTCACTGGTGTTAATCAGAGATTAAAGAGACAAAAAAACACTGCAACAGTACAATAAATGTTTGTCATCATCAGTCAACAATCAACAAGCTTGTGTTTTCATAAGTTTGGTGTCTGACGACGATCACATTGAACAGTTTGCAGCGTTGACGTTGACTATTTTGGTGTTTTATCATTATCATCCTTGCTGCAGCAGTTAGTGGGAACACCAGGGTCATAAGCGATGTCAGATGATTCCTGCTTTTTATGTCTTGCAACAAAAGCATCATATCGAGATTGTCGGGCCTGTTTGCGCTGGATTGTTTTGGCGCACCAAATGTTGCCATGTGATCACGCTTCATAGACTGCAAAAAGTGCAAGTTGTTGCAGTTGTCTGGATTTTTTATAATCTATTCTGCATTGGCAGGGCACAACTGCAATGTTCTGTCCAACTGAGAGTCCATTACTCTATTTGTGAAAGCTGGCAACACACAACGAGCTTTTGGTATTGCTCTTAGCTTGGCATTGTCATCCAGAAGTTTTATCATTTTTTCAGACACTTTTCGTTGTGTTATCATGGAGATGTTTGCTTTTTCATAGAATGTCTTAACCTGAGACAACACCAGCTTAGCTGCTTCCCATTTGGTGCGATTTTCATAGGTACCATCTTGAATATTGTTTTCCTATAGGAGGCACTAGCTAGCCGGAAATACGTTCGTTTTGCAAATGTGGCGTTTTAAGTAACCTGAACCTAAATACAGTAGATATATTATAAAGAAGCGATACCCCTCCCTTAGTGATACGGCGGTAAGAAATCACATAAGTGAAAATAACTTCGCTTTCTTTAATGATGGTTTACATGGCATAACAGACGGGAAGCCATGACAAGACCTCGTGTAGAGTCTGCCATTTTCGTCGCTGTGCTGGAAGGATTTTCAGGATCGGATGACGTTATCTCCCATCCTTCCGTCGGCTTCAAAGGTGTGCCGGATAACGTTCCAAGGCTTATACCCTTTCTTCATGGGCAGGCCCTCACTTAGGTAAATCATGCCATTCCAAACAAGGAAAAGAAGATCCAATGTCATGCTGACTCTGTCACACAGAAATAGTACACGTTGCCCATTTCGCAGTTGTCCTTTTATTGTCTTCTAATGCTTGCCTAGCAGTTCTAAATGATGAGCCCCTGTGTGCTAAATCTGGCCTTGTGTTAGCTGTACATGTGAGTGGATTTATAAAATATTTTTTGTATAGAGCACAGTGACATACTAAACTTATGTACTTATTACAAATATGAAACATCAGACAACGTAATACTTGACGTCATGTAGGAAGGCGTGAACCAGCAGCCAGCGGAGAGAAAGGTGCCAGATCAGGAAGAGATGGCCAGAATGGATGGACGGACAGCCCATTGGAAGTAGATGTCGCTGGGGAATCTTTATACCCCCAGGATGCTAGATGGCAGCTACCATGGATTTCGGTACCCAGTTGGAAACCACTACGGGCATGCTGGGAGATTAATCCAGCAGGGGAGCCTGCTGAGTTCCATGGGTGTCTGCAAGAGGGTGCTGCAGGGAGATGTGCTCCCTGCTATATTGGACTTCCATATGACCTGGAAGTGCTTCCAACGGGCAGCAGCCCTGGCACTGGGAAGTACTCCTGAGTCCACAATACAAGGGACTGCACTCCCTTGTCCAGGCGAGTCGGAGCTGGGAGGACGGAGAGAATCACTCGACTGGAGGAAGAAAGTGCGGTGGTGAGAGGTGATGGTGAGAAAGATAACTCGGTTCTTTGTGGAGGTATTTTTGCAATAAACCTCCTTTATTTGAACCCGGGACTGTGCTCATGTCTTCATGTTTGAGGCTCACTGGCTCCACATTTCAATCACAAACTGGATTACATTTTATTCTTTCAGAGGTCTCTTCAGGTTAGGTACACAAAGCACTAAGGAAGGTCAACCCCCGTAAGGCAGCAGGACCAGACAACATCCCTGGGCGGGCTTTCAGAGCATGTGTCAAAGAGCTGGCTGATGTTCTCTCCTCCATCTTCAACCTTTCCCTCAGGCATTGCATCATTCCGTCCTGCATTGACTACAATCATCGTCCCCCTTGCTAAAAAAAGCCCACCGACCTGCCTGAATGACTACAGGCCGGCTGACCTGCCTGAATGACTACAGGCCGGTAGCACTCACTCCAATCATCATGAAGTGTTTTGAGAGAGTGGTGCTGGCTCACATTCAGAGCAGCATACCGGACACTCTGGACCCCCTGCAGTATGCCTACCGGCCCAACAGGTCCACCTCAGATGCCGTCGTGGCCGCACTACATTATTCCCTCTCCCATCTGGAGAACAAAGACTCCTACATCAGGATGCTCTTTGTTGACTACAGCTCCGCCTTTAACACGGTTATCCCCCATAAACTGTCTGCACTTGGCCTGCACCCCACCCTCTGTGACTGGCTCCTAGACTTTCTGACTAGCAGGCCCCAGTCTGTCAGGGTTGATAATAGGATTTCAGCCACCATTATCACAAACACAGGCATCCCACAGGGATGTGTCCTCAGCCCCATCCTCTACACCCTGTTCACCCACGACTGTGTCACCTCCCACAAAGATAACATCATCCTAAAGATAGATAGATAGATAGATAGATAGATAGATAGATAGATAGATAGATAGATAGATAGATAGATAGATAGATAGATAGATAGATACTTTATTAATCCCAAGGGGAAATTCACATACTCCAGCAGCAGCATACTGATACAAAAACAATATTAAATTAAAGAGTAATAAAAATGTAGGTATAACAGACAATAACTTTGAATAATGTTAACGTTTACCCCCCGGGTGGAATTGAAGAGTCGCATAGTTCGGGGGAGGAACGATCTCCTCAGTCTGCCAGTGGAGCAGGACAATGACAGCAGTCTGTCGCTGAAGCTGCTAAAGTTCACAGACGACACCGCAGTGATAGGACGCATCACTGGAGGGGATAAGGTGACCTACAGGAGGGAGGTGGCCAGTCTGGTGTCATGGTGTGAGGACAACAACCTCACCCTCAACACAGACAAGATGAAGGAAATGATAGTGGACATGAGGAAGGAGACCTCACCGGCCACTGTTCATCTGAGGGCTTGAAATGGGCAGGGTGAGCGGTAATAAATACCTGGGCGTCTACAGTTAGGTCCATAAATATTTGGACAGAGACAATTTTTTTCTAATTTTGGTTCTGTACATTACCACAATGAATTTTAAATGACACAACTCAGATGCAGTTGAAGTGCAGACTTTCAGCTTTAATTCAGTGGGGTGAGCATTTTTTAACGCAATCCCTTCATTTCAGGGGCTCAAAAGTAATTGGACAATTGACTCTTTGGCTATTTAATGGGCAGGTGTGGTCAAGTCCGTCGTTATGTCATTATCAATGACGCAGATAAAAGGCCTGGAGTTGATTTGAGGTGTGGTGCTTGCATGTGGAAGATTTTGCTGTGTACAGACAACATGCGGTTAAAGGAGCTCTCCATGCAGGTGAAAGAAGCCATCCTTAAGCTGCGAAAACAGAAAAAACCCATCCGAGAAATTGCTACAATATTACGAGTGGAAAAATCTACAGTTTGGTACATCCTGAGAAAGAAAGCAAGCACTGGTGAACTGAGCAACGCAAAAAGACCTGGACATCCACGGAAGACAACAGTGGTGGATGATCGCAGAATCATTTCCATGGTGAAGAGAAACCCATTCACAACAGCCAACCAAGTGAACAACACTCTCCAGGGGTTAGGCGTATCGATATCCAAGTCTACCATCCACCACTGTTGTCTTCCATGGACGTCCAGGTCTTTTTGCATTGCTGAGTTCACCAGTGCTTGCTTTCTTTCTCAGGATGTACCAAACTGTAGATTTTGCCACTCGTAATATTGTAGCAATTTCTCGGATGGGTTTTTTTCTGTTTTCGCAGCTTAACGATGGCTTCTTTCACCTGCATGGAGAGCTCCTTTGACCGCATGTTGTCTGCACAGCAAAATCTTCCACATGCAAGCACCACACCTCAAATCAACTCCAGGCCTTTTACCTGCTTAATTGATAATGAGATAACGACGGACTTGCCCACACCTGCCCATGAAATAGCCAAAGAGTCAATTGTCCAATTACTTTTGAGCCCCTGAAATGAAGGGATTGTGTTCAAAAAATGCTTCAGTTGCCTCACATTTTTATGCAATCGTTTTGTTCACCCCACTGAATTAAAGCTGAAAGTCTGCACTTCAACTGCATCGGAGTTGTTTCATTTAAAATTCATTGTGGTAATGTACAGAACCAAAATTAGAAAAAAGTTGTCTGTGTCTAAATATTTATGGACCTAACTGTATTTCATCCTCTAGATGGCAGCGGAATACTGCCCTGAAAGTTATTCAGGCTTAAAACTATGAAGCATATCACTACACATCACCCCAAGTATGACTCAGGTTTAACCGTAAATAGAATCCTAAGTCACACTCGCAATTAACGGTCACTGTAGAGCATACAAAACCCACCTTAATAATAGGACAAGTGTCTGTGTATCCATCCGGTTGCTACATATCTGTTATATGCCATTTGGTATGGTAAATATAAAAGCAGTAATAATGTTTTTGATGTACCATCTGTTAGAACGAAAAATACTATGAATTTTATTACTATATGCTTTACAAAATACATTCCAATAAATGGTGCACTGCAAACATCTACTTGTCTATCTGTCTGTGTGTCCATCCAATTGCTAGAGCTACGGAAAAAAAATCAAAATAGACAAAGTATGTAGAAGAAGCATAACAAGAAAATCAAACATGATACTAAAAATGTCAAATAAGAGTCAAAAAATAAGAAAATTGGTCTTATCAGCATGTTCTGCTGTCCGACATTATACTCCGGCAACAGCAGGGCGATAGCAACTTCCTTGCACCTCCTTGAGCCAGGTGAATGAAGTTTATAGCTGTAATGCTAATGATTGATAATTCTGCATGGTGGGCAAAGGATGAGTGAAAATAATGATAAATTTACATGTACATCAGGAAACCAAAGTCCTGACATGACTGGGCTAGAATGGTACCATTCTGTCATATTCTACCTCAAGAAATAAACATGTAGTAGGCCTACCCAATACCTTGCAGATAAAATTAAGAAAAAAATCTATATAGCTACTACAGGGCTCTGCCCCCTGCTCGCTTCGCTCGCCAACCCCTGGTGTTGGGTAATTATAAATAGCGTGATGTATGTATGAGATATAGCATAGTGTGACGCACATAGGAAGCCAAGAATAAATTGCAAGGCACAGTGTAAAGATTTATTGGAAAATTTCTTTGTACACAACATTAGTAGTAAAGATGGTGTCTTGTTCTTGAATGATGTGATCCTATCAGAAGTTTTGCTTCAATAACATTGTGTGTCATGGTGTTGACAACTAAACGTGTACCATTGCATACACCTTGTTTAGTGTTAAGGTTTCTTAATAGCATGATTATTGTTCCGATTGTAAGGTTAAGATTGTGTTGTGGTAATCCGGCTGGGTTAATAGTGTTCAAATATTGTAAGGGGAATGGTCATTGTTGTCATCAGAGTCAACTTTGTCAGAGCTTAGAAAGAGCCGTGTCTCTCCAGGAAGTAATGAAATGACTTGGTTATTTATGTGATCAACATTAATATTTTTTGGACATAATATAGTCCGTTGTGTTAAAAGGGGTATTTGGTCTAATGAGATTGCTGTTCCAAATATTTCCGTAACTAAGTCATCGCAGATAAAGGCTTGAGAAATTGTAATAATATCTGGGTGAAGTCCATCTGTATTGGTGAGTGTCCCATCTCCCAGTTGTAATAACTAATTGTTATATTCGGGATCTGGACATCGCATGTTTTGTACCAACTGTATCTTTTGAAAGCAATGCCAAAAGTTCACGTAACATTTTTTCTTCCGCGGTTTTAGAAGCGCGTTGTAGGCGCCGACGTTTATTGTTTTTTTTGATGCGGGTTCGTGTTTGTGGTCCCGTTACTTGAGTCGTCTAGTTTTGTACCTGTGATCGTGAATTCATGACTTGTTTGTTCTTTATCGTTAGTAATATGGATAAGTAATAAGGAGGATCGCACTCACTGTTAATATGCGGACTGTTCGTTTCTTCGTATTATCACCAATCAGGTCTCGCGCCTGTATATGTATTGTAGTTCGCTCTCGTGTTGTTTATATGACGTCGTCGCGTATTTTAAGGTGGACTGAACAATAGCTGAGCGCATGGCATGTGGAGCAATAGCTAAGCACTGTCTAAAATCTCCTCCTAATAAAAGTACCTTTCCCCCAAAGGGAATATTATTATTCATCAACGTTTGTAGAAGTTCATCAATGGTGTTGAGTAAGTGACTGGATGCCATTGTACATTCATCTATAATTAATAGTTTTGCAAGACGGATGTCACGTGCATTGTTACTGTTCCTTTTCATAGTGGATACCGATGTTTCTGTGATTGGGACCGGTATTTTGAATAAGGAGTGACGTGTTTTTGGAGCCGAGACATTTTTTCTTCGGCGGTTTTAGAAGCGTGTTGTAGGCGCCGACGTGTATTGTTTTTTTTCATGCGGGTTCGTGTTTGTGGTCCCGTTACTCGAGCCGTATCGTTTTGTACCGGTGATCGTGAATTCATGACTTGTTTGTTCATTAGTAATATGGATAAGTAATCGTGCGTTTTTTTTGAGGGGCGCGTCGCCTCATTTTTTATTTCTGTTAGTGGAGGGGGGCTTTGTGTGTCATGGGTCTGAATCCTCTTTTTTGTGTGTGTCCTGTTTCGTGTGGTATGGGCTTCGTCTGGCGCTTTGTTGCATGGGTCTGTTGCTATGGGCGCGGAGCATCATTTGTCATTTTCCGGTGCTTGGAGGGTTTCTTCGTATTATTACCCATCAGGTGTCGCGCCTGTATATGTATTGTAGTCCGGTCTGTTGTTGTCTATGTATGACATCGTTTGTTGGCGTGCGTTTTCTTTGAGGGGCGCGTTGCCTCATTTTTTATTTCTGTTAGTGGACGGGTGCTTTGTGTGCCGTGGGTCTGAATCCTCTTTTTTGTGTGTGTCCTGTTTCGTGTGGTATGGCCTTCATGTGGCACTTTGTTGCATGGGTCTGTTGCTATGGGCGCGGCGCATCATTTCTCAGTTTCCGGTGCTTGGAGGGCGGCTTTGTGTGGCGCCTGCGCACTTCGTCTTTTGCGTCCACGGCCCATGTCCCTGCGTCCATCCGGTTTACCATTCTCGTTTAGTAATATGGATAATCTCTCAAAGGATGAATTGTCTCAGAGACTCCATATAGTAAATTATGAACACATACACGTGTCTTCTTACACTCCTACTGTTTATGAGAATGTAATAAGCACTGAGATTCAGCTAATATTATTGTGGTCTAAGATTTGGACTCATACACATGTCCTGCTCATTAAATATTTTTCTTTCATACACAGTACAATATACTTTATTTCCTTTTACTTATTATTATAGTACACTGCTTGATTTTACTTTTTTGAATATTATATTTTATATATATATATAGAAGAAGATGCTATATAGTGCCTGACCTGACACAGATTGACACGGAGGCACGGGTAAAATAAAACAAACTATTTATTTTCTTCGTCTGTGGGCTACGCCTTCCTCGTACCCACAGACACAACACAGTCCCAAGCACAAGCACACCACTAATACACCGCACTTTGTCTTCCTCCTTGGCACCACCACTCCTTCCAAGCAACCTTGTCCTCCTGCACTCGACTCTGGCCGCCGAGTGGTGGTCGCTGGCTCCTCTTATAGTTCACCCAGAAGTGCTCCAGGTGCTTGATCACCGAGCTCTGGCTGCACTTCTGGGTGTGATGAATAAGCTGCCCACACGGACTCGGGAGTCCTGAACACAGCACCCCCTGGCGGTGCCTGCAGGACCCAACAGGGCTACACCCAACTCCAATTCCCAGGGAGCCCTGTGGAAAACCGAAGCACTGCTCCACCCCAGGGGGGCGGCCATGTAGCGTCCAGGGGGAGGTATTGCAGTGTCCAGGGCTGCTCCCCCTGAATATAGTGTGCAGGGGCGTCCTGGCTGGGCATGGACGCCAGCCGCCTGCCACAATATATATATATATATATATTATATATGTATGTACATACACTAGGGGGCTTTGCACCCTGCTTGCCAATCCCCATGCCTGCGCTACACGCTAGCCTTTTTGCGGTTCGCTCACATATGGGGATGTGGATGTACAATTTAAACAGATTTTTATTTTCATGGGAATGGTTACATATGTATAATAGAACTATTTTACATTACAGGGAGTAATTAACCATATTAAAAAAAGAGTAAAACAATAATTATGAAAGTAAATTATGTTTCATGTTGCGTTAGAGGTATTCGTTGAGTTATACGTTTTCATTCTGTTTGGCTTTGAAATTAACATGCAAATACTTTTTAAACTTACACTTTTTTACTGTAAAACTTCAGTAAACATCCATCCATCCATCCATTATCCAACCCGCTATATCCTAGCTACAGGGTCACGGGGTTTGCTGGAGCCAATCCCAGCCAACACTGGGCGCTAGGCAGGAAACAAACCCCGGGCAGGGCACCAGCCCACCAAAGTCAGTAAAAAATTTTTTTAATTAAATTTTCGTCACCATCACATTAAATTTTAATTCTTTGTTTAGACCTTCATCGTGACAATGCAACGTATATATTAGAATGTGAATTTCCCATTGGGATTAATAAAGTATCTATCTATCTATCTATCTATCTATAACTGCCTGTGAGTGAATATCGTTTCTTTCTCTTTATTAAATAAAATGACTTTTTTGAATGTTTTTCCCTGTGATTTGTTAATTATCTTAGCAAAAGCTATTCTAACGGGAAACTGTTAACGTTTTAATACGAATGGCATATCAAGATATTCTTTGTTGTGTAACGTTATCCACGGAAGAAGTACTACATTACCTTTCTTGGATACATCCTTCTTTCTAGACCGGACAGTGTTAACCGTTGTTGATATTCTTCGTGATATTATAAGTTGATGTTTTCATCTTCCACACGATCACCACCAACTGTTTCAGCGTAGTCTGTTGATATGCATTTAACCAATTTGCTGTGTAAGCGGTCAACATTTTTGCCATTAATTCATTTCACTTCATCGTTTCTCTGTGCTAGGATTGCCCATGTACTCATTTTTTCTGTTGATAACCCTTCATGATGAAATTCTTCAATAAGATTTGACGTTAAAATTGATAAGAGCTGAGTGAGCAGAAACTGTGTCTGTCAAAAGCATTCACACAAATGAGAGGTGAGAGGACTGTGTGGGTGGTTGAATATGGTTGAGAGGAGGGAGTGACTTGAAAAAATCTCATGGCCAAAGTCTCATCTCGCGGGACTTGAAAAAAATCTTACAAAAAGTCTCGTCACAGGATTTTTTTTATATAATAGATATTATCAATGTTTGACTTTTGTAATATGTTATACCAGTCTGTAAGGAAAGTACTGGTTTGCCAGGAGTAATGATGAAAAGTTTCTGCTTATAGAGTTTTCTAATAAAAGGGGCAAAACTTCTTGTTAAATCTTATCTTGTTTTCTCTTCCAAAAACAATGTTAACTTGAACACTATAAAAATGCATTATCAACATCTGGCACGTGAAAACTCGAAAACAACTGGACCTGATGGTTTACCATAACCACTGGCCTGCTTAATCCTCCGACCATCCAAAACTTCTGTACACTTCAATAGCACTTAGAGGACATATGGCCTGATCATTGGGACCATTTCAGCTGTCAGAGGTTTGGGGTGGGGTAAAAAAGAGATAGAGGGAGAGAGTGTCCTAACCGCAGCAGCTGTATTGATCACGACAAATTCCAGTGGGGTTTTCTCGAGAAAGCCTGATGTGGAAGGTATGGTGAATTATTCTAATCTCTATATATAATCTTCATTTGGATCTTGATCTTTGTTTGTCCGCGAATTAATTAGAAGAAGCACTAGATTGCAGTAGAGAGACAGCTAAAACATTGGCATTGCATTAAGAATCTCCTCCAGGCTTATAGTACTGAAGACTGCAGTACTCCAGTCACACCTCAAAACACAGACATTCAAACTAAGCAAATTGTTGTGCTTTAAATTAACTAATCTTTATATATAATCTTCATTTGGATCTTGATCTGTTTGTCCGCGCATTCATGTTCCCCTGACACTGCCTTGGTTGTTACTTTTCTTTACAAACACTGTCGATACCACTCTTTGTGTTTAGATCTGGCGTCGACACCTGCTTCATTGTCGAGACTGTGGTTTTTTCTGTTTCTATCGACCGTCGTTGGCAGCACTTCGTCCAGATCGAATGTTCACCCGCTTCTTGGAGTCGGCAGTCAGAGTATATAAGTTGGACACACTTCTGTGATTTTCCATCAGTCGGCGTTTGGAGTTCAAGAAAGAAGCATTGGTTCTTCCTTACTCTTTGGATTGCCACACAGCAACCTGCGAGATTGGAGAAAGGTTGAGAAGAGATCGCGAGAGGAAACGACAGCATCGTGAAAACGAGACGGACTGTGAACGGAGAGAAGCAGAAATGCTCCTCCACCATCACATAATTACTATTTGGACAGTGATTCCGAGTAGGCCGATCCTATCGAATCAATGTCCAAGGATTTTGTTTTGTAATTTTGTTTCCCTTATAAAAAATCATAATGCTGTGCGACGAAGGGCCCAGTTCACGACTGGCAGCCGCGTTTAAACAGGGAGCCCTTCACAGACAACTTTAACACGCGCAACATAGTTGTGCGCACATGGCTAGTTAAGTATAAAATTATTGTTTGTGTTGTAACTGTTTTTTGTTGATACATTGTTGCCATTGTGACACACTACAAGTGTAACTACATTTCCATACTGCTTTTCCCAACCAGTGAAAATGGTCCATTTTTGGAGCTAATCACTGTTCACTGGACACCGTAGGCCCATTATTGTTAATTTAATGTTCTGACAATGTACAATTTAATGTATATGTTTTAATTTAAATTTAGTTGAGCACATTCAAACTAACAAACTAAATGATAGCAGCGAGTTAGGGTAAACCTAGGGTTTGGGCAGTCCCAATCACTCCTCTGTCGTCTGCCATTACCTCTCCCCAGAGCACATGAAGTTACAAGCTGCTTCTGCACACACGCTCAGACCAAGTGAGGCTTACTGGTTTGTAAAGTGGGCAGAGTATGTGCATCTCCACTTAACCTATACATTCTCTAACACTAGTAAACACTTTAGATTTTGTCACAAAGAGGAAGCACATTGCTGTATCCATTTCAGAATTCTCAGATTTATTCCATTTTCATTGTAACATAAAAGTGTAATCTTTGTCAACGTCAGTGGTAGAAACAAGTCTTTGATTTTCTTGCTTGTAGAAATCAAAATCTGTTTGCTGTTCTACCACCACACACAATGGTCTTTGAGTCTGGGAGGAAATATGTGTAGTCTGAAATGTCTAATATGTAAGGTCTCTTTAAAATGCTTAATAAATGACTACAAATTCCCTATATGTACAATAATCTTGCAATTTGGGAAGTAGCCAATGGGACAAAATATTCCACAACTCCTACTAAAACAAAAATTTTTACAATACAAATCTATACATGGATTGTTTAGTTGTAGACTTTTGTTACGTAATAAATAACCCAAATATATTTCATAATCTATGAACCTCATTCTGAATTACAGGCAGAGAAACCAAACAGATAAAGATAACGCTGTTGAAAGTTGGTATTGTGTGTCTGTTTATTTATTTTAATTTAATACAAAAAAAACATATCTAGGCAAGAAATATGTACAAAGATCCCTAAAGGGCCCTTCTGTACATGCATGAGAAGTAAGTAGCTAACTGATAGATAAACTAAATCTCCCTAAGTAGCTGCTATTCTCTCTATTAAAATTTAGAGCAATTAAGAACAAAACTACAATTAATTTCTGAGGTACATCTTTTCTTACCTTGAATCCTGCACAAGGATGCCAAGGCCCAAGTACCACAAAGATGGCTAAACTGTGAAGTATTAACAAATACTATAGATGCTGTCTATGAAGTGTAAATCATAAGCAGCCTGTCGAACACTGGTAACAGTGTGGCGTTCTTAAAAAGTACATGTGAAACATTATATTATTAGGAAAGAGCACCGGTTCCATTTGCCCTGTGTATACAGTATGTCATTAGAGAGGTCTCTCGCCTATGGACCAAGGAAGCTCATAACTTTTTGCTTAAGAGTGCATGTTCATGCATAATACTTTTCTCATCTATTCATCAAATTCTGTCTAAAGCCAGTCCTTCTGCTTTCCCCCAACCCACACAACACACAAAATTTCATGATCCTAAAAAGTCTCTACAGGCCAGATCAGTAAACAGCTAATGGTATGTGGAACAGGGCAGCCTTTTTCAAATGAGCATGATCTGTCTCTACACCCCTAGCATGTCTATCTTGACCTTAATCTCTTCTCTCTCTTAACATTCTCACATAAAAAAATACATATATATGTATAAAATGGGAAAACATTAAAGAAAACCTCAGTGAAGGCATGGTTTACAAAAGTCCAACCCATACTGGGGGTCATGTTATGTCACATGCCCAATAATACATGGTCTTGTAAGCCTTAGAATGTTTCTGTGTTTGAAAACTCAACATCAACTTAAGTTCCTACAAAAGCACACCACCCAGAGGCCAGTTGTGCTGGCAAAGTCCATCATGTAGCTCACACAGCTAGTCTGCTTGAGGCAGTGGATGACATGGGGCTCCACGCTGAATTGGGAGTGGGAGGATCCTGAGAATAACTTCGGCCGTCGCAGCAGGACTGTGCCTCTGTTTTCATGGCACCACCTTGGCACATCCGTCGATGTCTCAAGAGTCGGTCAGTTCGAGAGAAGTTCTGAAAAGAGAGTCAGAAAGAGAGAGAACAAGTGTGACTACAGCTGTGCCACTCTGTTTTTTTAAGTACTTTCTTTAGTTTAAAAATTTAACTTTAGGAATAAACCAACAATGCCTAAAGCACCCGTACCTATCCTGCACGTAACCATACTCAGCTAAGCTTTGGAAATTCAATATTAAATATGTCTAAGGAACATAAGAAAATGGCACAGCATAGAATAAAAGAAAGATAACAAACAGGAATGGAAATTTAATAAGAATATCCCAAAACATTACAAAAAAAGAAAACAAAAAAAAGTTGCACCATAAACATGCAGTCTAGTATCATAATTTGTATCTCTTGATTTAAACTATAAAGTTTTGATTTGATATACTTTATTGATCCCCAAGGGGAAATTGTCTTTTCGCATGAACTTTTGAAGATCAGAGCACAGGGTCAGCCATTGTACTGCTTCCCTGGTGTAATTTTCAGGTTAAGGGCCCAAAGGAGTAGGATCCCTTCAGGCAGGAATGGGATTTGAAAAGATGCAGTAGATCTCTAAGTAGCCCTAGATAGATAGATAGATAGATAGATAGATAGATAGATAGATAGATAGATAGATAGATAGATAGATAGATAGATAGATAGATAGATAGATAGATAGATAGATAGATAGACAGACAGACAGACAGACAGACAGACAGACAGACAGACAGACAGACAGACAGACAGACAGACAGACAGACAGACAGACAGACAGACAGATACATAGATAGATAGATAGATAGATAGATAGATAGATAGATAGATAGATAGATAGATAGATAGATACTTTATTAATCCCAATGGGAAATTCACATTCTCCAGCAGCAGCATACTGATACAATAAATAATATTAAATTAAAGAATGATAATAATGCAGGTGAAAAACAGACAATAACTTTGTATAATGTTAAATGTTAACGTTTACCCCCCCCCCCCCCCGGGTGGAATTGAAGAGTCGCATAGTTTGGAGGAGGAACGATCTCCTCAATCTGTCAGTGGAGCAGGACAGTGACAGCAGGCTGTCGCTGAAGCTGCTCTTCTGTCTGGAGATGACACTGTTTAGTGGATGCAGTGGATTCTCCATGATTGATAGGAGCCTGCTGAGCACCCTTCGCTCTGCCACAGATGTTAAACTGTCCAGCTCCATGCCAACAATAGAGCCTGCCTTCCTCACCAGTTTGTCCAGGCGTGAGGCGTCTTTCCTCTTAATGCTGCCTCCCCAGCACACCACCGCATAGAAGAGGGTGCTCGCCACAACTGTCTGATAGAACATCTGCAGCATCTTATTGCACATGTTGAAGGATGCCAGCCTTCTAAAGAGGTATAGTCGGCTCTGTCCTTTCTTGCACAGCACATCAGTATTGGCAGTCCAGTCTAATTTATCATCCAGCTGCACTCCCAGATATTTATAGGTCTGCACCATCTGCACACAGTCACCTTTGATGATCACGGGGTCTATGAGGGGTCTGGGCCTCCTAAAATCCACCACCAGCTCCTTGGTTTTGCTGGAGTTCAGCAAATGTAATGTAATGTAATGGTGTTCATGATTTGGGCCCTACAAAATTTACATCTGTAAATAGGAGGGTGGCCTGTCTAGATTTAGCATTATTATATACCCTGTTAACTGGGACAGAATTTGTGGTATAGATGTGATTAAACAACTAGAGAGAATTGAAAATAACATAATAAAATGAACAGTGTTTTGACAGAGCACAGATGCAAAAACTAAAATGGTTAGTTTACTTTAGTAGGGCAAATTTTGAGCAGATAAGTCTAAAATGGATACACTGGGAAAAGGTTTTAAGAACAGAAACAGTTAATGAACATTGGAACCTGTTTAAAAATGTTTTAAATAAAACACAGGGCAAGTTCATCCTGAAAAATGGAATCAGTAAGAAATTACTTCAGTAAACTCCACATTGATTAAATATGGAGATAAAAAGCTGCAAAGAAAAAAACAGTTGTATTAGTTGTATAAAACTAATGGATTCAGCACTAACTGTAAAGTGTATGAGAGCAACCATCAATAGAGATACTAGGGAAACTAAAAGACAGAGAAATATTTCAGAAAAATCAAAAGATGACCCAATGACATTCTTTCATTATTTTGTAGTAAAAACAAATAGTCAATGGGGAGGTGAAGTGCATCAGAGATAGTAAATTTGGAATTGAAAAATACAATGAAAAAGCAAAGGCTCTAATCCTGCATTTTTGGAGGTTTTCACATGTGAAAACTTTATAACCTCCCACTAATAACAGAGACAACTAATCAGGTACATAGTGATTGGAAATTGTATAAGAAGTGCTGCTTTGATTAAATAGGCTGAAATAAAAAATAAAAAAAAAACACCAGGACCACATGATATCCATCCTTGAGAGCTTAAAGAGGTTAGTGATTGCATATATACTTTACACCCCTGGCACATATTTTTAGAAAGTCACTGTGTACTGGGGAAATTCCTAAGAACTGGGAACTTCCAAATATCCTATTATCTAAAAATGGTGATTTGGCAGATCCATGTAACTATAAGCCAGTTAAGCTTAACATGCATCAAAGGATAAATTAATCAATGGAGTTATTAAGGCAAAGATTGAGCATCAAATGTCAAGAACAGGAGTTTTAGTAAACAGTTACTCAAATGGGGTTTAGATAGGGGAGGTCATATTTTTCTGATAGGATGGAATTCTTTGACGAAACAACAAAAACAAACAATAAGAAAGAGGCATATGGTATTATTTATCTTGATTTTTAGAAAGCATTTGACAAGGTACCTCATAAGAAAATGAAAGAAATTGAAAAAAATGTGAATTCAAAGCATAGTGTGTTGGCAGGCAGTGTGGTGTAGTGAGGTTCAAATCCTTGTACTAATGCTGTGTAATCCTGAGCAAGTCACTTGACCTGCCTGTGTTCCAATTGGAAAACCAAAAGAAAAGTAACCAATTGTATCATAAACGTTATAAGTCGCCTTGGATAAAGGCATCAGCTAAATAAGTAAATGTAATGTAAATGATGTGTGTACAATTGGCTAAAACAAAGGAAGAAAAGGGTTATGGTGAAAGGAACTTAATCAGAATTAGACAGTTGTGGAAATTAATCAATTACATTTATTTTGTTTACCATAATTGAGTAGATTAAATAGGGAATTGTACTTTTTAAAATATTTTTAAATGCAGATACCTTTACTCTTTAAAAGTATATTTATTTAGTAACGATTCTACTTTTTTTAGAGTGGATCAGTACTAAGTACAATTGATAACTTATGTTAAAAATGACAAGTTTACAATGAACAATTAAATCTAACTGCACTCAAATATTTCTGGGGTTGTAGGTCCTTATGATATTGATGTGCAAAGTGTTTTGGTACTTGATGTAATGGTTGTGCAGTTTTTTCTGGGTGTGTCAGTGGAGGCATCTCATTATAATGACCCAGTAAACTGGTTAACAACTGTTAAAGACCACGGCTTAAATGTCATGTGCCACAACTTTACATATTCTGCTCACATAGATTACCTGTGCAATGGATGATGTGGCACAAAGCACCTGGTATAGCGGCAGCCATCTTTGTCAAGTATAGACTGGACATCCCTGGCCAATCTCAGCAGAGCCGTTATTCTCAAGGAAATAAAACAAAGCTGCTTCATTTTGTAATGTAAGCTGTTTCTGAAAACTCTGGAGTTATATACGTGAACTCTTTCCCAAACTTACGAAAACTCATGGAAGAAGATTTTTTTTAAACTAGTAGGGTGTTTAGAATTATACAGTATAAATGATAAAAAATCATAGCATTTTTATCTGCCACTATCAATTAGTTGTTTCAAAAAATTCTGATCAACCTCCTTTATTTTTTTCTAAAACACAAAACTTTACCATTATGCACTTTTCTATATTTTAAAGAATGGGTAAATAAACAAAAGAAAAATATTATCTATATATATAATTCACTAAGTCCATGACAAGTAAGACGCACGCAAGACAGACGCCCACCAACAATTCACTAAGCAGCCGACCATGGCACGCAAGACAGAGACCAAGGGATACGCACGACAGAGCCCTGCCCGCCAACTCTAACACTCCTCCCGAGTCCACCCTCACTCTCGAGGCACACAGCACCTCACCAAAGACCGCCTCAGTCGCTTTTGTCTCTGCTACAGTCCACATGCATCTCTGAGCCACGTTGACTTTTCATTGTTCTTTTCGGTTTCCTGCTGCTTTTCTATATATAATCCACCAAGTCGCCCGACCATGGGATACGCACACACGCACGCAAGAAAGAGCCCTGCCCGCCAACTCTAACCCTCCTCCCGTGTCATGGGGTACGCACGACAGAGCCCTGCCCACCAACTCTAGCACTTACTGTCGCCAGTTGCATTAACAAGCAACCTTTGTGGCGTCACATGCATGTACTTACAATGATGACAAATATGACAGCTCTTCCCCACGAACAAGATTTCGCAAGACGGGAAAAACGGAACACCTGCAACATTACCTTCACACTGTTTTATTTCTGATCCCGTTCAACAACTATGTGGCGACATCGACTTCTCAACTGTGACTCCGGAACAACTCAGTATGCAAGCTATATTAAGCGTCACCAACGATGACTCGCTACACCTTAATGAACAACTACTGAAACTTATCCCTAACGATGAAGTAACTTTCACCATCGTAGACTCCATCATCACAGACGATCCCGCACATCAACTTTCATTCCCCGAGGAATTTCTTAGCAGTCTTACTCTCACTGGCATGCCTCCGCATAAACTCAAACTTAAAATTGGTTCAGTCGTCATGCTTCTCAGAAACTTCATGCCAGCAAGAAGTCTCTGTAAAGGCACTAGACTGACTGTTACAAGCATTCACCGCAATGTACTAGAGTGTAAAACAATTGCAGCTGCTACCTCACAAACTGTCCATATTCCCCGGATTTCCCTGACCCCATCAGATTCAAATTTGCCTTTTACTTTTACACGCAGACAATTTCTTGTTAGATTGGCCTTTGCAATGACAATTAATAAGGCGCAGGGCCAAATATTCAAAAAGATACGCCTATATCTGCCAAAATCAGTTTTCAGTCACGGACAATTGTATGTTGCTCTCTCCAGAGTTCCATCTTTTCATTCACTCCCAGTCGTATCCTCAAACCCACCCCATCTGGACAACTGCGTCTTTCAGGAAGTGTTCACCCATCAATAAATAATTATGCGGCGTATGCTACACCGCGGGTTGGCTAGTAGTTTTATATTTAGTTAAATTCAATGGCTCCTAAGCCAATATACTCGTCTCTAATTGACATAATGTACTCTGGTGATAATGACAATAGTATTTTAATTGTTTACTGCATTAATTTTACTGATATAAAATGTATACATGTCTGTGCTGCTGACCTTTATTTGACGGTTGAATGACTGGTGGCTCTTTTTCCAGTAAGTTACCTGGCAAATTATGGTACTTTTTAGTTTTTTTACTATAGTAATGTGAACTGCACATTTTATCTGAAATGTAACCTAACATTGTTAGGATACAGAACCCTTATTGACTCTGTTAAGATCAGTTCTAATATTTTGATAAAGGAAAAGGGCTCCAACAAGGTCTATTCATTGGCAACCATGACCTACAGTATAAATCTGCCACTGTAGCCAAGTATTCTTGCGATCAAATTAGTGCCCAGCTCTCTGAAAGGATAAACTATGATAACAGGAGGAACCATTTTAAAAAAGATGCTCCTCTTCAGTGCATAATGCATAAGTAAGGTGCACTTAACACATACAGCACCTGTGTTTTCTTGCAAATTACTTTATTTTGATGCCACACACAACCTGCGGTCAACACACAGTAAGTAGGTATTTCAAATAATAAGTGTCAAAATATAAAAAATCTATATGCACTAAGTACAGTAATTCAGATCGCAATAATCAGAGACCTTTTTCTGTTTGAGAAGCTTTCTGTTCCAAATGCATGGTGTGTTTGTTTTTCTTATGTCAGTGTTTTCATGTATTAGAAGAAATGCAGTACAACCACACAAATCTAAGTGTTTAAAATGTGCTTCTATATTCTGGTGCTGTGCTGATTCTACTTGATTAATATCAACAAGATTAAAAAGCATTTTGATGTTTGAATGTAAATACCACTTTCATTTCTTGTGTCCCCTAATGCAAATTTTTGATCTGCAAAACTGTGAGATTTTCTTTTCTCTCCATTAAAGTCTTTGCTGTGTCAGATGAGGTTTATAAATAATAACTACAGACTATTGTTAACTGATTTTAAGGATGATTCTACTTACTTACTTAACATGTATTTACTAGGAGTATACATAATTACAGTTCAAATTGAATTGCCATATACAGTACATCATTTCTCTTTGAATGTGTGTGTATGTCATTAATATGTCTTTTGATAAATAAAATATATTCCATTACTATGTATATTCTGCTTAGCATATATAATAGAAGATATTTACTAATTCAGCTTTGTTTTTTTATTTCTTCAACCGTTAACTAAATTGTACTTTTATGTGAGTACTGTTTTTTACTTTTACTTGAGTAGTTTACATTGTCTGATATTTTAACTTTTACTTATGTAAATTTTTACCTAGGTAAACAATACTTCTGTCTGAGTAAAATTTTTTAGTACTTTTTCTATTTCTGGAATTAGGTGATGTTAAAAGTGGTGTCCTTGGGGCAGCTGCTATTTTTAACATACAATATATACGTAAATGATCTACATTTGAAGTCAGAAGTTTACATACACTTTAGCGAGTGAATTCTTTAAAACTCGCTTTATAAAACCTCCACAGATTTTATACTAACAAACTACAAATTTGGCATATCATTTAAAACATCTACTTTTTGCAGGGCAAAAGTAATTCTTTCCAACAATGTTCACAGATTATTTCACTTTTTTATCACAATCCCAGTGGGTCACAAGTTTACATACACTTTGTTCATATTTGGTAGCATTGACTTTAAATGGATTAACTTGAGCCAAACGTTTTGGTTACCCTCCTACAAGCTTCTTACAATAAGTTGCTGGAATTCTGGACCATTTCTCCACACAGCTGGAGTAGCTGGGACAGGTTCGTAGGCCTCCTTGCTTGTGCATGCTTTTCAAGTTCTGCCCACAACTTTTCAATTGGATTGAGGTCAGGGCTTTGAGATGTCCACTCTGATACCTTGACCTTGTTGTCTTTACGCCATTTTCCCACAACTTTGGAAGTCTGCTTGTGGTTCTTGTCCATTTGGAAGACACATTTGTGACTGAGCTTCAACTTCCATGCTGAGTTCTTGAGATGTTACTGCAGTATGTTCCTGCAGCTAAGCACCATCACTACATGATGCCCCTACCCCCCATGCTTAATGGGATGGTGTTCTTTGGCTTGCAAGCCTCACCCTTTTTCCCCAAAACAGAGATGGTCATTATGGCCAAATAGTTTGATCTTGGATTCATCAGACCAGAGGGCATTTCTCCAGAAAGTAATGTATTTGTTCCTATGTACCACTGCAAACTTGAGTCTGGCGTTTTCATGGTGGCTTTAGAGCAGTGGCTTCTTACTTGCTGAGCAGCCTTTCAGGTTATGTTGATATACGACTTGTTTTACTGTGTATATAGATACTTGTCTACCTGTTTCCTCAGGCATCTTCACAGGGTCATTTGCTGTTGTTGTGGGATTGATTTGCACTTTTTGTGCCAGAGTATGTTCTTCTACAGGAGGCAGAAAACGTCACCTTCTTGAGAAGTATGCGGGCTGTGTGATCCTGTGGTGCTTATACTTGCATATTATTGTTTGTACAGATGAATGTTGAACCTTCAGAAGTTTGGAAATTGTTCCCAAGTATGAGGGAGATTTGTGGAGGTCCACATTTTTTTTTAATTTTATTGATTTTATTGTCATCATTCCATACAAATAGATCAATTTTTACAAAAAATAGGATTGAAAACAAATCAACCCTACAAATCGACATCTTCAGTGCTTTAAGAGCTTATTCTAAAATATTATTGATTAGATCCTGCCAGGTTCTGAAAAACTTCTGCACAGATCCTCTAAATGAGAATTAGATTTTTTCCAATTTCAAATAGTATACAACATCAATTATCCACTGACTTAAAAGAGGAGAGTTAGGACTCTTCCAGTTTAGCAAAATAAGTCTGCGTGCCAATAGTGTAGTGAAGGCAATCACAGTTTGTTTGTCCTTCTCCACTTTAAGCCCATCTGGAAGAACACCGAACACAGCAGTTAATGGGTTAGGAGTGATTGTGACACCAAGGCTGTCTGAAAGGCACTTAAAAATTTTGGTCCAGAACAATGTTAATTTGGTGCAGGCCCAAAACATGTGACCCAGTGAGGCTGGAACTTGACTGCAGTGTTTGCATGTTGGATCTTGCCCTGGAAACATTTTGGACAGTTTTAAGCGAGACAGATGTGCTCGATATATAATTTTGAATTGAATAATTGTATGCTTTGCGCATATGGAGCTTGAGTGAATTCTCTGCATTGCTACCTTCCACTCGTTTTCTGATATGTTGAGTGAGAGATCCTTTTCCTATTGTCCTATTGGATCTTTGAAAGGGAGGGACTGTAAAATAATTTTATATATTGCAGATATGCTGTCTGAGTCCTCGAAACTGAGCAATATTTTTTCAAGGATAGAGGAAGGTGCGAGATGAGGAAAATCGGGCAGGTTCTGGTTAACAAAGTTTCAAATTTGAAGATAGTGAAAGAAATGTGTTGCTGGAAAGTTACATTTGGAATGTAATTGTTCATAGGATGCAAAGATGTTGTCTATATAAAGATCTCTAAGCAATTTAATCCCAAATATTTTCCAGATATTAAAAACTGCATATGTTTGTGAGGGTTGAAAAAGGTGGATCTCATGCAGAGGTGCCACAGATAAAAGATTCTCCATCTTAAAATGCTTTCTACATTGGTTCCATATTCTGAGTGAGTGAAGCACAATTGGGTTATTAGTATATTGGCGATAACTTGCATTTATTGGGGCACAAAGCAGGGAATATAAAGAAGTTTTTTTTTTTTTTCTGAGATTGATTTTCTTTGATTTTCTCTTTATGTTAAGCAAAGAGGCAGTGAGTTTGACAACTGGCCTTAACATACATCCCCATGTTGACTCCAAACTGGCTAATTGCCTGTCAGAAGCTAATTACCTAAAGGCTTGACATCATTTTCTGGAATTTTCCAAACTGTTTAAAGGCACAGTTAATAAAGTGTATGTAAACTTGTGTCCCACTAGAATTGTGATATAGTCAGTAAAAAGTGATACAGATGATACAAAACTAGGTAGAATTGGACAGTATACTGTACATGCTTAGCCAGATTTACAGCAGATGAAATTTAATGTAAACAAATGTAAAGTATTACTACATCCAGGAAATACAAATGTTAAATCTGAATACACAATGAGAAGTCTGAAACCTTAATGTACTCCTTATAAGAAGGTTAATATAATGTTAGTTTATATAGCACAATGTGTATGTAAAGTACAAGTCAACACACTGGTGAGGCTTCATCTGCAGTAATGTGTGCTGTTTTGGTCTTTGGGCTACAAAAAAGACACAGAAGTGCTAGAAAAAGTCCAAAGAAGAGTGACTAATGAGACATTTAAGTTATGAGAAAATATTAAGGGAGCTGGACCTTTTCAGTTTAAGCAAATAGAGATTAAGACATGATTGAAGTTTTTAAAATTAAAAAAGAATTAGTACATTGGATCCCAGTGTCACTTTAAAATTTGCTCAACAACAACACAGGGACACACTTGTTAAGGGTAAATTTCACACAAAAGTGAGCAGGATTATTCTTCACCCAGAGAACCATAGACACATGGGATAAATTACCAAGTAATGTGATAGAAAGCAGGACTTTAGGAACCTTCAAAACATGGCATGATGTTATTTTTGAGAAATTAGGTAGACAGTATTGGAAAGCTTTGTTAGGTTGAATGGTCTGTTCTAAACAAATTTTGTTCTAATACTGCAATAATATCCCAGATATTTTGTGACAAAAATTCTGATTTTCTTTTTTGAGGTTATGCATTAGCATTAATCCATTTTGCTACGTGGACAATGCATAATAAAATGAATTGCTTGCAAAATTGCCTAGATGTTACACTGAATACTTTATTCTTATGAGAATGGAAATTGTCTGCAAATGATTTAAAGTTTTGTGTAACTAATGTTAGTATGTTTACATTGATTCCTTTACAAAATATTCTATTTATTTGGCTTCAGCTTGTTTTTCACAGTGTGCAAAGTATGAAAGAGCTTGTTATGAAACAGGCAACTTGAAAGCATGGTCATATTACTAACAAAGTCTAGCATATCCATATTCAAGTTTTATGCATATTCGAATGTCCCTTACAGTTTGAGTATTGAAAATGTAATAGAAAATTTCAAACTCTCCTAACAGAGAAGTGCTGTGCGACACTGTATGAATTTCAAAGTCAAGATCTCATCTTTCTTTGTAATTTCTAGGAACACATTTAATATTTTATGGTTTGGACAATTTTTCAAGACAAGTATATTTACTCTTTTGATGGTAATCTGGTGTAACAATTAAAAAAATCATCTATTTTCTTATGTTTATTCTTTACAAATCAATTCTCTGTTATGTACAATCAACTTTTCCCCTTAGTTATTTGTTCCAATGTGAATCCCCCCAGTTCTGACATAGACAATGAGGTGAAGAGTCCACTCAAGACTACATCAACAGTACTAAATTTTCATGACTGCAAAATGACAACTCATTGTTAACTTGGGAGTACATTTCCTAAAAAGATACAACTGATAATTCCTTTTTGCACAGTGCTTTAGTTTCTTACCTGCTGGCATCGATCACACTGGTAAGGCTTCTCTCCACTGTGGACCCGTTTGTGGCGTTCCAGATGATAGCGCTGGATAAAACGCATCTCACAGACATCGCAAGCAAATGGTTTTTCACCTGCAGTGGCAAAAAGATAAAACAACAGAAATTGTTCCAACAGTCCACAACCAGAAGACATTTACATTTATTTTACATTTTAATTATTTGTCTGACACCTAGTGCTTGGTGGTATACCAGTTCATACCGAAAACCATTTTTTATTTTTGTTATGATATGGATTTTTCTTATACCGTAACAGTGGTTTAAATTGCCTAAATGACGTTCGGAACGTGTCGCAGCGGGAAACTGTTCAAGTGGGGACCTTTTTCACTGCTACACCGCTAAACACAGAGGTGTTGCACGGGGGGCTCTTTTTCACTGCTACACCGCTAAATAGGTGTGGTAGTGTAGGTATTGCGTGGTGAAAATGGACAGAGAACATTCCGAAACTGAAGCTGTAGCTGACGATAAAGTTGAACATGATGACACAGAAGAACTTTTGCCAAAAAAAAGGAGTCACGTCCGTTGCCTGGAGATGCTTTGGTTTTAAAAGGTCAAATGTATAAATACTGTTTCTATACTACTGGATAATACTGCAAGCCAAGTTTGTACTTGTTTTATTTGTTTTCAATACAGTGTAATGTACCTGGGTACTGTGTAATAGTGTGACGACATGTTGACTTTATACTTGACATTTCCACTTTAATCTCGACTCTTATGACAAGAATAAAGTCGACATGTTGACTTTATTCTCGTAATTTGTCGTTAAAGTAGAACATCGTAAACTAAACTTCATCGTAAAATGAATATTTAATTTACTAGATTTTCTCAAACCCCGTCATAAGTTATATAGCACATTAAATGCTTTGTGTTATGTGTTCCCCGAGCTTCTTAAACTGACTTCGTCTGCACTAAGAGGAGGCACCGGCAGCGATCGCCGCACAGAATACATTCACTTCATGATATTCCTGCTCTCTGAACATTTAGAATGCTAAGATAAATACTTGATATCATGGTGAAATGCATTAAAGCATGTATTAATCATGTTGGGGCACGGCGGCGTGGAGATTGAACTGCTGCCTCCAGCAAGGGTGTCTCAGATGTACCCTGCCTTGAATTTGCATGTTTTTCTGGTGGGTTTACTCGGCGTGCTTCAGTTTCTTTTCAAAGTCATGTAGGATGTGGGGGTTTGTTATGCTATATTGACCCTGCTAGTGTATGTTTTGCTCGTATTCATCCTGCGATGTGCTGGCGACTCGTTCAGGGATGGGCACAACTCTGAATGGATGGCATAATTAAACATGTATAACGAAGATATTTTTAAAGTTCTGAACACTCCGTGGGCTAAGTTTATAACTAGTTTTAATTTCACAAAGACATTTATCGTGTGGTGATTGGTTATGTGGAGAAAGAAAAAGGAAGGATAGGAATTGGGGTTTTGGTACGTCAGATAGAGACAGCACGCGTGCAATAAAGAAAGCCTGCTCAGAAGAACATCCATTGAATTCTGTGTTCGTGTCTCCGACCACCAGATCACAAACCCAACATTTACACAATATTTAAGTTAAACCTGTGCGATACCCATTCATACATCCAGTTTTTTGGAGCCTCGTCACACCTGCCATAAAGTTCTCTACACTGAACGTACACCTGGGGATCCCTTACTGCGAGGGAGCAGCACTACCGCCACACTACCGTGCATGTTTAATACCTGCTTTAATGCATTTCATCATGAAAATGATATCAAGTATTTATCTTAGCATTCTAAATTTTCAGAGAGCAGGAATATCATACAGTGAATGTATTCTGTGCAGTGTTTGCTGTCTCCTCTTAGTGCGGAGGAAGTCAGTTTAAGAAGTGTAGTGATTAACAACTGGGTCGGGGAACACGTAACACAAAGCATTTAATGTGCTACATTAATTTATGATGGGGTTTGAGAAAATCTAGTAAATTAAACAATGATTTTAGGATGAAGTTTAGTTTACAACACTCTACTTTAATTATAAACTATGAGAATAAAGTGGAAATGTTGACTTTAATCTCGACATAAATGGCGAGAATAAAGTGGAAATGTCGACTTTACTCTCAACATATAGTTTTTTTTTTTTTCTTCCCTGTGGTCCTAATATGATTCCGTAGGGCTATACCACAAATAGCATTATAAATGCAAGTTGCAGTTTTATTATTTATGCATATAGATTAGTTTGAAGCAAGGTCCATATTAATGCAGTTTGCCTAAATGATGGTTCAGTTGGTAAAGATGTCATCACCTAGATTGCACTTGTTTTATTTTATTTTAATTTGGTGAATACTGTGTAATGCACCTGGGCTTGAAGCCTTGTAGTAATAGTTTATTTTATTGTTATTATTTATTAGTTTAAATATTATGCAGTTTAATGATGGTAAAGTTGTTTAAAAAGTCACTTTAACATGTCAGTGGACAGAGATTGTTAACATTAGCAGAAAGTGTAGTTGTTTTACAAAAAATATTTACTATTTATTCCTTTTCTAAGACATGTTCAGTGCAATACAACTTTTGACAAGCACTTCTGGATATTTTACTAAGTCTAAATACCTCTTGGGATGGTTGAAAATATGTTGTCAAAATTATAGTTTAAGTTTTTGCAAAATTTGTTCAATAAAAAGGTTCTATATTTTGACTGCATCTGTCATGCAATGTGATTTCCTTCTCTTCATTAGTGCCACCCCCTTGAAAACTATCACTTTATGGGGCCATGCAAACCTGTATTAATACTTGTGTGCTCATTAAAATGTTTTTTTTTTTTTGTACAATGCTCATGACAGTGGAATAGGTTATTCTTAGCCAGTAATTGGAGTGGAAAATGTGGCTAACATCCACTCATGCATGGGACAAAAATACTGTGAAACCGGGATAATTTAGAAAAATACCGTGATATAGAATTTTGGTCATACCGCCCACCCCTACTGACATCTTTATCCAAGGTGACTCACAACATTTATGATACAATTGGTTACATTTGTTTTGGTTTTCCAATTGGAGCACAGACAGGTTAAGTGACTAGCTCAGGGTGGCACAGGGTCAGTAGCAGGATTTGAACCCCCAACCTCAGGGTTT
This sequence comes from Erpetoichthys calabaricus, assembly GCF_900747795.2. Lineage (NCBI taxonomy): Eukaryota > Metazoa > Chordata > Cladistia > Polypteriformes > Polypteridae > Erpetoichthys > Erpetoichthys calabaricus. The sequence continues at coordinate 296,395,562 of NC_041396.2, read as the reverse complement.
GAAGTCCAAAGCCTTAACTACTACAACATATTGCCTCCATAAAGACGAAATTTATGGAAATTTATGAAAGAAGAAAAAGCTTGCAAACATTAAGTCAAAAAGAGAAGTTAGTTGAGGGCTGTGTTTACTTTGTACAATATATAAACCAAGAAAGCAATTCAAAACGATCCCACACCACTTTGAAATGGCTACACATCATCATTTGATTTACAGGAAAGTTTTTTTATACTCACCTGTGTGAGTAAGGATGTGCCTCTTGAGGTGATAGCTGCTCCGGAATGCCCCATAGCAATGATCACAGATGAAGTTCTTCTGCACTTTCAGTGGGCAGTCATTGTTTTCATCAACCATAGCCACCTGAAAAAAAAATGTAAAGTACAAGAATTTTTTTATCAGTGATTTTAATATGCATTCTCTTATGTTTTCTTATTAAAATGTGAACACTACACTAAAATATGAGTGCCATTGCTGCATTTATTACTACTTTATACACTTTTTAAAATTTTGTTTTAGAATTCCTTTAACCTTTGAAACTGTAGAGCACTGTATAGTGACACACCACTCAGCACACCTGCCTCTCAGCTTTAAAGCACAAAGTTAACATTACTGTCTATGTAGAGTTTGCCTAGGTTTTCTCTGTGGACTCTGGTTTTCCCTACATCACAAAAAATAAATGTGTTAGGCTAATTGGCGGCTCTAAATTGACGTCATATGAATAAGTATGAGCATTGGTGTGCGCATGAATGTACCCCATGATGGACTGGTGTTTCGTCCAAGGTCGGCTCCCGCCTTGTGCCTGATGCGGCAGGTACAGGCTCTGGATTCCTGCGACCCTGTAATGGAAAAATGATTGTTAAGAAAAAGGATATATTTATATTTAGTACATCTCAAAATGGAACCCTAACCTCATTTACAAGCAATAGTTCAAAAGGTCAAATGGAATGCTTTTGCTTTCCTCACCACCATTCCTCCCTTAAAAATATCAATGTGTTAAAGGAACCTTTCTGAAGTCAAGTGAATTTCATAAAGTTAGAATTTCATAATTTACAAGAACAATATGAACAACCAATGAAAAAAAATATGGAAAATGTACAAGAAACTATTTTCTTACTTTTATAGGTGTCCCAGATTTTCTGTTTTTCTTTTTAGTTTGTTGGTCTTCATGATCTCGGGGTAGCTTCTCATCTAACAAGCGTGATGTGTGAAACTCGCCCTCCTTCCGGATAACCTACAAATTAAACTGCTTGTTAACACAAAATACATCTCCATAAACCCCAAACAACATTAACTGTGGAGTTCATTGCCCATTCTTTGAAACTGTTATCAAAATGGAATTTATTCATTTATTTTTTATTTTTATAAGTTTTCAATAGCGAAGGCAGGGATGGAGGATGAAATGAGATACGCAAAGAATTTTAAGCAGATTATAAAGTATGTAATAGAATATACAGTATTACACATTTTAAAACTGTTTCTTTTTCTCTGGTTTTACAAACTAGCAGGAGTTTAATCATTAAATATTTATAAAATTTGTCTGTATATTTTCCAAAACATTTTGTCTTGAATTAACTAGAAGCGTTGTGATCTCCATTTTGAATTTAGCCATACATGTTTGGTTATTCTAAACCAAGGACAACACAGCCTTCCATAATATGCAGTCTAGGAGTAACTCTAAGAGAACAGGAAGCTTGACAATGATACATACCTGTGCATTGTCATATAGTGGTTCAAAATATGTGTAACCACAAAATATGTGTTCAACAGCAGGGAATACTCATGCACTGAAAACAGTCTAGGGAATAGTAGTGCTGCTGCTTCGTAATAAAGAGACCAGGGTTCACTTCCCAGGAGCTCCGTGCATGGAGTTTGCATGTTCTCCCTGTGTTCACGTTGGTGTCCTCCTGGTGCTCCCACAGTCCAAAGAACATTATAAAAGATAGTAACATTTGAGTCATGGACTGCTGCTAGTGGGTTGTAACCCAGTAACTGAGAAACACAGTTCTAAGCAGATTATGAAAATTACTGCTGGGGCTAACTGTATATGTTGAATGTAATACAAAAACTTAAGCAACCAAATACACACTCAACTTATTTTTCATACTCACCAGTGGAGGGCATGTCAGCCCAGTTGATAGGAGCATTTGGTTTTGATTTCGCTCATTTGAATCTTTTTGGCCCCCTGTGGACTCACTTCCTTGGGATGTTCTCTTTTGGCTGGCAATGGAGCTGGCCTGCATCAGGGCCATGCTGGATAGGACTGCCTCACATCCCAGCAAACCAGCCTGCAACATATGAGAACTCAGTTGGTGCAAATTAAAGCTTAACTTACTAATTTATAACTTCCTTTGCAAAATGCAGCATGCAATTGGCAAACAACTTAAAGACTCATTTGACTGTAATTCCATCCCTGACTGTGGGTTGGCGCTGTTGCTGTTCTGTTGATTGACAGTGAGATGAGTCATGACATCACTTCGAGTTTTGTGGAAGAATAATTCTCGGGTTACATAGCATTCATTTTAAAGAAATAGCATAAAGGCTTAATAAATGTCAGAGACCTGTTCAGGCACACCAGGAAATGAGATAATGGTCAAGTGAACAACAAAATGTACACTGAAATATAAGAATTTGTTTAGGAAAAATACTAAATAGATGGTCAAGTAAATAATGTTCCAGAAGAAAGGCTGATGTAATATACAAAATGCATTGAAGGATGGCTAAGCAATGACTAAAAAAAATCAGCAGATGTCCTATAAACAACGAGAATGGACAGTTGTTATATACAGTAATCCCTCGCTACATCGCGCTTCGCCTTTCGCGGCTTCACTCCATCGCGGATTTTATATGTAAGCATATTTAAATATATATCGCAGATTTTTTGCTGGTTCGCGGATTTCTGCGGACAATGGGTCTTTTAATTTCTGGTACATGCTTCCTCAGTTGGTTTGCCCAGTTGATTTCATACAAGGGACGCTATTGGCAGATGGCTGAGAAGCTACCCAGCTTACTTTTCTCTCTCTCTTGCGCTGACTTTCTCTGATCCTGACGTAGGGGGATCGAGCAGGGGGGCTGTTCGCACACCTAGACGATACGGGTGCTCGTCTAAAAATGCTGAAAGATTATCTTCACATTGCTATCTTTTGTGCAGCTGCTTCCTGAAACAACATGCTGCACGGTGCTTCGCATACTTAAAAGCTCGAAGGGCACGTATTTGATTTTTGATTGAAAAACAAACTCTGTCTCTCTCTATCTCTCTTTGTCTGCTCCTGACGGAGGGGGGTGTGAGCTGCCGCCTTCAACAGCTTTGTGCCGCGGTGCTTCGCATACTTAAAAGCCAAACAGCCCTATTGATTTGTTTGCTTTTCTCTATCTCTGTGACAATATATGCTCCTGACGCGCACTCCTTTGAAGAGGAAGATATGTTTGCATTCTTTTAATTGTGAGACGGAACTGTCATCTCTGTCTTGTCATGGAGCACAGTTTAAACTTTTGAAAAAGAGACAAATGTTTGTTTGCAGTGTTTGAATAACGTTCCTGTCTCTCTACAACCTCCTGTGTTTCTGAGCAAATCTGTGACCCAAGTATGACAATATAAAAATAACCATATAAACATATGGTTTCTACTTCGCGGATTTTATTTCGCGGGTGGCTCTGGAACGCAACCCCCGCGATGGAGGAGGGATTACTGTACATGGAAATTTCAAGGGTGGTAGCTCATCTCAAAAGGTATAAGAAAAACCATAATATAATATACTTTTATTTTAAATGTAAACCAATGAACCAACCAGAGTAAAATGTATGCATTGATTGACACTGTATGTAAATTCAACAGTTTATAAAATGAACCTCTATTCTTTGTTTCTCTGACCAGGCTGTAAAAGACTGCTTTTTAAGAATGGTCCCTCCATGGCATTTTGCTGAAGAGTAATTAAAAGATACAATGAACAGCTTTTCTTCTACCTGATTACTAAATTGTCCTGTTCAAGGACGTTTCTTTCTTTAATAAGATGTTAAATTTCGACCACACCTCTTCCTTTCCACTGATTTCTTAACCGGCTCCACTGCCATATACAGGCAGTCTATTACTAGATTTGCATCTGAAAAGACATCACTACTAAACAAACATTAATTGTTTTGTTATTTTGCTTTTCCCCCCAGTTACACAGATATGATTAAAGTACACATTGCAGACTTTCATTTAAGGGGATCTGCATTCATTTCGGTTACACTGTGTAGAAACTAAAACATTTTTTATACATATTCAACCCAATTCAGAGTGCCAACCACAAGTGAATTTTGCTTAAAACTGGGTGGGAACAATTTGACAGCTCTCTGAGTGTCATATTTCTAAACCAATCCAATGCCTCATGAAGGTGGCACTTAAAGTAGGGAGTGGTGATTTTGAACTGCAAAGATCAGAGATGCTCTCATTAACCTGGTCCTACAGAGAGCAAGCTTCTATTTACAATGAACTGTCTACAGTCAACGTCTCCTAAAAAACCTATTAGATGTGTGTTGCACTTGCAGACAGCACACCGCACATTTTAAAAATAGACATAACCTGTTTAAAAAATAAACATAACCTGATGCAAGAGAAAAACCTTTCGGCAGCATCAGATTACACATTGGATTTCAAAGGCATCAATAGACGAATGGTAAAAGTCAATAATAATGTTGTCGCAGGTGCTATGTGCACTCTCTGTTGTTCCGTGTTACGATGATCATGTAGTAGTCGATATAAGCTTGAAAAAACTGGAAGCTATATTCATGAAAATATGCATTTAAAGTAAACAGTGTGCCACATTTTGTCGAAAGGACTGTCAATAAGTGAGCTGGTAACGAAGAGCCACAGGAGATGCAGATTTCAGTACTTAAAACACCTAAATGAACAAATCTGCCTAACAACACCAGTAGATTCACAGATGAGGCTGCACAACATCCAGCTTCTAACTGCACATTTAATCAAATAACTAAAGAAATTTAACATTATCTAAATTGGTAATGCAAACATGCCATGAAAAAACAGCCTCAGCATTTTAACATGTTGTATATCCATAATTCACAATGCTTACCTAAACTCTATTTGCTGTTGTTATGCCATATACAGCAGTGATGCAATAGTTAAAATGGCAGAAAGATATTGCAGTAGCAGACAGATGCACTTTTATGGAGCCCATTAGATATGATGGTCTACATGTGTGTGCGCGTATGTGTGCATGTCTGTCTTCACTGTTGCAGCACTGTGCAAATTAACTGTTAAGCTACACCTTGTGCTACTGAGCTCATGAACAGATAACAGCAATTTTAGCTTCTATTTTCCCTCCGCTTCAACTCTTTTGTTCTCTCCATGAAAACCTAGTGGTGGTTTAAAATGCATGGACTGGAGAAATTGGGGGTGAGTGTTTTAGTAAGACACCCTGTGGGTGTCGCCTTTGCAGCGCAGGATTTTGCTGCTATTCACTCCACACTTTGTGAATCAAATGTCTGGACCCACGAGACTAGTATATGAGAAAAGAAAAAAAGAGCTTGAAACTGTCTGTCTGTTAAACTAGGATATCCTGACTTTATCTGTATCTGCTCATTTTACAGTAGAAAAGGAGATCATACATATATCTTTGTGTTTTGTTCTCCAATAACAGTTTACACATGAGAGTTTTATTTCTTATACATGGAACTTTTAATGTGTTTGACTAGTTTGGGACTTTACATAATACTTAATTCAAAGCTGATTGCTGAAAATTAAAATATATTCAAATCTACAGTTTTATGTAAAGAAACTTAACTGATTAAAGGAAGCTTTTCTGTTAGAGTTGTTCTGTCTGCTATGCTACTTTGAACAAACATGTGGGGACTATATAGCAGGTTGGATAATGGATGGATGGCTGGAAGGACTCTTCTATGTGTAGGTGTAACTAAAGATTGTTCATGTTGGAGTTAATTTATAACAATGGCTTATCACTCTTTTCTATTTACTATGTATTTTCAGGAAACAAGTTTCTCTTCAATCGGAGAACAATTTATACTGTAAATGGAAAAAGCTACCAAATAATGTAAAAGAAAGTAGTACTTGGGAGGTATTCAAGTTTCAACTTGATAACATTTCACAAAAGGCATATAACAGCAATTGACAAACTGTGCTGGCCTGAATATCTTGCTTTTGTTAAAATTGTTCTTATGTCCACACAGCATGCATTTACTGCCCTTCTGCTCAATACCAAAATCCTTTAACTTTCTGTCATACTCCTGTCATTACAAGTGGCAATTCTTCTCCTTTCTCTCTCTACCAAATTGCCTTATCCCAGATGCCACAAATAAAGTTCATCCCATCTGTGGTGCAGCTTAATTTCTCAATATATTGTTTACTGTATAGAGATGGCATATATTCTTTTTTTATGGAAGGATGCTCTTCCTGCTTCAAGCCTCCTTTGATTGACTTTTATGAAATGCAGAATAAGACCATATCCAATAACTTACACTGTAATAGTATAACATATACAATTAATATTAAATTGAACCTTACCCATTTCATGTGATCCCTCACTGCGCTGCCTGGTAAATGCGCCATCCAAGCCCACTGCTGTTAAGGTCTTCTGAATTCCAGATTGGCCCCTCTCTCAGGCTGGTCTGTGAAGGTTAGACTCTCAACCGCCCCGATCATCTGGCAGATAACCCTGTAAGAAAATGCAAGATGAAAGAAAGAAAGCAGAAATTAAACACCTTTGTGAGAGAAACAAATGGGAAAGACGAGCTATAACCTCTTTTCTTCATTTTTAACATCTTTCAGTGCTACAGGGAGGATTTGCTGAACAAGATTAACTTTGTGGTTGTGTGCATGTATGTTTCTTGTGATGGTTTAGCACTCTGATCAGCTGGTTACTGCCTTACATTCAGTGTTGCTAGAATAGGTTCTGTCTTCCAACAACAACAAACTGGATTAAGTGGTTTCATGTAAATAGAAAGAAGGAAGGATATTTAAATTAGAGATTGAGACTTTTAATGCCAGTTCTGATCGCTAGTATTTTTAATGGGAAATCAGCCATTCTGAATCCAATTTCAAAATTTAAGCCATGAATGATTTTGTAAGTTCAATAAAATTTTTATACAATATACTGTAACTTAAAGCCCAGGGTCTTGTAGATGCGTAAAATCCATATTACTAACCGAGAATGCTAAACCGGATGGATGCAGGGACATCCGGCCATGGGCCGTAGCCGCAAAAAGACGTACTGCGCAGGCGCCCCAAGAAATGAGGCGGCCGCGACCACAGAAAAAAGGAGTCAGCACAGAAAAAAGGGGTCAAACGCAGGCGACGCACACAGCGACGCACGAAACCCATTGCACACGAAACTAGCACACAAAAAAAAAGAATCCGCTCGCGCCCACCTGCAAGCGCCCACCCCCCCCTACAAGCACCGGACGGGACACACACAAAGAGGACGATTCAACAAGCCCCTGGCACACAAACACACCCAAAGCCCCATTTCTAAAGGAACCGTCCATATTAAACATACGTCATCTCAACACCTTCACACTATGCAGCATAGGTGGATCTCCTTACAATAAACCACTATTAACCGTTCAACTGCAGAAAAGGCTCCATATTAACAGTGAGTGCGATCCTCCTTATTACTTATCCATATTTCGCACGCTGAGGAACAAACAAGTCATGAATACACGCTCACGGGTACAAAACGATTCGGCTCGGATAACGGGACCAAACACACGAACCCGCATGAAACAACAAAATACACGGCGGCGCATACAACGCGCTTCTGAAACTCCGGGAGAAAAAATGTCTCGGCTCCAAAAACGCAAAGCTCAACTAACCCCGTTACAGAGACGTGCCCAAATGGACAGACACAATGAACGTAGACGCATACAGCGCGCGTCTCAAAGTGCTGCATCGAAACAGGCACGAGTTCAAACCGAAAGACCTCGTGTCTCAGACATACAAAAACGGGAGTGAAGAGACAGCATAAATGAACGCAGACGTCTACAACGTGCATATGAACTGCCAGAAAACAAGCAAGCAAGGCTCCAAAAACAGAAAGCTCAACTGACCGACATACAAAAACGGACAAGGCTCGATACAAACAATGCACGACGTAGACTGAAACGGACTTTTCACACAGCACAGGCGAATCGAATACACCTCCAAAATAGCGCGTCCCAAATACTGGACATGCAACAACGCGCCTCTCAAACGCCACAAGCAAAACCTGCCCGTCGCGGACATCAACGCCAGACACCTGCTAAACGATTGCGCCACTTGGCTGACGACGCGTTCAATAATGAGTGCACTATTGAAGAAAATTCATTGGGATTAATGAATGTCATTTGCAATCATTGTCATTCACTTAACTTCCCTGAAGAAACAACTGCAATACAAATAATGAATTTACACGTTGTTGTCAAAAGGGTCAGATTAGACTGCCTCCTTTACATTCATATCCTGAATATCTACAGAAGCTTCTAACTAACGATGTGCCTGAAAGTAAAAACTTTATGAACTGCATTAGATCCTACAATAGTTCATTTGCTTTTGCATCTACCGGAGTACATATCAGGCCACCAAAAGGCAATGGCCCATACTGCTTTCGCATATGTGGACAAATATGACATCCGTCTTGCGAAACTGTTAATTATTGATGAATGTACAATGGCATCCAGTCACTTACTCAACACCATTGATAAACTTCTACAAACGTTGATGAATAATAATATTCCCTTTGGAGGAAAAGTACTTTTATTAGGAGGTGATTTTAGACAATGCTTGGCTATTGTTCCACATGCCATGCGCTCAGCTATTGTTCAGTCCACCTTAAAATACGCAGACAATTGGCATTGCTTTCAAACAATACAGTTAGTACAAAACATGCGATGTCCAGATCCAGAATATAACAATTGGCTATTACAACTGGGAAATGGTACACTCACCAATACAGATGGACTTCACCCAGATATTATTACAATTTCCCAATCCTTTATCTGCGACGACTTAGTTACAGAGATATTTGGAACAGCAATCTCATTGGACCAAATACCCCTTTTAACACAACGCACTATATTATGTCCAAAAAATATTAATGTTGATCACATTAATAACCAGGTCATTTCATTACTTCCTGGAGAGGCACGGCTCTTTCTAAGCTCTGACAAAGTTGACTCTGATGACGACAATGAACATCTGAATTTCACCTTACAATATTTGAACACTATTTACCCGGCCGGATTACCACAACACAATCTTAGCCTTAAAAACGGAACAATAATCATGCTATTAAGAAACCTTAACACTAAACAGGGTTTATGCAATGGCACACGTTTAGTCGTCAACACCATGACACACAATCTTATTCAAGCAACAGTTCTTACAGGATCACATGCTAACAATACTGTTCTCATTCCTAGAATTGACCTTACGAGTTCTGACCTAGAATTACCTTTTACATTGAAACGCTGACAGTTCCCCATTAAACCTGCATTTACCATGACCATCAACAAATCACAAGGACAAACCATGGACAAGGTTAGCATCTACCTCTCTGAGCCCGTTTTTGGACATGGACAACTTTATGTTGCCTTCCAACGTGTTCGACGTTCATCTGACGTTAAAGTTAAAGTTATAAATGCTCCATGCCAAGGAAGACTCATTCAAGGACAGGACACCATCTTTACTACTAATGTTGTGTACAAAGAAATATTCCAATAAACCATTACTCTGTGCCAAACACTGTATTTTTTGCTTTCTATATGCATCATCCACACCTCCACACTATTCTATATCTCATTCATACATCTCACTCTTTGTCATGCCCCAACGCCAGGGGTTGGCAAGCGAAGCGAGCAGGGGGCGGAGCCCCCTAGTAATTTATATAAAAGACAAAAATACTTGCATCACACAAAAAACACCTCACAATATATATACAGAAATACACAAAATATTATGACACAGCTCTGTAGTTTTATAAGGAAAGTGTCTTATTCCAACTCAGTTGTGTCTGGAAAAAAAAGTACCTTAAATTTCCACAAGTACAAACATACATGCATCCTGAATACTTTCACTATGGGTTTTCACATAGTAGTCACAGGCTGGTTTGCACATCCTTAACGTTACCTTTATTTTTTAAATTGCTTACTTTTCCTGTAGGCTAAGATGACTGACCACTTCAAACTGGCCTAGTGACAGTAAATGTATGTCTGTATGTGAATGTGCTCTGCAACAGCAAAGAACCAGAAAAAAGAAACTCACCCATACAGAGAAGCTATTGACAGTATGTATACAGACAGTACTGTATGTCACAATTTTCACCAATTCTGCCAAAATCTAATGTTGAATAGAAACTTCCAAATGTCACGGATTTGTACCTTTTGATTAGTCTTCTCTTTTTAGTATGTTACAAAAAGTGTGTTGTGTCAGGTTTGCATCATTTTTATGTTCTGTTCTTTTCATGTTTTATTTATTTATTTTTCTACTAGGGGGCTCCGCCCCCTGCTCGCTTCGCTCGCCAACCCCTGGCGTTGGGGCATGACAAAGAGTGAGATGTATGAATGAGATATAGAATAGTGTGGAGGTGTGGATGATGCATATAGAAAGCAAAAATACAGTGTTTGGCACAGAGTAATGGTTTATTGGAATATTTCTTTGTACACAACATTAGTAGTAAAGATGGTGTCCTGTCCTTGAATGAGTCTTCCTTGGCATGGAGTATTTATAACTTTAACTTTAACGTCAGATGAACGTCGAACACGTGAGAAGGCAACATAAAGTTGTCCATGTCCAAAAACGGGCACAGAGAGGTAGATGCTAACCTTGTCCATGGTTTGTCCTTGTGATTTGTTGATGGTCATGGCAAATGCAGGTTTAATGGGGAACTGTCGGCGTTTCAATGTAAAAGGTAATTCTAGGTCAGAACTCGTAAGGTCAATTCTAGGAATGAGAACAGTATTGTTAGCATGTGATCCTGTAAGAACTGTTGCTTGAATAAGATTGTGTGTCATGGTGTTGATGACTAAACGTGCGCCATTGCATAAACCCTGTTTAGTGTTAAGGTTTCTTAATAGCATGATTATTGTTCCGTTTTTAAGGCTAAGATTGTGTTGTGGTAATCCGGCCGGGTAAATAGTGTTCAAATATTGTAAGGTGAAATTCAGATGTTCATTGTCGTCATCAGAGTCAACTTTGTCAGAGCTTAGAAAGAGCCGTGCCTCTCCAGGAAGTAATGAAATGACCTGGTTATTAATGTGATCAACATTAATATTTTTTGGACATAATATAGTGCGTTGTGTTAAAAGGGGTATTTGGTCCAATGAGATTGCTGTTCCAAATATCTCTGTAACTAAGTCGTCGCAGATAAAGGATTGGGAAATTGTAATAATATCTGGGTGAAGTCCATCTGTATTGGTGAGTGTACCATTTCCCAGTTGTAATAGCCAATTGTTATATTCTGGATCTGGACATCGCATGTTTTGTACTAACTGTATTGTTTGAAAGCAATGCCAATTGTCTGCGTATTTTACGGTGGACTGAACAATAGCTGAGCGCATGGCATGTGGAACAATAGCCAAGCATTGTCTAAAATCACCTCCTAATAAAAGTACTTTTCTTCCAAAGGGAATATTATTATTCATCAACGTTTGTAGAAGTTTATCAATGGTGTTGAGTAAGTGACTGGATGCCATTGTACATTCATCAATAATTAACAGTTTCGCAAGACGGATGTCATATTTGTCCACATATGCGAAAGCAGTATGGGCCATTGCCTTTTGGTGGCCTGATATGTACTCCGGTAGATGCAAAAGCAAATGAACTATTGTAGGATCTAATGCAGTTCATAAAGTTTTTACTTTCAGGCACATCGTTAGTTAGAAGCTTCTGTAGATATTCAGGATATGAATGTAAAGGAGGCAGTCTAATCTGACCCTTTTGACAACAACGTGTAAATTCATTATTTGTATTGCCAGTTGTTTCTTCAGGGAAGTTAAGTGAATGACAATGATTGCAAATGACATTCATTAATCCCAATGAATTTTCTTCAATAGTGCACTCATTATTGAACGCGTTGTCAGCCAAGTGGCGCAAGCGTTTAGCAGGTGTCTGGCGTTGATGTCCGCGACGGGCAGGTTTTGCTTGTGGCGTTTGAGAGGCGCGTTGTTGCATGTCCAGTATTTGGGACGCGCTATTTTGGAGGTGTATTCGATTCGCCTGTGCTGTGCGAAAAGTCCGTTTCAGTCTACGTCGTGCATTGTTTGTATCGAGCCTTGTCCGTTTTTGTATGTCGGTCAGTTGAGCTTTCTGTTTTTGGAGCCTTGCTTGCTTGTTTTCTGGCAGTTCATATGCGCGTTGTAGACGTCTGCGTTCATTTATGCTGTCTCTTCGCTCCCGTTTTTGTATGTCTGAGACGCGAGGTCTTTCGGTTTGAACTCGTGCCTGTTTCGATGCAGCACTTTGAGACGCGCGCTGTATGCGTCTACGTTCATTGTGTCTGTCCATTTGGGCACGTCTCTGTAACGGGGTTAGTTGAGCTTTGCGTTTTTGGAGCCGAGACATTTTTTCTCCCGGAGTTTCAGAAGCGCGTTGTATGCGCCGCCGTGTATTTTGTTGTTTCATGCGGGTTCGTGTGTTTGGTCCCGTTATCCGAGCCGTATCGTTTTGTACCTGTGAGCGTGTATTCATGACTTGTTTGTTCCTCAGCGTGCGAAATATGGATAAGTAATAAGGAGGATCGCACTCACTGTTAATATGGATCCTTTTCTGCAGTTGAACGGTTAATAGTGGTTTATTGTAAGGAGATCCACCTATGCTGCATAGTGTGAAGGTGTTGAGATGACGTATGTTTAATATGGACGGTTCCTTTAGAAATGGGGCTTTGGGTGTGTTTGTGTGCCAGGGGCTTGTTGAATCGTCCTCTTTGTGTGTGTCCCGTCCGGCGCTTGTAGGGGGGGTGGGCGCGAGTGGATTCTTTTTTTTTGTGTGCTAGTTTCGTGTGCAATGGGTTTCGTGCGGCGCTGTGTGCGTCGCCTGCGTTTGACCCCTTTTTTCTGTGCTGACTCCTTTTTTCTGTGGTCGCGGCCGCCTCATTTCTTGGGGCGCCTGCGCAGTACGTCTTCTTGCGGCTACGGCCCATGGCCGGATGTCCCTGCATCCATCCGGTTTAGGATTCTCGGTTAGTAATATGGATCATTATTTATTCTTACATTGGTGTCGTCATCAAAAGTCATCATTTTAGTAAGTGATTTTCATGGCACCACATGTCACTTGCATATGTAAATACACTGTCAAGTCTGTGAAAACATTGCAAGTGATCAGCATTCACTTGAAGATCCCTCCATCCACAATGTGCCAACTCATGTATCCTCCTTTCCTCATGTAAAATTGATGCTTGCTGCACAGTTTGTATACTGAGAGCTTTGCTGCTATGTAGAACTGCTCCCTGTGTTATATGTCTGGGCAGGCATACCTGTTGATGAGCAAGTTATCAGCGTTATACATTGCAACATTGGCTACTACAGCTCTGTAATGTTACAGTGGCCTCACAAAGAATAATGGGGAGCTGGGAAAAAAATATGCTTGGCTAAGCTGGTCGCCCACCAATGTTCAGAGAAAAATTCAGTGAACAAGATCTCTGACAAACCCAGGAAAATCGCTGCCAGGAATCTTCAGGCAAATTTCAACAATCTACACTATCAGCGAGTAAACCAGCGCTAACAACATTTTCCGCATTATCACATGGGTGGAACACTAATTTTGATTAGTAAACAATTGCTTGTTGTATCCAAATGAATGTAAAAAAGTCAAACCTTCACCAAGAAAACAGTAGACTGTTGATATTCCTAAATGGAATCATATAAGAAAGGAAAATATATTGTTTACCACTCATCATTTAAGTTATTTGACACAAAAATAAAGTCAGAGTTAGTGTGAAATATCCTTCGCCATTCATTCTCTACAAGAGAATACAAGCAGCATCATAAAGGACCACAGCCATCCAGCACGCCAGCTGTTCTCCTTGTTACCATCTGGCAGACAATACAGGAGTCTGGCTGCTCGGACTACAAGACTTAAGAACAGCTTTTACCACCAGGCCATTCGACTCCTCAACAGCAACACCTGAACACTTACACACACTTACATTACATCTACATTGCACTACATCTACATTGCACTACTCACACACAAACTGTACCTGCACACACTCAGAATACTGACTGGAACATGCATCTGCACTTTATGGAATATGCATCTGCACTTATAAAACATTATCTGTGCAATAACTGTCATTTGTACTTGCTGCTCATTCAACTCGTATTGCTCTATAACTTCTTTTAAAACATACACATTTTATTTTATATGACTTGTCTATTTTTAACTTGTAATCTTTTTTTTTAAGCTTTATTGGATCTAGGCTGAGTGACTTGTTTTTTCGTCATACACATTTCATTGTATGTTGACCCTGTGTTAACCTATATATGACAAATAAACCTAAACCTAAACCTAAACAAGACCAGAGATGGGCTACTGAGTTGTCTATGGTCTAACTGACATTTATAAGTAACTACAGATGAAAGGAATGAGCTTGCGGTTAGGGCCTGTAAGATAATTGAACCAAGTTGTTTCAAAGAGTAATTTGAATATTTAGCTAGCAAAGGGAACAGGTTGCATTATCACATACCTCAACACGCTATTACTCTGTCTCTATCCAGGGTACTGGCTGAAATCCACTCAAATGCCTGTAGAGAAAGAGAGACAAAATTAGCTCACAACACCAGGTATGTAGAGGGCTGTCAGATGTCCCTTTTATACACAACATGTCCCATATTTGATCATTTTGTCCCCTGTCCTATACTGACCTTTCAGGGACACCCAAATGTCCCGCATTTAGTTCAGTTGCTATGGTTGGCGGAGGACAGTGACACTGTTACCGTTTTGCTCTCCAGGCCCGCTGCTGTGCAGTTCTGTATCAGCATTGCAACATACAGTGTCAACAGAGTGGGTTGTTACTACTTGCCATGGCCCAATTTTTTTCTAACTGCCCATATTAAATTATAATATTATTTCCCTGTTGTCTGTATTAAATAAATATTTTCAAATTATTTCACTTTTACAGATTTTTTTTTAGCTTGTATTAAGTAATTTTCAAATGATTTTACTTTTGTTTTCCTCATAACCCACTAAACTACCCACTACTTTTATATAATATAATGGTCTGGGTGTGTAGGGGGCATGTATAAATTTATATATATAGTAATATAGAGAGGGATTTTAAGAGTCTCCCGTATTTCTAATTTTCTAATCTGGCAAACCTAGGTATGTAGCAACAGCCTGCAACTTCAAAACTCCATTTTTAAAATCAGCCTATTACAAACACTTTGTTGTATTTTTTTCTTTAAATTTACTTCCCAAATTTACTGCTGACTTCGGGCTTTAAGGAAACACCACCCCTCCAACTTTAAGGTGCAACTCAATACTTACTGATCCAATAATTACAATCACAAAAATTTAAAATGTGAGACATGGTTACACAGTGGTTAATGTTGGTGCCTCACTGTTCTAGGGATCTAGATGTGAATCTTGGATTGTGTGGCGTTTACTGACATTACATTAGGTTGTCACTGGGTACACCAAATTTCTACTAAATTCCATGTTATGTTGATCTTTACTTATTCTTGGTCAGAAAACATAGATTCAGATACCCTGAAAACCTTGCTAAATTTGTATTTCTAAATGATACCAAATACAGAAAATAGCAAGCATTTGAAAAGCAGGCAAAAATCATAAATTAAATGGACAATCTCTAGAAAATGGTCAGTCACATGGCAAAAGGAGCATTAACTAGATAAAAACCTGCAAACAGGTTTGACTATCTGGTTCATACATTTGGTACGTGGCCCGCAAATACAAAAAAAGAAAAATGGTTTATGTTGACTCAGCATTCCAATGCAAAATGTGCACAAGCAACTATAAGGGCTAATTCAAATATATATAGGACCTACAAAAAGTATTCAACCCCTTGGACACTGTATAGGTTACAATGTACAACACTGAACCACTGTGGATTTGTTTTTTTTTGTTTTTTTGTCACTGATCAACAGAATCTACAGTACTCCGATCAGCCACAACATTAAAACAACTGGCAGGTGAAGTCAACACAATTGATTGTCTCGTTACCATGGCACCTGTCCAGGAGTGGGATATACTAGGCTGTAAGTGAATAGTCAGTTCATCAAGGTTTTGAATGGGCACCTGAGTGTTAAAACTGAACCATGGGGCAATGGAAGAAGGTGGCCTGGTCTGATGAATTATGTTTTCTTTTCTTTTAGATCATGAGGGATGGCCAGCTGCATGTCTGTTGTATACCTGGAGGAGAGATGGAAGGAGGATGCACTATTGTAAGAAGGCAAACTATAAGAGATAGTGTGATGCTCTGGGTAATGTTATGTTGGGAAACCTCGGGTCCAGTAATTCCTGTGGATGTCACTTTGACATGTACCACCTAACTAAAGATTGTTACAGACCACATACACGTTTTACAGCAATGGAATTCCCAAATGGCACTGGCCTCTTTCAGCAAGATAATGTTCCCCGCCACACAACAAAAATTGTTCAGGAGTGGTTTGTGTAACATGAAAAAGAGTTAAAGGTGTGGACTTGAAATTCAAATTCCCCAGATCTCAAACCGACTGAGCAACTGTGGGATTTGCTGGAAAAACCAAGTCTGATCCACGGGCGAACCCAAACTTACAGGACTTGCAGGATCTGCTGCTAGTGTCTTGGTGCCAAATACCACAGGACACCTTCAGAGGTCTTGTGGAGTCTATGCCTTGATGGGTCGGAGCTGTTTTAGCAGCACGAGAGGGACCTACAAAATATTATGCAGGTGGTTTTAATGTTGTGGCTATATTGTTGTAATGTCAAGGTGAAAACAGATCTCTTTAGTGGTCTAAATTAACTGCAAATATGAAAAACAAAATAATTGATCACATAAACATATACACCCTTTAATACGGCACACCTAAATCCTTAGGGGCACCGCCACTAGGGCTTATAAATCCCATCATTAATTCAATGTAGATTACCAATCTGGAGTTTCAATCAATGCTAGTACAAATGCACCTGGTATGTGGAAGGTCCAACTTGTGGTGAATCAGTATGGTGGACTAACCTACTGTATACCTACAATAAAAACAAAATAACACCCCAAGCAACTCCATAAAAGGCTGATTGTAAAACACAAGTCAGGGGATGGAGACAAGAAAACATCCAAGTCATCCATCCATCCATCCATCCATTTTCCAACCCGCTGAATCCAAACACAGGGTCACGGGGGTCTGCCGGAGCCAATCCCAGCCAACACAGGGCACAAGGCAGGAACCAATCCTGGGCAGGGTGCCAACCCACCGCAGGACACACACACAAACACACCCACACACCAAGCACACACTAGGGCCAATTTTGAATCGCCAATCCACCTAACCTGCATGTCTTTGGACTGTGGGAGGAAACCGGAGCACCCGGAGGAAACCCACGCAGACACGGGGAGAACATGCAAACTCCACGCAGGGAGGACCCGGGAAGCGAACCCAGGTCCCCAGGTCTCCCAACTGCGAGGCAGCAGCACTACCCACTGCGCCACCGTGCCGCCTCCAAGTCATTGAATACTTAATTAAATCAATCATCCACCTAATGCACACAGAGCCCACCCCTACAACTAAAGACAAAAACAAAACAGGAAGTTTCCTGGCACTCTGTGCTACACTGTTGTCAGGAACGGGTCAAGAAGATCTACAGCCTGACTTGACAAAGCACCTAGTGCTACGAAGACCTAAAATTGACTTGTTTGGCTCTTCTGAGGAGTTGCTGTAGAGTCTTAAGGATGAGATTCTAGGTCTGGAATGCTGTCTGCAGAAGCAGTATAGGCAGTGAAACAGTTTAGAGACTGCTACCTCTAAGGCTTCATCTGCTAAAGTCCATTGGCACGGGTGTGTGGTGCCGGCAAAGCTTAGGCCTCATGAAAATGAAAAAAAGTGTTGCAGATAGAGTTGCCACTGACGCACGGTGAGCCTTTGCTGTGTCACTTAACAGCAAAGCGATCAAAACCCCTGATGATGTGATTTTATCTTTGACCTCATGACCAAAACAGAAATAAAAACCACTCCACCATTGCAAAATGTTGGATGTGGTTGAAGGGGAAAGCTATGCAACAGCCAGCGATGCATCACCCACACTATGAGCTGGCATTCCATCACCAGTGACAGGGGTGGCTATAACAACAGCAAGCCTTCAGTGCTGCAAACAGAATTACACCTAGTGTGGCAAGGGTGAGCTTTCCTTTTAAGGACACCTAGCCACCTAAAAGAGCCATGAAATGAGCAAAACTGGGGCAAATCTTACCCCCCACCCCCGAAAACCGACATTGCCATGTAAGCAAGTCCAAGGAGACTCGACCAGTTGGGCTGCTCACATCCCTTTGACCTTATGGCTCGGCCACCGAATTGTTGGGTGGCTGGAGAAAAAGAATCCATGCTGGCACCAGCGCAATAATACGTCAATACACCAGGAGTCGCGAGAACACGCCCAATTTTGCACGAACAATTTTACTCCAGCCAATCAGCTACCTGAGCTGCCTTTACTGTACAGTACTTGCTCTGATCGTTTCGGATCAGTCGAGCCGAAGATCGCTCGTCATTATAAAGATGCAAGCGCCACATTTAAACTTTTTCCTTTTCACGGCTGTCTGTCTCAGGTCCCTTTGATAACCCGAAAACAGTCCTTTCTGACAGGCACGATTTTTCCGTTACACGGAAAACCTCTTATGACCACATATTAAAAAGGTTTTCGCCACAGCTTATGCACAACACATATTCTCTGTGCGTGTAGTTTTTGCTTCGGTTTGATTGATTACTGTTAAGATCGGTTGGGGCTTGAAGAAAAGAATATGTGACCGAGTACCGAAGCGGTATAATCGTTCACGATCTGTTTATTGATGAAGAAGCTCCTCCCCTTCTACAAAAATAAATTTACGTAATGTCGGTAAAAATCTCAGAAGCAGGCGGTACAACGGGAATCACGGCCTCCCCCAGTCGCTCAATACCAAACTACAGACCCCCGAATAAGGAAGCACCGCGTTTCCGGCGTTCGTCTGTTTTACCTAGGAGTCCCTTGGTGCAGAATTCCCTTGTGTTTCTCTGCGCCTTCGGTTTTCTTTTTTCCTCTTGTTTTGTTTTTCGCTCGGTCTCTCAGTTTACAAACACAGGAAACGACCCTGGAAGTGTTCCCGCGGACTACACGAACACGTGACCGGCGAGCGTGCGCCAACCTCACTGAACGTCGGCCATTTTGGCAAAGGATGATTAAGCCGGCGCGGGCGCTCTTCGGTTTCACCGGCTATAACAGGAAACAGCAATAAAGGAAAGGCAAATACGCCCTCGGTGAAATAAAATTAAATAAGTGCTAATAAGACAGATGCCAAATCTTAACGATTCGTGTGTATTTTGCAGTAACGACTATATTCTCGAACAAGGAGACGCCTGAGTCGGCCATGTTTGTAAGGTATTTGGTAGAGGCGGCACACAAAGATGGCGTAGACGGCTACCTGCGGGGCGGGGAAAGAAGAGGCGAGGGGCGCGGCTATCTGGTAAAGAAGGAGGAACTTGATCGGTAATGTGAGAGTGTGTTGTACGGTGGGTGCAGGGTGCAGCAATCCACATGAAAAAGATGAATGTATAGACATCTTCATATCAATATCAGATTTATTTATATAGCACAGTTTAAAACAACAGTAGATGACCAAAGTGCTGTACACCCAAAAATAATACAGCGCAAAAGACAATAAGCAATAGGTCAATAAAGTAAGACAAGCACATTATAATGAATTAAAATGTGCCTTAAGAAGTGATGTAAAAATGGGCAAAGTACATCAGATTTCTTGAAATGTATTATAGGTATCTTTTATTTCTGGTTAAAAAATAATCCCATTTAGAGATACCTCAGAATGAATTTACCTTTTCAAATTTGTGAAACCCAATTTTAGATGTCTCAAAATAAGTTACTTTACATTTTAAGATACCTGCAATGTATTTTTACATATTCCAAATGCATTTACAAATATTTAATTAAATAATAACAACATATTTTTTAGATATCTAAAAATGACCGAGTGTGCATTTTAAGATAACTGAAAATACTGGCTTGCAAAAATTTTTTATGCGTTCTTTATAAATTTGAATATAAATCCAAATCTGGCAGCAGAATTGTTCAAGGTTTTTGAGAAGTGAAGGTCGGTCAGTCAGTCAGTCATTTACCAACCCGCTATATATCCCAACACAGGATCATGGGGGTCTGCTAGAGCCAATCCCAGCCAGCACAGTGCACAAGGCAGGAACTAATCACGGGCAGGGTGTCAGCCCACTGCAGGACACTCACACACACACACACACACACACACACACACACACACACACACACACACACACACACGCACACATACACACCTGGCTGTGCAAAAATGTGCGTCCCCTTGTAATTTTGCTGATTTGAATGCCTGTATCTGCTCAATGCTGATTACTTGCAACACCAAATTGGTTGGATTAGTTCATTAAGTCTTGAACTTCATAGACAGGTGTGTCCAATTGTGAGAAAAGGTATTTAAGGTGGTCAATTGCAAGTTGTGCTTCCCTTTGACTCTCCTCTGAAGAGTGACAGCATGGGATCCTCAAAGCAACTCTCAAAAGTTCTGAAAACAAAGATTGTTCAGTCTCATGGTTTAGGGGAAGGCTACAAAATGCTATCTCAGAGGTTTAAACTGTCAGTTTCAACTGTAAGGAATGTAATCAAGAAATGGAAGGCCACAGGCACAGTTGCTGTTAAACCCAGCAGGTCTGGCAGGCCAAGAAAAATACAGGAGCAGCATATGTGCAGGATTGTGAGAATGGTTACAGACAACCCACAGATCACCTCCAAAGACCTGCAAGAACATCTTGCTGCAGATGGATCTGTACATCGTTCTACAATTCAGTGCAATTTGCACAAAGAACATCTGTATGGCAGGGTGATGAGAAAGAAGCCCTTTCTGCACTCATGCCACAAACAGAGTTGCTTGTTGTATGCCAATGCTCATTTAGACAAGCCAGATTCATTTTGGAACAAAGTGCTTTGGACTGATGAGACAAAAATGGAGTTATTTGGTCATAACAAAAAGTGCTTTGCAAGGCAGAAGAAGAACATCGCATTCCAAGAGAAACACCTACTACCTACTGTCAAATTTGGTGGAGGTTCCATCATACTGTGGGGCTGTGTGGCTAATTCAGGGACTGGGGCCCTTGTTAAAGTGGAGGGTCGGATGAATTCAACCCAATATCAATACATTCTTCAGGATAATGTTCAAGCATCAGTCACAAAGTTGAAGTTACGCAGGGGTTGGATATTCCAACAAGACAATGACCCAAAACACAGTTCAAAATCTACAAAGGCATTCATGCAGAGGGAGAGGTACAATGTTCTGGAACGGCTGTCACAGTCCCCTGACTTGAATATCATTGAAAATCTATGGGATGATTTGAAGCAGGCTGTTCATACTCAGCAGCCATCAAATTTAACTGAAGTGGAGAGATATTGTATAGAAGAATGATCAAAAATACCTCCGTCCAGAATCTAGACAGTCATCAAATGCTATAGGAGGCGTCTAGAAGCTGTTATATTTGCAAAAGGAGGCTCAACTAAGTATTTATGTCATAACTCTGTTGGGGTGCCCAAATTTATGCACCTGTCTAATTTTGTTATGATGCATATTGCATATTTTCTGTTAATCCAATAAACTTAATGTCACTGCTGAAATATTACTGTTTCCATAAGGCATGTCATATATTAAAAGGAAGTTGCTACTTTGAAAGCTCAGCCAATGATAAACAAAAATCCAAAGAATTAAGAGGGGCTCCCAAACTTTTTCATATGACTGTATATTTTTGAAATTAATTATTAACAACAACTACAACAACTTTTATTTCTAGAGCACGTTTTCATACAATTATGTAGCTCAAAGTGCTTTACAAGATGAAGAGAGAAAAAAGAAAAATATACAAATAAGATCAGGCAATACTAAGTAGCAAAGAACAAAGTAAGGTCCGATGGCCAGGAGGACAGAAAATAAAGGGCTGGAGAGGGCCAGAGAAGAAAAACTGAAAATCTGCAGGGGTTCAGAGGCCACAAGACCACCCAGCCTCCACTGGGCATTCTACCTAACATAAATGATCTCAATCAGTACTCATTGTTTTCAGGCTTCACGTGGAAGAATTAGATGATGAAGGTCATGTGGACATCTGGCCTTCCATCCATCAATTAAGACTGGAAAAAATATCAATTCTACATATAATTGTTTAAAATGTAACACAGGTCTCCAAAATTAAAGTCATAAAATTGATTTAGTCATTTTATTTGCATTATGAACACCATCAAAATATAATTAGAATGTTTCCATCATGTCACATTAGTTAGACTTGATAAACTTTATTATCTATAAACTTTATTAACTACAAGGGGAAATTCTGATGTATACAACAGCAGAAACATAAAAAGAAAGATACAGTGTAGAAGGGTACAGCCCGGACACAGACAGGCAGACACGTTGCAGTCCATCACCACACGTTTATTTACACTATTATTATACATAAGTCACTAAGTGCACCGCCACCAACAAACCCCAACAGTCTCCCAAAGTCCTGGCTTCTCCTCCAAGCCGTCTCTTCACTGCACACACACTCAGGGCCTCTCCTTGCCGCCTTCTCTGACCTCGTCCACCTCCTCACCCGACTCCAGCCTTGATTGCAGGGCGGCGGCTCCTTAAATAGGCGGCTGATTGAGGGCCGCACCCGGCCACCTGCCACATGACTCCCCCGCTAGCTGAGACCTCCTGGGACCAGCGAACCATTCTGGGAGGACGGGAACCCCTCGGCGGCAAGCCGACACACTGTAGCCTAGGGCCCGATCCTGTCAACACAAAAGAAAAACAAGGGCGGAGGCATTGCCCTGACGCAGCCCCTCGGCTCGTCCTCAGCTGGGCCAACGCTCTCGGCCCCGATCGGCGCCCCGATGCTCCCTTTCTCGGCTTCCCAGCCCGAGCAGTCCGTGCTCCCCGCCACGGAATCACCAGTGGGATCACGCTCTGTTTCCACCTCTCCAGCTGCGGGATTCTTCTCTGCCTCCGCAGAGGACGGCCCTTTGCGGGACACGCGCACCCAGCAGCATGTCCTCGCTTATCGGAGGAACTGGCTTCCCCAAGCTGCTTCCTCCGTTTACTTTGGGACGCCGCAACGGTTCGGATCTGATCATTGTAAGAGGGCAGACCCAGCCCCGCTGGCGTCTGGAGCTTAACGGGGTCGGTCTCCCTTACCTTCCCCGCTGTGCCTCTCCATCCAGGAGCTCCTGCAGTGCGCCGATCCTCTTCTGCCTGCGGCTCTCGATCCGACGCCACTGCCATCCCTCCTGAGTCCAGCGTCTCCGCCCGGAGGGCACATCGCTCGGCCGGCGGCGACAGCACAAGGCGCAGTTGTTCTTGCAGCTCCTGTAATATCACCGCCAAGGAGAGAGAAGCAGACGGCGGTGGGCTTACCTCGCGAGTAGTTCCACTCACCGGCTGCTCTCTGTGGACACTTCCTTGCTGCCCACTCGGGTTTCTTCTCGGCACGAGACGGACATTCCCTGCTCCCGCCTCTGACCAATCGTTGGCGGGAGGACAGGACACGCTGCCCAATCCCGTGCCTGCTACGAGGAGGGACCTTCGGTCTGCGGCCTCCTCACCCTCATTCCACACTCGAGGGCGAGGTTCTGGGCAGCTCCGCGGCTGCTGCGGCTGCAGCATCTCCTTCCAGGCAGCTCTCCTAGCTGCCGCCGCGCTCCCAAGCTGCCCCTGAAACACAAAGTCTGAAAGCAGACTGCTCATGGTCTGCGACTCCACATTTCTCTGCGGGGTTCAGTGCACGCCGCCCCTGCGGCACGTGGGTGAGTTCGCCTGCTGTGCCGGGCCTTCCACAGACAATTCACTATATGCAGGTCCGCACCTTGTGCCAGGTGCAGCATCCTGCCGACTACGCCACTGTAGAAGGGTACAGCCCGGACACAGACAGGCAGACACGTTGCAGTCCATCACCACACGTTTATTTACACTATTATTATACATAAGTCACTAAGTGCACCATCACCAACAAACCCCAACAGTCTCCCAAAGTCCTGGCTTCTCCTCCAAGCCGTCTCTTCACTGCACACACACTCAGGGCCTCTCCTTGCCGCCTTCTCTGACCTCGTCCACCTCCTCACCCGACTCCAGCCTTGATTGCAGGGCGGCGGCTCCTTAAATAGGCGGCTGATTGAGGGCCGCACCCGGCCACCTGCCACAACAGACTCACAGGACAAATAATACAGTCAATCAATCAATGCATAAATAAATATATATTGTACTGAAATTTCAAAATGAACTTAACTAGTACGTCAGGAGGAAGCATTGAGTTGCCTGATAGCAATGGACACAAAAAAGACCAATATTGACCCCCTGGGGTCGATTTGAACTTTCTAGGGGTCGATAGTTTCAATGAAAAAATTTGGGGGTCAACGACAGCAAAAATAGACCCCCTTACTACTGCTATTTGTTTGTTACTTCAAAATATCTATGATTCCAATAGGTACCTAATTAAGAAGTAAAATCATTTAAAAAAAACACATTACATACCAAATTTGCGAACGAAAAGGTAAAATGTGTCATTAAAAGAGTCACACGTAAGAATGCATGAAAATACATGTAGCACAAACATGTCTGTTCATTGTCTTATCGAACATATCAAAGCAAGTGCGGATATGAAAAACCATTGCATGTAATTAGGGGGGTCGACGGTTTTAAAAGTTTTTGGTAAAGGGGTCTGCGGCTGAAAAAAGTTTGGGAACCCTTGGTCTAGTATGTCCAGGCTTTCCCAATAAGTTTATTCAGGCACTGTGTGTCTCTTGAGCTCAAGTAGCTTCCCCAGGAGACTGTGCACTGGCTACTGTGGACTGATAGAACATTTCCATCAGCTGGCTGCATAAATCAAAAGACCCAAATCTTAGGAAGTCCAGTCTGTTCTGGCCCTTCTTATGCAGCACAGCTGTGTTGTCAGAACAGTCTAGTTTGTTGTTTATGTGAACTCCCAAGTACTTGTAGCTCTGCACCATTTCCACATTCTCCCCCAAATGGTCTCAGAGGCTCCTCGGGATGGCAGAATTCCAACACTAGCTCTTTTGTCTTGCTGATGTTGAGGTGAAGGTGGTTGCACCACAAGACAAAATCCTCCACAGCCTTTAATTACAAAACTGAAAGTAAATTTTATTAAAATCTAACAAATTACACTATCTATAGATGTGTACAATATTATTGAAAATCAATTTAACATGAAGATTTTCATTCAAGCTTTTTTTCCCCTCTTTAAGAGTGTTATGTTTACTGCAGGAACAAGATAAAGAATCTAGTTTTATGTAACAGAAACATTTAAATCCTAAAATGTCAACATAAATCCAGTAGTAAAGGTCTCTCTGGTGTCCAATGCTGTACTGATACAGACTTAGGTGATATGTTTTGAGACAGTCACCAATGCACAGTACAATGTTGCCATCGGGACAGTACAAGCACAGTTCTTTGCACACTTTTCTTATAATATTTTTTTTGCTGCTTGCGCATGAGAGGGTAGAATGTCAATGCCTGATCCACGCAATTGATGCCATCCATTTTGTCATCGTAGGCTATGACAGTTTAGTGACTTCCATATTCCTCTGACACCAACATTGACAGCTGCTGCATTGTAGCGGGGCCACATAGTGTTTAAATGTCAGTTCTGAGTGCGTCTCGTTTCATTGTCCCGTTTACTGTTTATGTGCATCAGTTTATGCCGTCCCCGATGATGGAAGGAGACCACAGCCGCAAACCTGGAAAACACCTGTTTACAATCAATCAATCCCAGCCGTCACAGGACTATATAAGCCAGCAGGAGGAGAAAGAAGAGAGAGGAGAGAAGGAGATTTTGTTTCACCATCACGACCACGAGCAACCTGTACCTGTTTTCCATATTGCGCTTATCCATCCAGTTTGTTTTTCCATCTGCCGGATTTATTTCAAGGACCTCACCACGAGAGACCCCGGGGTAGGACTTAATCATCCACCACACACACGAGGATTCACAGTGAGGCTGTTCCATTTTTTCCGGGGAGAATCAAACAACGCAATATCGCTAATTCAGTCATCCACTTTCAGGACAGTTTCTTTATTACCGGACTCACGTTCTCATTCATTTTCAGTTTGTCATTCATTGTTGTTATTCGTGTTGTGTGTTTATTTGTTACAGGGACAAGGGAGGGTTTTTTGTTGTGTATATATATATATATTTGGTGGTGTGTTGTTATTGCTGGGGTGGAGGGATATTTATATTTATATGTTTCTATTTTTCTATTTCATTTCACTTAATACATATAATCTGTTTAATTATACATCCTGTTTTTGTGTGCTCATATTTTTCACCGTCGATTGTGGGGGGAAAAGTTTAATTGGTAAGAAGTACGGCTTGATAGTTAGATTATTTCTCAGTAAATTATCCAGGCCACTGGTCTTGGAGGTGTAGCTGCCGGCTGGGTAAAAGGGGTCGGCCGTTACAGTAGGCTATGACAGTTTAGTGACTTCCATATTCCTCTGACACCAACATTGACAGCTGCTGCATTGTGAACAGTGCTTAGGGGGGTAACATCTTCCTTGTCCTTCCACTTAACTGTAATCATTTTGCTTTTTGCCACGCAGCTACTGTCGCACTGGAGAAGCTTCATGTGGCCAAATTCACTGGGTATATCATGGCAGTTCGGTTGTACAATGTCATATCATGCATCAGTTTCACATTCCGTGTCAATGTCTGATGACCAATTCACATTGACATCACTATTGCTCAATTTGAGCAATGGTTCAGTTTCAGTTTATTCTAAAACTACCTTATGGCTTTTTGTTTTCCTTCATATTTTTGTTTGGAGGCTCTGTCCCACTCATGAAAATTGAAGAGTTACCTTAGAGTGGCAAAATGCATAGAAATATAAATTTTTTTTGCTGCATTGTGTTGTTCACTAGATTTCAGCACAATACTGTCCTGAGCATTATTCAGGCTTAAAAATGTAAAGTTGATCATTACATGTCACCCCGAGTCTGTCTCGTGGTTAACCAGAATTGTGTAGAATTCTGAACCGTTAGTGCCAAGAAGGTTAAACAAAACAACAATATGTATTAATTGATTAACAGATAGCCTCTCTTGTTTTTGTTACTTCTTAGTTTTTTTGAACCAAAACTTCAGTTGTTGACCTGTCATTTGTCCTTTTTCTGGTGAGTTCCTGGCAGTAGTCTACCATCATACTGAGATCCCAAAGTCTCTTGTACATTCTTTCCATGTCCTTGATATCTTGATGGAATCCTTCATCCTGCTCTTCATTCGCTGCTCAGGGAAAAAATTCCAAATGCTAATTCAAACAGTGAGCTTTGAGTCTCATGTAAGAACCCAATTCCTTAAACTTAACTAATACATTTTCACTGTTCCTTACAATTTAGATATTTATTGTTACCTAAAAACTTAAAAATGAATCATTTATTGCACCATCCAATTTTGCATCAGAAATCAGTTTTCTTATATCAGGTCTGGCAAAAAGTCTCTCATTCACTTTAGTTTCAGAGAAACCCCTGAAAATTTTGGCACAAGTACAACAGCAAGTGGCCTGAAGAAGGGGCCAGAGCTGCCTTGAAAGCTTGCTTATTGTAATCTGTTCAATTGGCCAATAAAATGTTTGTTTTTGCTTGACTTCTCATTGGCAAAAATACATATAAAACAACATTAATCTTTTCATAGGTCTTTCACAAACTGTTTCATTAAACCAAGCTTAATATGAAGCATTGGTTAGCAGCACTTTACCTGGATACGCCACAATAGATCTGATGATGTTTCAGGCACCAGGCTGTGGCTTTTTCTTTTAGCTGGCCATTCCTTCTGAGCCCAATGTTCTTCACTCGGCTGTCCCACTCAAATGTCCAGATAGACCTTTAATGGCCTGCTGCTATGACTCATCATTGAGTTCAATTTAAACTCTATTTTGACCTTGTTATCCAATAAAATTGTTTTGCTTTAAATATAGATTTTAATATTAAAAATATTAAATTCAAACATCATTCAAATAAAATATTCATATTTAATTATGTAAGCATAATTAACAGCTTAAATGTGCTAAAAATGATGGAGAAAAATGGTTTTCATTTTATCAAAAATGGTTTTCATTTTTGTATTTAACAGCCAAAATATATAAAAATCACATGAAATAATCAAAACATTTTTTTCAGGGTATACCTGTGAGTACTTACAAAAAAGTAGTCACTTGGTAGTATTTTTCCCATTTATAATCATCTGGGTGTTTTACAGTAGAATGATCAATAGATGTCTGCTAACCTAGTTCACTTTCCGCTCTAATGTCTGTCCATCTGAGTGATGCCCTGTTGGAAACTCTCCCCATCAGAGACCACTCCCATGTTTTTAGAGAAAAAAATCCAAAGGAGATTGTAGGGCATGGGTATTTAAAGAACATTTTGTATGTAAGCTCTAGGTACTAAGAGAAAAGATCCTTGACAAGTTCCTCATAAGTTTTCTAACTTTGTATACCCAAGAAAATTGTGGCACATGCTTTTTTTCACAGTAAAGCAGAGGTTCCCAACTTGGGGTGGCCACAACCCCAGGAGGTGCGAGGAGGCATTTCAGGGTGAGCGACAAACAGGAAGGCTGCGTCATGGTTTGCCAAAATTGAGTTAGGTGCGTTGTTTGACTTTGTTGTGGCGCAATCGGGGTCTTGCATTGTGCTGTCATTTGTAGATCATTTGTCAGTTAGTGCCAGGTACGTGCAGTCAGGGGAGGTAGGTGAGGCTCCATGAAAAGTAAAAAAATAATAATAATAACATAAAATACATTTGTCCACTTGTATGTGCTATACATTTGTTTTCTGTATAATTTTGATCATTTTATAGTCAAAAATCACAGAATTTGAGCATTTCCTTTTCAAATACAGAGGAGAAACGTGAGGTGCGGCAGCGACAAACCTCACCTCACCTTGGACGGAGCTGCCCCTCACACACTGGGTTGATGCACGCAATTGGTGCGTGCCTGTTGCTGCCTCTCTGTATGTCACCAGTATAATGTTTGCAGACATGTTTATTATACACCCTGACTTTCCACAGTCTGGCTAATATATTTAATGAATGTGTGTGACATATTTAGTCTTGCTGATCGGATATAAAACCGCAGTGAAAAGGCACAAGGTGAGGCAGACAGTACCATGCTGTTCTTCTACGCAGAGGCGCCAATAAGTTAGCGATATCAGAAAGGCAAGTGCACTGCAGCAGTTCATTTATTTTTATTTTTTGTTCCGACTGACTGCCAAAATAGAAGATTAAGACTTTTAAAACTAAAGGAAAATAAGGAGGACTTTTACAAGAAAGAGACAGAGATTTTCGTGGAGAAGGATAGGCGCATGAACTTCATTTACACATAAAGGTAAGACCATAAATGGCTTTCAATTTTATAAAAAATGGGATCAGACTAAGTAAAAACAATCCAATATTTAAAAACTAAATTTTGACCTTAAATAAAATATTCTTTTGTTTTTCTTGTTATCCTTTTGTTGAACAGTTTGTATTAAAATTGATTAAAGCATCAGAATTAAAAGCTTTTAAAAACAAATAAATATTTCGATTAAGGTCAAAATTGAAATCTGTTTTTTTTTTTTTTTTGTACACCACTCTATACTTTCATTTGAATTGAATGAGTATGAATTGTGGAATTGCAACAGCAAATTTGGAACACATGGATGGCGCCGAGCAAATGCACTTTCTTCGCTCTCTCTTGCAAACCAAATATGCTCCTTACCGATGTGTGTGTAAAGAATGCTGATGAGATATGAAACATAACCAGCAGTCAATGTGCATGCTGGCTACCAATTGAATAGTGAATAAGTTACTCTTTTGTGTTCATATATTTGTAAATCTGACTCTGGAGGAGCCAGTGCCTCACCAGCCATGAACCTCACCACACGTCACTGATCGTTGACCATGTGTCTTTTCTTCAAAGCATTTGTTTCTTCATGGGATAACCCCGGATCTAAGCTTCACGCAGGACCCATTTACAAGATTATTGAGATTTATAAGGGTAAATAGATCTTTTTTTAATTTTATGCACCGAGTTAAAAGCTTATTTTTTGAATTCAATTTGTTTACCTGCAGTACTACAAGTGGTTTAATGTGTGGTTCAAAAATTCTAAATTTGATTTCTTCATCTGGAATATGATATTACTACTTTTGCTGGTGGTGCGAACATGCATTTTCCACGGGTGCAGGGCATAGAGAGGGTTGGAAACAGTAAAGAAAGGCTGTGTATTCTTTTACCATTTGGTTACGTGCTACATGGTGAAGATAACAGATGGAGATGGATCAACTCAATCTTACATACAGTATGTCTGTAAAAAGTTATTACACAGCAACTTCTCTCTTCTGGATGATAAAAAGGCATCTAACCTTCTAAATATTAGTTTCTGGCTGTTCTGAAGGAATACGAAGAGGGAAAAAATACTCATTGAGAGCAAATTGATTCTGGGTTGTTTCCACCTCAGCTAATGTTAAGAACTGACATTTTTCAACTTAAAATACACTATATGTCAGATAATATTCTGAGCATGATAAATACGTTTGCCATAAAACAAATGTAGCTTATTAAAAAAATAAGTTCAAAGCAGCATTTTTCACTGAATTTGATATCTTGCGAAAATAGTTTATGGTAGAGAAATTCCAATTTCAGAAATGGATTCAGCACACCTAAATCTATAATATTCACCAATTTTTTTGTGTGCAGGATTTTGGTGCAGATGAGTGAAATCAGGGGCTTGGCTATGGATTGGTAGTACCCACCCAGAGAAAATCAGTAAAAAATAATGGGCATTTAGTTGACCTCACTACATATCTAAATGCCCTTTCCAGGATGACATCATAGTAAAGCCACTGTCAGAAAATCATGTCCTATAAAATGTCCTGTTCTTTCAGTCGGACTCCCTATGCCTTTTGAGATATCTTAAAATTGACATTTTGAAACATCTTCAAATGCATTTCAGAAAACTGAAAACGGACGGAAAGCTGCAGCATTATAATAGAAATGGAGACACAACTGAGACATAATGATTGTATTTCAGATATCTGAAAATGTCATTTGGAAAGTTTGAAATAACGTCTTACCTTTTTAAAGAGATCTTAAAATGAAATGAAATAAAATTTGAGAAATCTTGAAATACATTTTAGGATATCTTAAGTGAAGCAGAACCCTATTTTGAGATGTCAGGAAGTTAATTTGAGATATATGAAATGTGAATCAGTATGCAGAAATATGAAACGCATTTTAAGATATCTCGTTTAGATATTGGGATACCTTAAAACGGCACCCAGCCTATTTCAAGATATTTCAAATGCATTTTCACATATTTTAAAATAATGGTTGTTTCACACTGCAATGGACAGTCAGGTGGAACCAGCCTCCTGACCAGGTTATGTGTACATGAACCCTAGTAAAATGGAGAAACAGGGGGGATTGGCTATCTGAACGGCACACTCCCTGAAGTTATCAGGTGACAGTATCTTGGGGCAGAGGCACTCATGTGCATACCAGTAGGGCAACCTGGGTATTGTAGTCCTGAAGCACAACCCTTCTGGATGCCACGTGTGCTACCAGGAATCTCTGCTCAGAATAAGAGTCCCTATCCGAAATGGGGTCTGCCTGATTGCCCACTGAGGAAGTGTTCAGCATGTCTGCCGTAAAAAGAGCCACTCCACTTTATTCAGAGGTTTGGTGAGATCCAGTGGATGAGCCTGAGCATGAACCTGAGGAATAATAGAGTGCAATAGAAGTGAAGCAACAGGAAAACAAAAGAAGGGAAGGCAGAGGAGAAGGAGATCTATTTGTGTTGTTTTGCACAAACGTGAGTGCAAGTATCTGTGAAAAATAAACTGTGCCATTAACCTGAAACTGATGTGTGGTGTCTGTGGGGTTTGGGGCATAATTTTGACCACCCCCACCCCTTGGAGGCCATAATACTTTCTCTTCTGCTTACCACAATTTTTAATTCTTACAGAGTAGCACAACTGTACCTTCACTGTCACTGCAGAGGACATGAGAAAGGTTTTCAGTAAAATCAACATTAGAAAGGCAGCTGGTCCCAATCAAATCAATGGAAGTGTCTTAAAAATAGGCAGTGATCAGTTAGATATTGTTTGTTTAGGGCATATTTAACCTTTCCCTGAGTGAAGCAAGTTCCAACGAGCTTTTAAAGTGCAGCTATCAATTCCACAACTCAAGGCAAACAACATGGAATGCATTAATGACAATTGTCCAGTAGCAATGTCTCCAATTATTATGAAGTGCTTTGAGAGACTAGTTCTGGGACACATTAAGAGCATTATTCCAGACCTGTTGCAGTTTGCTCATAAACAGAACAGGTCCATAGGGGACACAGTAGCCCTTGCATTTCACAGCACATTGGAACATCTGGATAAAAAGAGCTCTTATGGCAGAGAGTTAGTTGTAGATTCCAGCTTTGCTTTCAAGACTGTTAATTCCATCCAGACTGATCACCAACTTAGATCTTAGTGCCTCCTTGTGCAACTGGATCTTGATTTCCTGACTGGCAGAACCCAGCATGTATGGACTAGTAGACACAACTCCTCCTGTTATTCTGGCCACCCATGTAGAAAAGAGTTGTCATTTCTACATGGTGAGTCCGAAATCTCTGCACATCCCCTTCAATTAAAGTATGCAATGTGCACTTTAGTCATGATTGAATTGTTTGATTTGTAATTGTAAACTGTGGAGCAGAACGGTCCATCAAGGAAAAATGTGTCTTTGTTCCAAACATTATGGAAGGTACTGTATATGTAACTAGAATTAACTTTTGTTGTGCCTCAGATTCAGAAGGAGATACATCTCAATATGTGTAATATACATTTCCTTTTCTGATGGCCTGTTAATAACAAATATGTTGTAAAGAGTTTTAAAATAAGGCAGTGTCATGGATGGCCGGGGTCCCTACGTGGCCAGGATGCAGATGTTGTGGAAGGACCTGGAGAGAGTGGTCAGGGCATTTTCTCCCCAGGGTTGTTAGGTGGCAGTCCCCCTGGGTTGCTGTGGTGCCATGGATTCCTGCGCGACTTCATGGGAGTTCACTGCAGCCCTGTTGGGTTCTGTGGAGGGAGCTGTGGAGGTTGTAGAGTCCCGCTACACTGGGCTTTCACCACACATGCGAGTGATTCCAGACCCAGAAGAAAGGAGCAGAATAAAAGGAACCAGCTGCCACTACTGGAACCAGAGTTGGGAGAGAGAGAGATGAAGCTTGCCAGAGGAGGAGTGGAGGCAGAAAAAGGAAGAGAGAAAAAGAAGAAAATAAAGTACTGTGGTGCTATTTGGTGCTTTATTGTACTGTGCTGCCCGGAGAACAACTGGGAAACATTTCCCCTCAAAATAAAACGTGTGATGTGTTTCAAAACTTGTGCCTGGCATCTGCTTGTTTCAGGTTTGGATGGCTGGAGTGCCCCCAGTCTGGTCACAGGAGAAAGACTGACAGACAGATCTTGGTGCCGGAGAGTGGCAACATATTGTAAGCTGATTACCACATGCAAGTACAATTTCAATGTACTCTGTATATGGGACAGTCATGTCATGTAATTTTCTAACCTGTTTAAGCTGGAGCCTATCCCAGCTAGCATAGGTCACAAGGCAAGAACAAACTCTGGACAGGGTGCCAGTCCTTTGCAGGGCAAACACACACACACACCAAAGACACACTAGGGCTGTCTTTGAACAGTGAGAGGAAACCCAGGTAGACATGGTGAGAACAGGTGGACTCCATGCAGGGAGGTCCCAGGGATGGAATACCTGGTAACCTTACTGTGAGGTAGCAGCACTAACACTGTGGCACAGTCCTGTATATGGGACAGTAATCTATCTATTATAAAAAGAAATCCTGTCCTGGAAAGCAAAGAGCAAGTCTACGATACGTGATCTTCTTGGAAGACATTTTAAAGACCCGCGAGACCAAAGACATGCCCTACTTACAATCTATCAAATAGGACAATAGGCAGCAAAACATTCAGTCTTGTGAAGGATTTGAGCACACACAGATCCAGGGCTCTCAGCGCATATAAAGCGTATAAGGACAGTACGTTATAAATTAAATGTCGACATCTAAGCGAAGAAGAAAGCAGCGTGTAGAAAAGAGACTCAAATGCGTTGGACAGAAAAAAGAGCAAAAAAGAATAATCGAGGTGCAAATTCAGAAATTAAGGAAAGTAATTATCAACCCGGAACAAGTGGAATTGAAAAAAAAACACGTCCAATCCGGCTCAGAATTAAAAGACAATGAGTAAAAGACAAAGTAGAACTTCATAAAGACGTTTACAAACGTTGGTGCTAAACACATGCAGAGCAGCTTAGAGACTATGAAACCAGGGAAATTAGAAAGGCTCTGAAAAAAAAAAGGCACTATACACATGTGGAGAAAGTTAAAGGATATGAAAGTAGGAAAATTAGAAAATATAAAAAAAGAAAGTAAAGATCGCAGTAGTGCAAACAAACAAACTGCCTCATTTAACTATGCACCAGTCTAACTTGGGTTTTGCACAATAATTACTACACTATTGCACCTTAACACTTAATGCTACTTTATTCACATAATTTTACTTATTTATTATGTTCTACTATACTGTTATCTTTCAATCTATGACTTTTTGTTAATCTAACTGATATTCTTCTAACTTTGCATAGTTTTTGATAAGCAGATCAGGATGCATTTCATTGCGTGTTGTCCTGTATAACTATGGATGTGACAAATAAAGAATCTTGAGAATTTCAAAAACGGAGTTTACCGCACATGCATTTATTGGTTACTTTGTTAATGTATATACAGTATATTTATCTGTCTGCTTATTTAAAAAGCTAAATTTACCCCAGGAGTCAAAAACGTTCTGTCTAGCCCTTGTACAAAAACCTAGACAAAAGCTGGGGTATCACCTTGGTAACCCCATGTACTTTTGGAACTGTGAGAGGAAAAGAGCAGGACTTTACAGACTGGAGTCCAATGCAGAACTCTACTTTGTTACTTTGTAAAAAAAAAAAAAAAAATTATTAACTGCTGATGATGTAGATCGTTTTGTCTATGATGAAATTCCAAACAGAGAAACCTATCCTGACCTCATTAAAAAGATTCAGCATATTGGGACTCGCAAGATTACAAAAATTGTTTTTACAGAAGTTCTGAAATAAAAGTGAAACTAATGAAGTAGCAACAATTCAAAGAAAAAAAAAATCTTAAAGTGTGTATCCGGAAAGCCAAACACGGGGGTTGGTGAGCGAAGTGAGCAGGGCCCCTAGTATTCTATAAAACACTAAATGTCATGTACAATTCAAGACATGTCAAATTAATTTCAAGATATCCTAAAATGACAGGCCATCCCACTGAAAACATAATACATTTTACAGGAGTTAATTTTGAAATATCTTGAGTTACATTTCAGATATGTCAAACTATGCACTGAATTATTTTAAGAGATTTTGAAATGTTCTGGAAATACTTTAAAATGCATGGGAACTTCTGTGACGATATCGCAAAATGCATTTGAGATTATAGCTTAAATACATTTCAAGTATCTTAAAGGGACCAGGATGGCTTTCATGATCAGCTGAAGTGCATTTGAATTACTGTATCTGAAAAGACATTTTAGGTATCTGTATACATTTTAAGGTATCATATTATGCATTTGAAGATATCTTAAAATGTAATTTAAGATACTGTGCCACTAAAACTTAAATCAGCTTGCTGTAGGTATTACCCTTTCTAGGCAGTATTTTTTCAGAAAAGCTCATTTTATGTAGAACATTTGTTTATTACTCAGATTGTGTAAAATGAACAAATGTCTGAGAATGTATGAACGGTTTGTGAACTCTATACAAGATCTGCACAATATCATTCAAAGCAAACCAGATGCATGCATTAGTAAATCAAACTGAACTATATAAACTGAGCAACTTCTTTGGACCACTATACTAACTTAACTTATATAACTTGCACTGCGTTTCATTGCTCTTTAATTAATATTGTTTTTATCAGTAAACTGCTGCTGGAGTATGGAGTATCTATCTATCTATCTATCTATCTATCTATCTATCTATCTATCTATCTATCTATCTATCTATCTATCTATCTATCTATCTATCTATCTATCTATCTATCTATCTATCTATCTATCTATCTATCTATCTATCTATCTATCAGCAGGTCTTCATTTTACTCTCAAACAGACTCTGTTCTTCATGGCATGGATTCCTAGAGATGTTGGAAGCATTCCTTTGAGATTCTGGACCATGTTGACATGATTGCATCACACGGTTTCTACAGATTTGTCAGCTGCCCATTCATTCTGTGAATCTCATGTTCTACCACATCCCAAAGATGTTCTGCTGGATTCGGATCCGGTGACTGGAAAGGCCATTAAAGAACACTGAATTTATTGTTATCTTCATGAAATCAGTAGATGATTTTTTAATTTAAATAACAAATTGAAACTAATAATTAAGCTGCAAAAAAAAAAAAAAAAGTCAAAGCACTATACATATCAAAATGAAATGCTGTGAGCATCTCAAAGCCAGAGTGACAGCTTTTCAAGCAGGTGTCATGCCTACTAATACCTATGTGTGCTCAGTACTAAGAGGTGGCATTCCCTTGTGGTGCCCAAGTCCATGTTCTCACAGTCAAAATGTTCTTATCTACATTTATGAACTCTGCTCATCAGGAGATTGTAGCCTTCATTTGTGCAGCTTTGTCCTTCTGGTCCTTCTCTTTCTTGCTGGTTGGTTGACATCACAGATCACTGGCCAGGCTCTCAATCTCATCCAGGAAGAAGTCCAGGTCTTCACGGGTAATCTGTGGGTTGATCACCACCATGCGGAAGAAATTTACTTGGCTGCCACGTGGCTGGTAGCTAACCATCATGCTGCCCTTTTTTATCATGCGTTCTTTTACAATCGGGGCCACCTGTTAGACATAAAAGGGATAAAATCAACTCAGTGGGCAAAATTTAGAGTCTTGTGAAATTATCCCCTTACAGCCACAAGATGGCGCTTGGTGCCACTCAACTTAGCCTTGAGTACTTTTTAATGGTTTAATATGGTACAACCTTTCACCAGATACCTTGAATGCCAGTTTCACCTCAGTTAAACAGATGTGTTGGAGGCACTTTTGGGGTGGTGGCGGGGGCACCTTTCACAAGTAATACACTCTTACAAAGATGGTAGCTCATCAGAGGAAGCACAAAGAGGGGCATCACATCTTTAGACTCCACAAGGCACCAAAATGTTTAGTTTGTCTAAACAAATTTGAGCAAAATGGTCAGAGAGCATGTACTTGTTTCTTTGTTGCTATACTTTAAAATCTTCCCTAAGAAAAAATTTTTGTTTTTGATAGAGATGAGTGAACCCTACTGAATTCACTTCACCTTGAGTTCAGTAAAAACAGGGTAATATTTTGTGAATCTCAGTGGAAAGCTGACAAAATGCTTTTAGGTCAATGAGGATGGAGAAATTGAACTAGTCTTGAGTGAATCATAATAGTGCAATGGTCTTTTAATGAAAATTTAGAAATTAAAGCATGTATAAAACATTGAGGCACAGTGGCGCAGTGGTAGGGACGAGCTGATGCCCATTCCAGATATTGTTTCTGCCTCCCTTGAGATGCTTGCTGCACTGTGCATGACCCTCAATAAAATAATTTTTTGCAGCATTACTGTATCTGTCAAACATACTAACCCCCGATTCCTGTCCTTTTTCTTTCTCCAAATAATTCTCCAAATAACCAATTACCACATAAGCAGCTCTTTAATAGATGTCAAGCCATCTGTAAGCTTAGAATGCCGATTCTTCAAAACCTTTAAGGAACATTGAAATATCTTCATAGTACATGTTTAATCATTCCATCAATCTATCCATCCAGGGTCGTGCCAGTCCCAGCAAACATACAGTGCAAGGCAGGAACAATCCCTGAACGGGGTGCCAGTTCATCGCTACCGCTGCTCTCATATTTAATCATTAACAATATACATCATTTAAAAGAAGTTAAAATTTTATCTGTATAATGTTATATATACTTTACTGCATTTCATCTTTTAAATAATATTAAGAGCTCCAAGAAAATAGCGCCTGGAAATCTAAATTGACTTAGAAGTCAGTCGTCATCATCTGTAACTATGCACTCTCTTCTATTGAATTGAATTGAATTCCTTTATTGTTATTGTATGGTAGAATGAGATTCAATAAGCAAATCCTCCATAAACTTATTTTCCTATAATATGGTAAAATAAAAACAACAACAATAATAATAATAGGATAAAAAACAATGAAAATATACAATATGAAAGCATAAGTGGCTCAGGTTGTGCAATATTACAACTGTAATTCAGGTTTACATTGAAGTAATTGTACTTCTAAGTACAAACAGTTCTACCGGGAGCACTTGGTGGACTGATTGAGTGCGTTTATAGCTCTTGGGATGAAACTGTTTCTGAACCGCGAAGTTGCGTACAGGAAAGGCTCTGATGCGTTTGCCGAATGGGAGAAGTTGAAATAGACTGTGCCCATGGCTGAGGCAGTGTGTGCTAGAAGCAGTATCCTTATATTTCTCCGCTCTTGACACAATCTGCTGTAGAGCTTTCTGATCAGCTGCTGTAGAGCTGTGATTCCACACTCAGATACACTGGGTTAAATACTCTGAGTGGTGCACTGACAGTAACAACGCTAAAGTGGCTATGTTTTTTGGAATAGTTTGGCCATTTGGTGCACCATTATATGGTTACAGGTTGATTACAATCAGATGCCTTGAACTAAAAAACGATATATGGTTAATTACAATGTATATGATAAAGTCGCGTCAGGGATGTGAATCTAAAAAAGGGAAACCACACAGGAACAATAGCACTGCTTTGACGCTGGGTGCTGCCAGTTTGTAAAAACCAAGTGGAGAACTTGTATACATCAGGGATTGAGGTGGAGTGAAAATGTACGTGGCTTTACGGCAAGTTTAGGTTTTATACATCGCGATGTGAGCGTGGAAACGAGCGTACGCAACATTCTTGTGCGTACGCACCGTTTATACATGAGGCCCCGGGACATTTTCCTTTTAAACATCATCTTCTGTCATTTTTCTCACAAAAATCTTTAGACATTTCAGTGTCTCATAACAGTTCTCAGCCATGCTGCCCTGTTACCAGGTTAAACTCAACCTCACTCAGTGGAAGTTGTGGAGCAGTTTGTTTCTCTTCCTCTTTAGTTAGCTGGACAGCAGTACATATTACAGTACATATTACCATTCATTTTTTGCTTTAAGCCCTCCCCCACTATATATGTGGGAGGAGAGAAAGCTTTAGATTTGTCAAATTTTGATCTCCAGTTTTCAACAGATCTCAACATTTTAGAGTCCCCGATACCAAACACATCGATATCTCAATGATGGGTGTGTGTCTGTCTGTGTGTCACAGTTTCTTGAGGGCGGTCTTGAGCTAAAACACCGGACATAAAAATACCAAACTCGAAACTTAAGCCTGTTACAAGAAGATGATGTGCTGATTAGTTTTTGAGCCAAATCGTGCAAGAGAAAGAGGCACTCGAGAGGAACCCTCAAATACTGTAATTCTGCAATTAAATATGAATTCTTCTCATCAACTGATATTGTAATGAGCTATTTTATGATCAGAAAGATATAGAAAGAAAATAATTAATAAAATGTTAGAGAATAGTTTGGGTAAATTGGTTCCTAGGGCACAGAGTCTACTGACGCTCATATCCAAATTTATTATATTTTTCGAAAGATTGATGTTTGGTGCATCTCTGCCATACTTGACTCTTTGAATAGGGTAATTATAATTATCCTTCTTTGATGGGGGAAGAGGACAGTAGCACTCTTCATCTGGGGTGGGTTAAGTGATGTGGTTATTTCACATCCATGTAAATGGAAGGTTTTTAATAGAATCAAAATTTGCAATCAATTTTGATGCTACGATGTTTAAAACTTGATACTTAAACTTAAAAATATTGATTTTAGCATTGTGCATTTGGGTGTGTCTCTGTTTGGGGAAAGCTGAAATTGATTTTCATGTCTTAAAGTTTACAGTTTTTGTTGGAGAATTATTTTTTTTCCCATTGCGTACAGTTCCTGGATAACTATATCGCAGCAGAGATAAAACATATTGGCAGAAGCAGATTCTAAATTTTCCGCTCTGAATACTGAGACCTATGTACAACCTTCTGAAGTGTAACTTCAGAAAAAATTCTTCAGACATCTTGTTTGCCTTGTTACCGGCTCCAGCCTTATTATTTTTGGTCCATAACTTATCCGAATATCCTTCAAAATCTGTTTAAGTTGTTCCCAACAATTGCTGCTAGGTCTTTTTGACCTTGGAATCCCTGCAGGTTTAGTTTTTTTTCTTCCTCCAGCCTAACTGGAGTTCTATTATTTGTGTTTATTACTGTCCTCCCGGTCATCTGACCTTACCTTTTTCTTCTTTACATACTTATGAAGGCCAATAGAATGTCAGGTTATATAGCACCTTGATGTGTGAAGTACAAGTCCAAGGAGGTTCTGCTCAAACTTTATAACACACTGATGAGGCGTCATCTGGAGTCCTGGGTGCAGTTTTGGTCTCCAGGCTATAAAAAGGACACAGCAGCACAAGAAAAGATCCAGAGAAGAGCGACTAGGTTGATTGAGGGCTACAGGGGACGAGTTATGAGGAAAGATTAAAAGAGCTGAGTCTTTACAGTTTAAGCTAAAGAAGATTAAGAGGTGACTTGACTGAAGTGTTTAAAATGATGAAGGGAATTAGTCCAGTGGATCGAGACGGTGACTTTAAAATGAGATCATCAAGAACACGGGAACACAGTTGGAAACTTGTGAAGGGGAAATTTCGCACAAACTTTAGGAAGTTTTTCTTTACATAGAGAACCACAGACACTTGGAATAAGCAACCAAGTAGTGTGGTAGACAGTGGGACTTTGGGGACTTTCAAGAACTCAACTGGATGTTATTTTACAAGAATTAAGTGGATAGGACTGGCGAGCTTTGTTGGGCTGAATGGCCTGTTCTCATCCGGACTGTTCTAATATTCTTTAATATTATTATCTAATCTTATTTGTTTTTTGTTTTATATAATTTTCTTTGTGTCATCTTGTAAGGCACATTGAGCTACATTATTTCTATGAAAATGTGCTATAGAAATAAGTTGTTTTTTATTGGTTGTCAGCTGTCATGTACACAGAACCCACCCTATGACTAAAGATAAAAAAATCAAACCTTTTTGATTTTTGTCATATGGACATTTATAGAATGAGTCGCTGGGTATGTCACTTTAGACAAGAAGATTCACAGAAGCATGCAGATGACTGCCTCCGACTCACTAAGATTATTTAAATGATGATTGAAAAATCGCTGGAAAAGCTGTCTAATGTGACATGGCCTTTAGCAGCAGTGACTGGTTAATAATTAAAAGTTGTTAATGCAAAAACTATCTTTTTATTTTTTACTTTCTTGTATATGAAGTATGGGGAAAGTATTGGAATCCTCCAAACATTCCATGTCGAGATTTTGATGAATCTCGAAGTTTTAGACCTCCCTGAGTCCTAAAATACCTTTTTTGGAATGATGTCTGTGTATGTGTGTGTGTAAACATGATAACTTGAATACGCTTTCACTTTGGTCAACCAAAATTTGCATACACATATTAGCTACAAAACATAGATTTCTATTAACTTTTGGGCTATTTCCGCTAACCAGAACTGGTACTTTACCTTTTGTTCATGCAGCTGCAGAGTTCGATTTATTCAGCTTGACTTTTTGTTCAATATATTATTAATTTGATTTGTTTTTGATAGTTCTTTGATGTAAATAATATAAAAATATAATCATTGTCTTGCAGTTTACTCCTCAAATATCCATCCCCATTTCTAAGTATACAAGAGAGTGTAAGGGAGACCACTCCTGATTTTTTTTTTTTTTTTTGTTTTCTTCCCACTTGCCCAGATTGGCACGGATCATCATAAATGTCAGACTTTGGCTGTAGTTCTTGTCTCACATCATCACCACCCAGGCTGCCATTGACACACCCTTAAGAAACACAGATGGCAGGACAAAGTGCATCACCCCTGTGCATGAATGGCGTGTTCACCACCTGGCTGCCAAGTCTTGCTGATGACAGTGCCATTAAGTTAAATTGGGAGTCTGCATGCTATATCATCAGTTTGCCCGAAGATCCCCTATTCATAGCTCAATTCCTAAAGGGGATGGGCAGAGTCATCCACAGATATTTGATATGGCTAATTGAGATGCCTGGCATGGTGAGAATGAAAAATACATTGTCAGGTTATCCTGATTCAGAAAAAAAGACCCCTGCTCTTGGACTTCAGCTGTCCAGCACATGTGCTTACCCATCCTCCCACCCCCCCCCCCCCCACCCGAAACCTTCTGCACACTGGCACCAGTTTCAGATTACTGGTTTGTTTTATATTGGTTTGCCCACCTGCCACCTTAACTTACCTTGGACAGTTTCTCCTCATAGCCTTCCTGGCCTTGTTGCCCCCGCAAACTTGGTGGAATGTACCAAAAGCATATGTTAACAAACTGGGGCTGCAAAAAAAAAAAAAGGAGAAAGAAAATCAAGGTCTTGGACCTGAGGAGACCACTGGCCAGCGGGACCATCATACGTTACAGAAGAACTGCATGTCTGATGGCCAGCAGACTTTACTAACACCTCCTGACAGCACATCTCATCGACCTACTGCTGTGTCCACATTCAGGGCCCTAGGGATTCCATTTTATATTTTTTTCTCAAATTTCATTTTAATTTTTATCCATTTTTGGATTTTTTTTTTTTTTTCTATGATTTGCATTTTTACATTTTTATTTTCTGTTGCACAAATTTACAGTTTAACATGGGTTCTAAAAAAACAAGCATCATTAGCCTGTTAATGATGATATTCATGACAGTGCAGCAATTTTTAAATTGCTTCACTTAGATTGTATGAAAAATCCGATACAAGTGGGAAAATAATTTGTGCCGAAACTTTCAACTTTAATAAACCTAAATATTTCACAAAAATGTAAAGTTTTAAATGAGCATAAATGTTTCACAAATTAAAACTAGTCTAATTGTAAGACTAAACAAATGTAAACATTTTAAGCTTCCTCCAATGTCCTTTGAAGTGAAACAGTAAGAACAGAAAACTGCTTGCTTTGCCTAACTCTGCCATCTTAGAGACACATCTCCACTGATAGGGGAGTACTTCATGTCTCTTCTGTGAGGGACTCTCTGCTTTCAGCAAGCGGGGCTGGCTTTATACTCACTGGCACTCCTTACGGTGTTAACTGAGCGCTCTGAAAAATAATTATGAGGAATAGCTCTGCTCACAATAATTAAGTTTCTTCATTTGCTCAAGCAGAATATTAAATTCAGCACAAACTGAAACATCCTTCTCAACTCTGATGGCCAGTGCGACTTTCTAAGCTGTAGTTGGCTGGGCTGGTAACGTCACTTTGAGAGAGGCCATCTGAATCAACAATCTAATTAAAAGGGCAGCCTCAGTTATGGGATGCACTTTGGACTCCCTGGATGTCTTAGTGGAGGACAGAGTGCCATTATGAACAATGCTGCACATCCTCTGTATGACACACTACCACTGAGGACTTTCAGAAAACAAATTATTCAGCAGAAGTATGTCAAGAAATGCTACCAACAGAAATACACCTGTAAAGTGCTTCACTGGGACTGGGACCACCAAGTCAAAAGGTTTATTTCCTTTTAAGTTTCTTTTTTTAGTCATTCTTGTGAGTGTTCAGACCATAGTGTGTCTATCTATCTGTCTTTTACATAGTGCCTTTCATTTCTATCTATCTGTCTATCATATAGTGCATTTCATATGTATCTCTCCATCAATTATATAGTGCCTTTTGAATCTAGCTATCTCTCTATATATTATATAGTGCCTTTCATATGTATATATCTATCTATATATTATATAGTGCCTTTTGTATCTATCTATTATATAGTTCCTTTCACATCAATCTCTCTATCTATCATATAGTGCTTTTCATACTATATATATCTCTCCATTTATTATATACTGTAGTGCCTTTTCTATCTATCTATCTATTATATAGTGCATTTCACATATATCTATCTATCATATATTGTCTTTCATACTGTATGTATCTCTCCATCTATTATATAGTGCCTTTCATATCTATCTATCTATAATATATTGCCTTTTGTATCTATCTATCTCTCTATCTATTATATAGTGCCTTTTGTATCTATCTATCTATCTATCTATCTATCTATCTATCTATCTATCTATCTATCTATCTATCTATCTATCTATCTATCTATCTATCTATCTATGTTTAATATAGTGCCTTTTGTATCTATCTATCTCTCTATCTATTATATGCTGCCTTTTTTATCTATCTCTCTATTTACCATATAGTGCCTTTTCTATCTATCTATCATATAGTGCCTTTCATACTGTATGTATCTCTCCATTTATTATATAGTGTCTATCTATCTATCTATCTATCTATCTATCTATCTATCTATCTATCTATCTATCTATCTATCTATCTATCTATCTATCTATC
Source organism: Erpetoichthys calabaricus (assembly GCF_900747795.2). Classification (NCBI taxonomy): domain Eukaryota; kingdom Metazoa; phylum Chordata; class Cladistia; order Polypteriformes; family Polypteridae; genus Erpetoichthys; species Erpetoichthys calabaricus. The sequence goes on along the minus strand of NC_041396.2, from coordinate 296,350,786 downwards.
TATCTATCTATCTATCTATCTATCTATAGTCCCCTCCATAATGTTTGGAACAAAGATTGACTTCCCCCTCTGCTCCACAGTTTAAAATCACAAACTTGACAATACAGATGTGATTAAAGTTCACATTGCAGACTGACATTTATGGGGATTTTCACACATATTTCCATCACACCGTGTAAAAATGACAACCCTTTTCTACACTGTCCCCTCATTTCATCTATTGAGCTTCTGTGTAAAGCTAAATCCTCCCCTTGGGATAAGTAAAGTTCTGTCTGTCTAACAGCAACAAAATGTTCCATGAACTGGTGTCTGACATCACAAGCTCTTAGTGCACTTTTGGTTCTGGTCTGGTCTGGTCTGCTGGATGTGCCTGAGACTTAGCGTGATCATTGTACATGTCCTTGTGGGTCCAGTCAATGATTGCGTTTACATGCACACACAAAACCAGGATAAGATGTGTGATCCAGTTCAGGCAGACACCTGGTTTCTTAAAAAGCTCCGTTTACATGCACTTACACATCCACTTATGGAGTTCTCCTTTACCAAAATGCTCCAGTGTCATGAAAATGGACTAAAAAGAAATGATTAATCATCATCAAGAACCACTGCACGTCCAAAAACAATCATGGAGCCTGCTTTCCTGACCAGTGTGGGGAATGTTAATTTTAAAAGTGACTTAATTACAGTACTCATTACATTACTTATAAACCAGATTAACTAAATAAGTTATATAATTACTTTTTATAAAATTTACACACACATTACAGTGTGCTACTTTTGTGTTACTTTTTTTTCGGTTCCATGAAAAAAGACACATTTGACTGGTCAGCGTTTGTTATTAAATCCTAAGCCCAAGTATGAACCTTCCTGACCCTGATCATTTAGTTTTTGGTGGGCAGTGAAGTAAATCCCATTCATCCCCTATCTATATCCTCTAGCTGAGCCCACGAAGCTTTGACATTTGGACAGTGGCTGCTGTATCACCTGATCACACTGTTTAAACATATCAGTAGCAAACAGCTCGATTAACACTATGCTGACACTTTATCTCTATATATTCATATACTAGGGGGCTTTGGCCCCTGCTCACTTCGCTCACCAATTCCCTCTGCCTGCGCTATGTGCCAGCCACCAAACAACAAATCTTTTCATTCTCGCGGATACGCCTCTTCTTTGGGAAGAAACACTACTTTTCCCTGATGGCAACACGAATTAGACAATCTACAAGTCTCTGACTTAAAGTTTAAATCCAATCAATATATTCAATCTCTTTTCACTGTTCCGTTATTTCACCGAGTAATAATTTCCGTTTGTTTGCGTTAATGCAATCTTTACTATCAGTTTTTTGAGACTTTCAAATTTTAGTACTTTCATTATCTCTAACCTGCTCTGCATGTGTACCGCGCCAACATTTTTGAATTCTTTATGACATTCTACTTTGTCATCTACTGTTTGTCTTTTATTTCCGGCCCTGGGCATGGTTAAATCTCTTGGCACAAAGTCTCATGTCGCGGGACATGAAAGAATCTCTCTGAAAAAATCATGTCTCGTCCCAGGCTAAAAAGTCTCATCTCGTCCCAGGATTTTTTTTATTATAACAGAGAAATATAAAACCCAACACCTACCTACCTACCTACCTACCTACCTACCTACCTACCTACCTACCTACCTACCTACCTACCTACCTACCTACCTACCTGTCTGTCTGTCTGTCTGTCTGTTCGCTATAATTTGCTTGAACATTCCGGTTGATTTTGCAACTTCTCTCATATAGATTGGTTGTGCCACCGATTTATTTGCGTGAATCCGAGAGACACGCAGCGGACCAAGGGGAGGGGGAGGTGGTACGTCAGGAGTAGGGAGCAGGGTGGGGCCTTCCTCACTCATGCTCCCGCCTCCGTTCAACTCGCTCTACCTCATGCCATGTGTTGGAGCGTACTTCACCTCCGCTTAGCTAGCGATACCTATTTGTTCAGAAGATATTATCATCTAGAGATTGTTAAAGAGTAACGTTTGATGTTTTTGAGAGACAGAGAGATCAGAGCTATGTATGTTTTAGAGGGTACCTGCTCATTGGCCACATGCTCTTCTCCCCACATGGGGGAATGCTCTCCCGTCAGAACTGAACACGATCAGATACAGTGGCAACGTTTGACGTTAGAGCGTACCTATGTTCTGCTTGGCCAGAGATACCTTGCCAACTTTTTACATTTTTGTCAAAGAGATCACAGCTACATTCTCACCCCGGATAGCAAAACCAAAAATATTGTATATGAAGAGGCCCTCAGATATGAAAGCTATCAATATAAATTCTTCTCAATAAAAATTATTACATTTTAAAAAAGTTTTTATTGATTTTTAAAGTTAGTCCTGTTTCAATACTATGCGGGCGGAGCAATGGGGGACAGCTAATTATTAATATTTTTGTGTTACCGGATTGCACGGTTGAGCCCTGTGAAGGTGTGGCAGACCTGTATTTGTGCTTCTAGCCTTACACCCGGTGCTGCTGCGATAACAATAACGTGGTTATCTTTATTTCTTTAATTTGTATTAAGTTACTTGAACTACGCCCTTTACTTTTTACATGTTACTGATCCTGAGATAATGCGCTGTATATTCAGCTAATCAATATAAATGTATTGATGTCAGACCAATTATTTCAACCAAGAGATGGAGTAATGTGATTGCCTCAGGAAATTGATCTTTCTGGATGATTCCACTGTTTTCTACATGTGGCTGCTGGATGCGTGTGCCAAGCTGACACATGTACAGGTGGACAGAGTGCCACGGACATGCACAGATTACAAAATCCTTAAGAGTTTACATGACCACATAACCGGGTTACTGGCAGAGACCAATCTCCAAGTTTCTCAAACTTTTAATAAGTGCATACCTGACATTTTTGAATGTGGGTTTCAGAGAATAACTGGATGTAAATGCACTCAGTGAAGTGTTGGCAGGAATTGCAGAATGACTGACCCGTCTGATTCACAGTCCACGCCAGGGTGCTACTCAGCCTTAACTTTAGCTGTCAGTGTTGAATTTCTCTTTTTTTTTTTGTCAGCTTACATGTTTCAGATGTCAGACGCTTTAACATGTGGTTATCTTTCTGAAGGATATCAAACAAAATCACTCTTTGCTGGTACGTGTCTGACTGGCAAAATGTAATCTGATACACTTAATTACGATGCTTTCTTGTGCAACTTCATTTGATGCACTTGGACATTTACTTATTTGGCTGACACCTTTTTCCAAGGCAACTTACAACATTTATGATGTAATTGGTTCCATTTCTTTTGGTTTTTCTAATTGGAGTTTAGGCAGGTCACATGACCTTCTCATGGTCACACAGTGCCAGTAGTGGGATGTGAACCCACAACCTCAGGGTTTGAAGTCCAAAGCCTTAACTACTGCTCCACACTGTCTGCCTATACATCAATCATGTGGACATCTTCCCTTTTTAGATGGGAGATATATACTGGAGAGAACTTGCAATTCTGTGCAATTCCATTTTTTATATGGAAATTCCATTTTCTTGTGTGAATTCTGTAATTTCTTCCATCATTCCACAAAAATAGAATCCATAGGGTCCTACACTATGAGCACATTCCCAGCCCAGGAACCCTGGAGATCCTGTACTACTATGTAGGCCCTGGGCCACTTGTGGTCTTTTGCCACTTTTGTGTGTTGCCATCCTGCTGCACAACAGGAACTGTACACTTCATGCAAAATATGTGACATGCAAAGAAGAGTGATGCAAAGCGAAGTGAGGGGCGTGTGTGAGTTCATGGGGGACCGCCACCTTCCTTTACTGCTTTGGCACTCTCCGTACTTCTCTGGGACTTTAAATGTATCGCTTCGGTGCAGTGAATGGTGCGGTGCACCAGGGAAGTGGCTATAAAATGTAATCCAGTGCAAAATATGACACTCCATTTTCTACTAACAGATTTGCAAGATGGGTTGTGGTCAACCAATCAGCACAATTCATTGTCCAAACCCCACCCCAATAGTTCCAGGTTGAACAAAAAAGTACATAACCGAGAGTAGGAGCTAAAAAACAGTACCAGGAACTACAAAATAGCCCGAGTTCCTGTGGTAGGAATGCTACAAACGTTTCTGAATTTCCAAAAAGTCCCTGGTTCTTGAAAAATAAAAGTTCCTGTGGTGGGAAAGCACCAGTTATGGTTACACAAACCACTTGGGATAGCTCGGCTCTTCATTTACCTCATTCGTTTTAAGAAGAAGAGGGTAAAAAAAAGATGGCCCTTGCACTGATTTGGAATGGCCCGATTACCCGTGATCAATGGCTGATTTATCTCTTGCTTACAAATGGTGACTTACTGACCTCCAGTAGCAACTGGAACCCTTCCCTCTTCTTCATTTCATCCATGAGATATCTGAAAAACAGAGACACGGAGATGAGAGGGGGAAGTACAAGAGAGAAGATGGCCAAAGCAGGAGAGGAACGCCTCAGAGAGTATTGGTTTGTGTCTATCAGTGTCTGATGGGCAGTTCACTATGGCTGTCATGATAGACAAATATGAAAGGCACTATATACCTGATAGATAATAATTCATTACATTTATATAGCGCTTTTCTCAGTACTCAAAGATACGAAGGGTTCTATATACAGTACACCCCCAGTCAAAAATTCTGGACACACCCAGGAATTGTCATGCTTTTGATAGAAATTATTTTTTGTTTTAATCAAGATACTAGTAAATGAATTGAAAAATATAGTCAGCATATTACTAATATTAAAAATGGCTATTACTGTTTGAAGTGGCTGCTTTTGAATTTATTATTCACATATGACTGAATGAGAGTTTGGAAGAATTAATGAATAGATGGATGGATACATGAATGAACAAAGGACTGAATGAAAAAATTAAATTAAATGGGTGGATGAATGAACAATGGATGGGTGGTTGCATAAATGAATAAATTAATGAATGAAAGAAAGAATTGATAGGATAAGTGAATAAATGAACAAATTAATAGGTGGTATAATGGAAAACATAGATGGACTGGCATCCTGGCTGAGACTGATGGTGATTTCTTACGCCATTTTTTGGGGGGAAGAGGGATCATAAAAGATTAGGAGCCCGGATGGATGGGCACCCCATCCAGGATGCCTGCTGTTCCCATTTCTGGTCTGGTACAGCAGGAGGATAAGAAGAGACTGCCCTACAGTGATGCTTGCTCCTCCAATGCACCAGGTGGCAGGACCTCTTGCTGGGACTCCTGTGTGTACACCAGCAGGATTGACTAGGAAGGCAGTCTCCTCCTGTCTTCCTGCTATAGTTGCCACCGGACCAGGAAAGGGGAGATCAGGCATCCCCATCCATCCAGGCTCTCCATTCTTTATGCCCCCTTGAATGGAATTGATGGTTTTTTATTACCAAGTCCAAAGGCGCCTTCTATTACAGTCAGTAAAACAATGAATGATTGAATGTGTCAATGGATGAATGGATGGACAGGCAGACAAATGAAAGAATAAGTGACTGAATAGATGAATAATTGAATGACTGGATGGATGTTTGGGTGGAGATGTGAATGAACAAATAATTTAATATTTAAATTAATGAATATATTGATGGATGAATGAAGGCTACATGGGTGGATGAAAGAATGGGTGCTTGAACAGGTGAAAAAATTAATAAATGGATGGATACAAGGGTGGCCAGAAGAATGAATGGACTGATGGATAAACAAATGGAGAGAGGAGTGAGTGGATGGAAGTGTGGATAAATTGAAAGAATGGATGGATAGATGGAAGAAAGAAAGAATGGGTGGTTGAATAAAAGATTGTGTAAACTATTACTACTGTAGCATTCAATGTAAAGAATTTGTCGCTCAGCCTAATCTTTTTGGAGCTCCTCAGAAACCAAGATGACTGACCAGGTCAGGTTTGCTGGATGCCCCTTCATGCGTCTATGTAAAGATTTCAAGTAGCACACTAGCAGCCATTGGCACCCATCAACCACTCGATCCTACCTTGTATAGGCAAAGGCACGGTCCACTCGCTCCTCCATTCCACGAGTGCCCCTGGCTTTCCACATAAGCCACAGCTTCAGACAGTCCACTTTGCGTCCACATTGAATGGACTTATCTCCTGTGTCATAACTAATGTCATAGAACTTGTCCTGCTGAAACAAGTAGGTGGCATTGGCTGAGTGGCACAGCTTCAACAGGTTCTGTCAAGCAAAAAGAGAGAGCAGTTAGGTGACATGGGGTCCACTATAAGGGCTGGTGATATGAAAGCTCCAAAAAATACTCACACTTGTGTCCTTCAGCAGAAAAGCAGAGCACTGCAAGCCGGCCATCATCATTTTATGGGGGTTCCAGGCCACTGAGTCAGCTCTGAGGGAAACAGAATTGGACATGCCAGTAATGTATAAAGCAGAAACAGGTGGAAAATGACACCAGGGGTTACCACAACAAATAAGAACCCACATCACATACTACTTGGACAGACTGGAAGAATTGTAGTAGACAAAACACTGGGCTTTAAGCCTTATATTTTCCAGTTTAGTCTTGGCCTCTTTCTTCCCATGTGGCCACTTAACCTGCCAGTGTGCAAAAATAAAATGTACCTGATCCCGGATGTCCACTTGGGTATGGTGACCTAGTGAATGACACTTTGACGTGAACATCTGACTTGTTGGATGACCCAGAATGTGCCTGTATTACAACTCTATGCTTGTAAAATGTGTCAGTTCTAATTTTTATCATTAATTTAATCATTATCATTTTTATCTGCGATACCATGCTGCTATGTTAAAGGTTAAAGCTGATAAATTCTGGCTCTAGCAGGGAACAGCTGATAAGACAAAACATCCTGGCCTCAAGGCTCTGTTTATCAGTAACCTACAAGGTCATGAAAATGAATCACATACTTAACTGTGTATTTAAGAAGTGTAATCAACATCTGTAATTCAGTCATTACCTTCCCTGTACTGCATGACTCCATGCATGAAATATAAAGGCCTCTTCCTCCATCCTGAGAATTACTTTGTGAATTTATCTTTGATAGCTTAGTGCAGCGAGCAGGGTCACGCCTCACACATTCACCTATGACGTTGAATATTTTCTGTGAATTTATGGAGTTGGATACGAATGAGCTGCACCAGCTCCTCCAGGACTGGTAATATCCAGTCTCTTTTGGCTGTAGTGCTGGACTCCCTGCTGGGATATATAGTATGCTAGGGCCTTGCATCTGGATCACTTGGAATTCCTGGGGGCCATGATAGAAAATGAGAACGAGAAAGATAAAGTAACATAGGGATGATGAAAAGACTAAGTAGATGAGAGGGAGACAGAAGATTAGTAGAAAACGAGAGAATGCATTAAGCATGTCACAGAATGGTAGAGGAGTTTAATAAAGCTGATGGTGTCACTTTAGGTTGAAAAGAGAGGCGTTTGCAGAATGTCTTGGGTCGATACGATTCCTGTGGATTCAGAGAGCAAAAGGCTGCCACAGTCTTCTCTCTATTGTAAATTAATGGATGAGGTTAAGTGATACGAGCATTGATGGCAAAGTGAATGTGTCTTCAGGCAGTGAAACTGAAACGGACAGTGAAATCGAAAGGGATTCTGATGAAACTGAAATTGACACTTGTGTCAATTGCACATGTGCAGTGTGCTACTATTGTCCCAACTATAACTTTGGATTGTGTATTTCACTGTGCTTCAAGATATACCTCACAAATGGCACATTTTGACAGTATATATGGTATTTAGCATAATTTTTATTATTATTATTCAGTACTATTTGTATCATTAATATAGTTTATACACCTCTAACTTTGTACTTCTAGTGTGTTGCACGGTTTATAACAGAAAGGTGACATTTAACAAATATGTCACTTTTTAAGCCAAAAGAAATGCAACGCTTATTACATGTTTTTTGGAGAAAAAAATGTAACGCTAAGGAGGTTAATCGAAAAGCCATTGTCTCTTTTGTACCTGCATGCCTTTGATTTGTCTTCGAGGAAAGCAAAGCAAACGTGACAAGAGATCAAGTGTTGCTTATTCTACAAAGAGACTCTAAAATGGCCTGGAAACATTTGTTGGGACTCCTAGAAAAAGATCAGACATAACTGGATTTGAGTGATTTTTCAAACCAACTGTTTTCTTGAATTCGTATCACATATCTTCAGTCATGCAATTAGTCATTCAGCTGAGAAAAGTTGTCACTCTCCTGTTTGGTGTCATCTTGTGTCCCACACTGAATATGGACCAGAGAAAGCAAAGAAAAGAAATGTCTGAGGAGACCAGAAAGAAAATGATAGCCAAGCACTTTAAAGGCAAAGGCTAGAAGACCATCTTCAAGCATCTTGATGTTTCTGTGACAACAGTTGCAAATATTATGAAGTTTAAGGACCATAGGACTGTGGCTAATCTCTCTAGAAAATCAATGCCAGAATGGGTAGAAGGATAGTAAGAATGGTAGACAAAAAGCCAAGAACAACTTCCAAAGAGATACAAGCTGAACTCCAAGGTCAAGGTCCATCAGAGTCTAATCGCATCATCAGTTGCTTTTTAACTGATAGAGCAGGTTCAATGGATGAAGACCCAGGAGGAAAAGAAAAACATAAAAAAGCCAGACTGGAATTTGCTAAAATTCATAATGACAAGCCACAATGCTTCTGTGAGAATGTGTTTTGGACAGATGAGACAAAACTGGAATTTTTTGGCAAGTCACACCAGCTCTATATCCACTGATGAAAAGAATGAAACTTTTGAAGAAATGAAAACCATAGCTGCTATGAAACGTGGAGGAGGCTCGCTTGAGTCTGTGCAGGGAACAACGAAATCTCAACACTATCACGGGGTTGTGGAGTGAAACGTACTGCCCAGTGTCAGAAAGCTCTGTCTTAGTCACATATCATAGATCCTCCAACAGGATAAGGAGCCAAAACACACAGCTAAAAGCACCCAAGAATGGCTACAAACAAAACATTGGACTATTGTGAAGAGGCCTTCTATGAGCCTTGAAGTGAACCCCATGAAATATCTATGGAAAGAGCTGAAACACACAGTCTGAAGAAGACCCCTTCAAAATGTTCAGAAGCCATTAAGAAGGCAAACAGAATGTCAGATTACAGTATATACAGTAGCTCCTTGATGTGTGGAGTACAAGTCACAGGAGGTTCTGCTCAAGCTTTATAACACACTGGTGAGGCCTAATCTGGAGTATTGTGTGCAATTTTGGTCTCCAGGCTACAAAATTGACATAACAGCTCTAGAAAAAGCCCAGAGAAGAGCAACTAGGCTGACTGAGGGACTGAGAGGAGTGAACAATGAGGAATGACAGAAGGAGCTGAGCCTTTTCAGTTTGAGCAAACGGAGATCAAGATCAAGATTTGTTGTTTTTTGTATTTGAGCCCCCCAGGAGGTGGGGCCACCTTGACTTCACTGCTACTGGATCCTCCCTCTGGCTATCAAAGTCAGCTGAGAAGGCTCAGGAGCAGGAGATCATTTTATTCACAATGGAGTTCTGTGAGTATTGCGATTTCTGTTTGGATTTACTGTTTTTTTGTGAAATTCTTGCCAGTTTTCCTTAGATTCTATGTATAGTTTGTGTATTGGGACTTGTTTGCTGAGGATTTCCTTTTAGACAACTCTGTCATGCCTCTTTTTGCGCTGTTGAGCACATCTTGTATTCTGCTATTTTTGTTAATAAATCTTTATTATCGTTCATGTCTATATGTTATGTTTATTGATTTCACATGTGATTTTGTAATTGTGCAATGCCACTTTAAATGTATTTATGCCCCTTATTCTTTGTGGGTAAAGCCACAGGAGGAAGGGCCAATTAATGTCACCACTCTTGACTCCTTCCTCAGACTATTTAAATGGGCTGAGAAGGCTCAGGAGTTGGGAAGCATTTCTTTGTTGGAGGTTTCTGTAAGTATGGCTGTAGCTTGTTGGAGTTTCTAGATTTTTCTTTATATCTTAATCTGTTTAAAGGATTCTAATGTTTGGATTATGTTTTGGGACTTTGGTTGTTTAGGATTGCCTTCTAGACAACCCATTTGTGCCTCTATATGCTCTTTTAAGCCTTTCTTTGTATTTTGCCATTTTTGATAATGAATCTTTCATTTATAAAGATTCCTAATTTGCCCTTTTACTACAAGACGAGGGTTTACGGTCATCCCTCCTCTTGTGGGGCAAATTTATTTTTGTGTTGATATTTATAGCAGTTTTCTCAGCTCCCCATTTTGGTCCTGCTCTACTTGAAGCCATCAGGTAGTATTTGGGGTCTTGCTGGGTTAAAGTGAGGCTTTGCTGGACAGACCAGAGAAGATATTGGCCTGCTTGAGCAGTAAGTTTTGAAGGCCTCACACATATTTTGCCTTGAACTTCAAGTAAAATTCATGACATATGCTGACAATGCCTGCAACTGACTAGTATTATGTAAATGAAGACTATGACTGAAAATGGCTAGAAAAGTACAGAAGGGATGATTCTGAAACTAAAGGAAAGGAACATTTTCATTGGGTCATAAAAAAGAATACACCAAACCAACAGGGTTAAGTGTTAGTGACAACATCATGTATGAAAAGAACAACATAACAGCATAATTTATTCCAGTGATATTATTACATGCTGCATGTGTTTAACAGTGTGACACCCTCGTACATGCTGCTGACAAATCCAAACTAGATTCCTTGAGTACAGAAAATACATGGATGATTTAGGGTCCTCTAGTGGTGGTCATGAGTACAACAAGCATTAAAACCTAATCATTTATTTGATCCGAGACCTATTTTTGCACAAACAGGATCTGTAGTTCTCAATTTACATATGTTTGTCATGATACCTTCAGACTAAGATGGCAAGGTTCTCCAAATTGACCACTAAAGAACTACCATGTAACATGGTGTGGTGTTCAAGTGATGGAGGCATCACGCTTGATTGTTGGAGTTTCATCAAGAATCTTTCACACAACAGTTTTGTTCCCAGTCTGGCTCCCCCCAGAGCAGCTTAAAGCTCAATGGCCCCTTGCAACGTAACTCACCTATCAATACCTGTCATCAGGTGCCTGTGTTTCTTTGAAAGCAGCACACTTCCACCCCAGGCAGCCTGCAATGCAACAAAACAGCAAATGAATTACGATTCTTTATCTGTAGCAAGGCTGCTCTTGTCACTCCCCATGCTCCAAATCAGCAAGTTGGGGGGTGTGGGGTCACAATACTAGACAAACTCAGGCAAGCAGACTTAACATTTTATGAACGACCTTGACTTGTGTGGCTTGTACGTGGTACTCTTGAGCACCTTGAATAACAGCATAGAGGTAGAAGTAGAAAGAAATAACATTTCACATAACAGGAAGGGATAATCAAAAAATAATATAAACAGATGCCAAACAATAACCCTGCCAATACAGGTCATGGAGCCCTGTCTGATAGGTGGGCTTGACGGGTTCGATTGCCCACCATTCTAATCACTCTAATCTAAATTCTGCATGTTTCACCTGTAGTTTCTTTATCATTCTCACCCACTCTTCATCTGTTACTGTGATTATTATTTTTATTGTTATTATTATTATTGTGACAGTACGGTGTCATGAAAGTGTGCATGGGAAACAGCCTAAGGGTTTTGGTGACTGTAATTACCCTCCAGACCAGGGGTTGGTGCTGTTGTACTGATACCTTTTCTTCTCTTCCCTCTACAGAAAGGAAGACTGACAGCCACTCCATCGCTGATGTCCACCTGGGCCCTCCCATTCCTGCCACTTCAACTCTTATCCTGGAAATCGGCCATGTTGTTTCAGTTCCTATTCAAAAGTCCAGTCAGAAAAGTTTGCTGCGCGTTTTCTTTGTCTTGCAAATTCAATTGTATGGGAACACCAAAGTGGTAACCCAAGACTTTATCTTTGTGTCCTATTTTACAAAGGCTACATCCACACTACTACGTTTTTAATTAAAAACACAAACTCAGACAATGGTCTCCATTTTCGTCTTTTGTTCACGTCAATGAAAACGGAGACTTTTGAAAATGCTCTTCAGCTGAAAGCATACATTTTTGAAAACACTGGCTCAGCATTCATTCAGTGTGGATGGGTGAAAATGTAAAGCTTTGAAAACTCAAACTCTAATTGCACTCCAATTGGTTCATGCTTATTAGGTGGCATTTCCCTGATTGGATCCTGCTCATTACAATATCTCAATTCCTTGATTGGCCAATCTTTACAGAAGAAAACCATATTCCAAAATGGCAGACATACAGGAGGTGCTTTCCACAGCATTGGTTGTGTTGCTTACCTGTATACATCTAAATTGTGCTTTGTATAGTTTGAATGCTGCATTAATGCACAAAAGGCAAATAAATAACAGGTTGCTAAAGTGTTGTGATAAATCCCATAGCCAATGGCTTAACCATTTTTGCCAGAAATACACTTCACCGTCCTGTTTCTGCCAATGCATGCAAGCCCAGTGTAAGTGAAGGGCTCCATCAGATGTGCATTTGGTTGTTTCAGTTAAGGTGGAGATATTTTCAAACACAATGTCAAAAAGCTAGTGTGGATGGAGACCATTTTGATGACATCACACTACCCCCACATTACCAGTCAACTCTGGGAAATAGAACCATAGCAGCTATAAGCAAAACTGGAATGGATTCTGAATAAATATGACTCTGATTAGGGGTTTTGAACTTGAATGGATGTAAATCTAACATTGTTTGTTCATTTTATGGTGAAATGAAAAAGTAGAAAATGCGTCTCATCCCTGCTGTATCAGGGAAAGCAAAACAAAGAGACAGATTGAGGGTATCACCCTGAGCCATTTCATTCTGGTGACATTTCTTATTAGAAAAGACAGACAGACAGACAGACAGGCTGATAGATGGATATGAAAGGCACAATATAATAGATATATGTGAAAGGCACTAAATGATAGATAGATAGATAGATAGATGTGAGAGGCACTATATAATAGATAGATGTGAAAGGTACTATATGATACATAAATAGATATGAAAGGCACTATATAATAGATAGATAGATAGATAGATGTGAGAGGCACTATATAATAGATAGATGTGAAAGGTACTATATGATACATAGATAGATATGAAAGGCACAATATAATAGATAGATGTGAAAGGCACTAAATGATAGATATAGATAGATAGATGTGAGAGGCACTATATAATAGATAGATGTGAAAGGTACTATATGATACATAGATAGATATGAAAGGCACTATATAATAGATAGATATTTTATTGATCCCATCTAAGACAGACTTATTAACAGATTTCTGAAGAATAATTTTGACAATGACTAATGATATTTAGTTTCAGTAAGATTCTGATATCTGATGCTTGCAGCGGATCAGCATGAGGCATTAAATATTAAAATGGTTTGCCTTTAAATTATAGAAGAGAAAAGCCTGTGGGTCCCGGTTACTTACATCCACATGAAACCAAAGCTGGTACTTTTGGCAGACATCAGCAATCTCATCCAATGGGTCAAAAGCTCCAAAGACTGTGGAGCCAGATGTAGCGCTCACCATAAATGGGAAGATGCCCTACAAAAGGGGACCACAATAAAAGAGGCTGTTAGCAGAAATGGTCCGTACCACTTTATAGGGCTGATTAACATACAACGACATACAAGATGATCTGCAGTCATCAAGAATAAGCCTAAGAATGATAGTTCTGACTACCAAAACCACCTATTCAACTAATATTTCCTTGCAGAGGTGATCATTCCAAAAATAGAAATAATTTAATTAAATGATTAAATAAGTTCACTAAACACACCAATAGCAAGATATAATAATAAAAGGTATAATTTGTAGTTAAAATGGATAGGAAACAAAGAATGAAAAAGAACAGAAAGATGAACAAACAAACCACATGAGAAGAACAGTATAACTGTTAGAAAAAGTCCAGAGCCATTCCTTCAATTTAATTTAACTATAAACATAGTGGTGGGGTATCTGTTGGGATTAAAACCTGCCACAACTGTTGTCCACCAGGCCTGCACTTGAACGCCTCTGAAATACACAATAGGAGGTTGCCTGTGTGGATCAGTAAGCTGTTTGGGTACCCATTTTGTGCAAACTTTACGGTACCACATCAGGCACTGTGGCCTGTTCTGATCCATAGCTGACATCCAAATATGCAGAAATAGTGAACAACATAATCCGTTGGTCTCCTCTGATGAAGGCATTCACCATGTTAATGTGGGCTCGTGTATGCGATGTTGGTGGTCGACCAGATCGAGCTTCATTGGTTGCACTTGTTCTTCCCTCTATAAGCCTTTCTACCCATTCATAAACTTTTCGTTGAGTCCTGCGGTTTTCACTTCTGCACTGAGCCAACATCCTTCAGGGAACTTCAACAGGTTTCACCCCCTTTGCCCAAAGAAATCTTATTACGGCGCATTGTTCAACAATGGTACAATCCCACAGCAGAGCGTTCATGTTCATTTGACCCTGGGTTCAACTAGAATAATGACAGAGTGCTCCACGGTGCATGTTCTACCTACCCATAAGCCATTGTGAGTATATTATATTGCATGGGCTTCTATATTACTTTTTGATTTATCCTCATATTATGTTGATTATTAGTTCTTCATACCATGTGCCTTGCACACTGTAATTGAGCCCAAGGGATCTGAATTCTGTCAGTTTCTGGCAGGTACAATTTTAATGAAAGGGATCAAGAGATGAAACATTATCAAAAATTGGGGCAAGTTCATTAACAAAAGATGAAACAAACAGAACTAAGATACCGAGATGCCAATCAGGAGGAAACAGTGCCACTGGATTTTGTACACCTAAGAAAAATGGCATTGGAGCATTACAGCATAAGAACAATCTGGACAAGAACAGGCCATTCAGCCCACCAAAGCTCGCCTGTCCTCTCCATTTAATTCTTTTAAAATAACATCAAGTCGAGTTTTGAAGGTCCCTAAAGTCCTACTGTCTACCACACTACTTTATCACTTGCTCCAAGTGTCTGTGGTTATTTCTGTGAAGAAAACCTTCCTAATGTTTGTGTGAAATTTACCCTTAATAAGTTACCAACTGTGTCCCCGTGTTCTTGATGAACTCATTTTAAAGTCAATGTCTCGATCCGCTGGACTAATTCACTACATAATTTTAAACAATCCAGTCAGGTCTCCTCTTCATCTTCTTTTGCTTAAACTGTAAAGGCTCAGCTCTCTTAATCTTTCCTCATAACTTGCCCCCTGTAGCCCTCAATCAGTTTTGTCGCTCTTCTCTGGACCTTTTCTTGTGCTGTTATGTCCTTTTTATAGTTTGGAGACCAAAACTGCACCCAGGACTTCAGATGAGGCCTCACCAGTGTGTTGTAAAGCTTGAGCAGAACCTCCTTGGACTTGTGTTCCACACATCAAGGCGCTATATAACCTGACATTCTGTTTGCCTTCTCAATGTGCCTCGAAGAGAAGCAGGCTTTACAGGAACGCGACCAATAGAGGAAACACCGGGCAAGAGAGCTGAGACACACAAGGATACTGAGGAAAGGCACAGGAGGAATGCGGAGGGTACACGTAAGATAACATATGAAATATTTTTAAATTTTATTATTTTACCTGTCTTCAAGAGGCAGACGTAGCTAGTAATTTAATAAAGTATAAAAAAGAAGAAAAACTAAAAAAAGAAAAAGAACAATTTAATTAACAAACTGGAGAGATAAGAGAATTCAATCCAAAAACCATCTCAAAAATTCTACCAATCAGAAAGGCTAAAAGTGAGAAAGCTCAAATCTCACAAAAGGAAGACGTATAAAAGGAAACAGAAGAGCAAAATGTAAAGAAATCAATGCTACAGCAAAGTGGCAGTGGCAGCCGGTGTCTTCAAACAGCCTTCAAGTAACTGCAGATCTGAAGTCCACAGCGCCCGAGGGCTGTAAATTAGTTAGAGGGTAACACAGCAAAATTAATGGACACAAAGTGTCAGGAATTAGAAGGCAAGAAATACACAAAATAAAACATAAAAACAATAGAAGACAAGGGAACAGTGGAATTTGCAAATACCAGGAAAAACGCAAACAAGGATGACGTACTTGTAAAAGTTTTATTTTTATACTGTATTGTGGATTTGTTCTGTTCTGTGTATTGTATTGTATTGACCCTCTTCTTTTTGACACCCACTGCACACCCAACCTACCTGGAAAGGGGTCTCTCTTTGAACTGCCTTTCCCAAGGTTTCTTCCATTTTTTCCCTACAAGGGTTTTTTTGGGAGTTTTTCCTTGTCTTCTTAGAGAGTCAAGGCTGGGGAGCTGTCAAGAGGCAGGGCCTGTTAAAGCCCATTGTAGCACTTCTTGTGTGATTTTGGGCTATACAAAAATAAATGGCATTGTATTGTATTATAAATACCAGGCAATCCAAGCCTAGCGTGGGTCAGTTTCTGTTAAAGATGCGAACACCACATGCAGGTCTCACTGTTCAGTCTCCCCATCGCTGCAACATTCCCCACTCATTTTTGGGACTCCTGAATATTTTTATTCAGTTGTGTCGTGAAATGGGGAATGCTGCAATTAGAAATGACACTATCTGAAGGGTGTTGTAAAAAGTTTATGCTAAAAAAATGGTGCACATTACCTCTGACTTTGCTTTTTCTATCTTCTTCACTAGGTCTTCTACTATCATTATGCCCCTATTAGAGAAATGCAAACATGCAATTAGTTTTCAGTTACATGCCAGCCATGCCCATTTCGAGAGAACTTTGACTTGACTGCCTGCTCTCATACAGTGGATTTCAGATGGCATTTGGCCCTCTTCAAATTGTACAACATTTTGGTCTGTTACAGTCTTGTGCAAACATCATTTGAATTCATTTTTTGAATTGAATGATGAAGCGACAAGATTTTAGGAACTTTTCCAAATTTATTAATAGTAAAGAACTGAACACTCCTATTGACACGTGATATTCAGACCCTTTACTTGATACTGTGGCAGCCATTCCAGCCGGGAGTATTCTTTGGCCTGATAGATTTGGGGATTTTCTGCCATTCTACGCTGCAGATCTTATCAACCTTGTCAATGGACAGCTATTTTCAGGTCTCACCTGACATGTTTGATTGGATTCAAGTCTAGGTTCTTGGTGGGCCACTCAAGGACATTCACAGAGTTGCCTCTCAGTCACTTCTGTGTTGTCTTTGCTTTGTGAATCTTCAGCCCAGTCTGAGGTCCAGAGCACCTCTTGAGCAGGTTTTCATTAAAGATGGCATCTCTGTGCTTTTCTCCATTCAGATTTCCCTCACCCCTGTTGAGTCTTCCAGTCCCTGATGTTGCCATCCATGTGCTTCACTGTTATGAGCGGTGCCTGGTTTTCTCCTGACATGAACTAATCTTGGTTTCATCAGACCACAGAATCTTGTTTATCACATTCTGAGAGTCCATTAGGTGCCTTTTCACAAACTCCAAGTGGCCTTCCATATGTTTTTTTTTTTTATTGAAGGGATGCTTCCATCTGGCTAAATTATCATAAAGCCCAGATTGATGGTGTTGTGGTAACTGTTTTTGTACTGGAAATTTCTCCCACTCCACACAGGTTCTATGGAGCTCAGCAAGATTGACCAATGACCCCCTTTCTTATCAAGGCCCTTTTCCCATGATTGCTCAGTTTGGGTTATTGTATTAAGGATGTCCATGTACTTTGCTCCATTCAGCTTTTCCTTGACCGTGACTAGTCTCCCAGTCCCTGATGCTACCCCCACCATGCTTCACTGTTGGAATGATATTGAGCAAGTGATGGGCAGTACTTGGTTTCCCCCAGACATGATGCTAATCTTAGATTCATCAGACCACAGAATCTTGTTTCTCACAGTCAGAGGTTCCCTTAAGGTGCCTTTTCCCAAACTCCAAGAGGGTCTCCACTTGTATTTTACAGAGAAGAGGCTCCTCTCTGGCCACTCTGTCATAAAGCCTAGATTTGGTGGAGTGTTGCAGTGATGGTTGTTATTCTGGAAGTTTCTCCCATCTCCACACAGGTTCTGCGGTGCTCAGCCAGAGTGATTGTTGGGGTCTTAGGCATCTCTCTTACCAAAGACGTTCTCTAAAGTCTACTCAGTTGGTCAGCTCTATTAAGAGTTGTGGATGTTCCAGACTTTTTCCATTTAAGAATTGTGGAGGCTACTGTACTCTTAGAACCTTCAGGGAAATGCAGGAAGTTTTTGTATCCTTCCCCAGATCTGAACCTCAACACAATCATGTCTCTAAGCTCTGCAGGCGATTCATTTGTCCTCATGGCTTGGTTTTAGCTCACCTGTGGGAACTTCTCTAGACAGGTGTGCGCCTTTCCTTACTCGTCCAATCAGTTGAATTGACCACAGATGGACTCCAAACAAGGTGTAGAAACACCTCAATGATAATCAACACAATGGGATGGATCTGAGCTCCATTTCAAGTGTCATAGAGAAGCATCTGAATACTTGTCTCAATGTGATATTTCATTTTTTTACTTTTAATAAATTTGCAACAACGCCTAAACTTCTGTTTTTGGTTTTTCATTCTAGGGCACAGGTGTCAAACACCATGCCTCAAGGGCCGTTGTGGCTGCAGGTTTTTATTCTAACCATTTTCCTATCAGTGACCTGGTTTCAATGCTAATTAACTCCTTTTCCCTTCATTTTAATAGCCCTGTTTTTAAGGATTCAGTCCTCTGAATTGATTTGTTTCTTCATTAAATGGCAGCCAAACAGAAATGAGACGCAAATGAACCAACAGATGAGCAGCTAAATTCGAGCTTCTGTTGATTTTCTGCTTTTTCTAAGAACATCGTCAGAAAGTTTTGGTGACCTGAGAGATCAACCTTACTGAGACCTTCACCTTTCTTTATTTTCAGACATTGTGTGATGGGCACAGGTGAGCTGGTCATGTGGCAGCTTGTTTCGTGTCTCATTATTGTTTGGCTACTAATTAAGGAAAAAGAAACAACTAAGGGGACTGAGTCAAGTTAATTAAAACTGAGGCAAAAGAAGTTAATTAGCTGAAAAATCTGGTCACTAATTAAGAAGATGGTTAGAATGAAAACCTGCAGCCACTGCGGCCCACTAGGGCCGGAATTCGACACCCCAGTTCTAGGGTATTGAGTGTTGCATGAAAAATGAATTTAAATGATTTTTAGCTTAATATAAGAATACTGCAAAACATGTAAAAAGTGAAGCCGTCTGAAGACTTTGTGATTGCTCTGTGTAACAGACACTAACCTGTCCTGTAGCTCACTGAAGAAGGGCTTAATGCAGTACATATTCAACAAAGGCCCTCAACTGTTACCGAGTGAGACCTTCAACTTTCCTTTCATATGGGAAGGCAGAAGAAGAGATTACCTGTTATCGACATCGACCAACTGCACATTCTCCAACCCAATTCCAAGAAAACATGCAGACTTCTTCACAGAATAGTGGCACTGCAAAGAGACAAGGTGTAAACTGAACTCCAAAACACCATCTAGTACACTGGTGATGCATAACTCATAGGTCTTACCTCCTGAGAAGTGAATAATGCCAACCTTGGCAGCGACCAGAGACCTCGCACCTTTACCTCCGGGAAGGCCCGATACCTGGCTAGGTTCATTGCGTACATGGTGGAAATGGAGCCTCCAGGGCAGAAAATACCATCCCCTGAGTTCCAGCCAATGACAGCCCTCAGTTTGGTGAGCACCACCTCCTCCATGAGGACAAACACCGGACCAACCTCATAAGTGTACCTAGAAGACAAGAGTCACACATCATCCTTTGGAAAGGTCATGAACTTGAAAGTGTTGGTCCCTCTTTTGTTTTTCAAGTCATTTTAATTTTTTTATTCCCCTACCTTTAACAACTAAATGAAAGGACATTTATATTTTTGATTTGATATACTTGGGGCGGCATGGTGGCGCAGTGGGTAGCACTGCTGCCTCGCAGTTGGGGAACCTGGGTTCGCTTCCCAGGTCCTCCCTGCATGGAGTTTGCATGTTCTCCCCGTGTCTGCGTGGGTTTTCTCCGGGCGCTCCGTTTTCCTCCTACAGTCCAAAGACATGCCGATTAGGTGGATTGGAGATTCTAAATTGGCCCTAGTGTGTGCTTGGTGTGTGGGTGTGTTTATGTGTGTCCTGCGGTGGGTTGGCACCCTGCCCGGGATTGCTTCCTGCCTTGTGCCCTGTGTTGGCTGGGATTGGCTCCAGCAGACCCCCGTGACCCTGTGTTCGGATTCAGCGGGTTGGATAATGGATGGATGGATGGATTTGATATACTTTGGTAATTGTTGAGAGGAAATCGCCTTTTCTCTAGGGTTGTGCGATATTGACAAAAAATGATCTCTCAACATTTTCTAGGACTTTGATGATAATCATAATTAGATGATATTTTGCATTCTCTAAAAATGTGTTTGTAAAAGTCTACTGAAAAAGATCTTATTGATTTACTTAAAACTAAAGTAAAATAACACAAAAACATTAAAATCACCAGTCGAAGTATTACTGAGATCAAACAACGTGCGAGTAGGAGGCAGCTAATGATGACATCACTTCCTGTAATGCCTAATAAAGACTCCACCTTTGCTACGATACCCTCAGTTCTGTTTTGGACTCGGATCTGTGAACATCTCTGTTCTAATTTGCAGCCTTGGAACAATATATGGGTGGCTGCCCCAAACCTTCATGATGTCTTTGACTCATTCTTAAGACAAGTGCAAGTATGAGTAAACCATTTCAAATTAGCCTACTGGATTTACACAAAAGACCAACAAAACTATTATAATGAGAACATTTTAAACAGACACTTATGAATCCAAAGGGAATAAAACACTAATCATAATTGAACTACAGGATATGAGCTTTACAATGTGGATAAACATAAACTGCTCTGCTGTAAGGTGAACTGTGCAGCCTACAAGCAAAAACTAATTTGTGATAATCTGTACTAGAGTTTAAAAATCCAAAGTTCAGTCAAATACTGCGCGGAAAAAAAAATATAGGATTTGTAAACAGGTTCTGTTGTATATTGCAGAAAAATGTCAGAAAAAAATAAAACAGTTGTAAAATTTGAGAGAGGAAACGTCAAGTTGTGTGACAGAAACACCGGTCTGTCCACGTCCACAGCATGTGGTTCCAGAGCAGCACAGTTACCTGTTACAATATTTCCTTCATTGCTGAGTGCCGCCTTCTCAGAAGGACTGGTTGGTGCAGGGATGCACAAGTACTTTTTTGCAAGCTTCCCCAATTTGGGGTAATGTACTTCTGGTGATTTACATCACTGTCCACGTCAGGGATCATCAAGTAGCCCTCGATCTCTTTTTCAATGGCAGTGTGTGCCTTCACTTAATTCCTGTCATTTTTTTTTTTTTTGGGAAATAGCTACTAGACTTTTTTTTTTGCTCCCTCCCTCATTGCTCATCACCTGCTTCAACAGATGTGGGATAGAATGGGGCAAGGAGGTGGGGATCTTTGCAAGTGTTTTAAATAAAGAATGTAAAAAAGTGCTTTGAAATCAAGGACCCCAACCAAGACGACTTGCGAAAGAAAATGCGGCCGATAGGCTTATGCTTCTTACAGAAATAAAAATAATTTGTTTGAATGGTTAATAATAATAATAATAATAATAATAATTAATTCATTAGGGCGGCACGGTGGCGCAGTGGGTAGCGCTGCTGCCTCGCAGTTGGGAGATCTGGGGACCTGGGTTCGATTCCCCGGTCCTCCCTGCGTGGAGTTTGCATGTTCTCCCCGTGTCTGCGTGGGTTTCCTCCGGGTGCTCCGGTTTCCTCCCACAGTCCAAAGACATGCAGGTTAGGTGGATTGGCGATTCTAAATTGGCCCTAGTGTGTGCTTGGTGTGTGGGTGTGTTTGTGTGTGTCCTGCGGTGAGTTGGCACCCTGCCCAGGATTGGTTCCTGCCTTGTGCCCTGGGATTGGCTCCAGCAGACCCCCGTGACCCTGTGTTCGGATTCAGCGGGTTGTGAAATGGATGGATGGATGGATTAATTCATTACATTTATATAGCGCTTTTCTCAGTACTCAAAGCGCTATCCACACAGGGAGGAACCGGGAAGCAAACCCACAATCTTCCACAGTCTCCTTACTGCAAAGCAGCAGCACTACCTCTGCGCCGACTGTGGGGTTAACATAATTCATTCAAGCTAATTTTCTTTTTTTTTTACCTGACACGTAGGGGCTCTGTACTAGATCAATTTCACTTAAAGAGGAACCCAAATTTCCCCTTCAATGGAAATATGAAGCCTACATCAAAAACAATTAAGCCTCTTCCAGTTGTTAATCCATACTGCACTGACAGTGTTGGCTCCACTATCTGTTGTCATTCTAGCTACTGCTTTTCTTGTCGTACAGCACTTTTGTGTGAATGATTCTGCTAAAGTTTGCTGAGTGTGTTTTTGCTTTTCAAATCAAATCAAATCAAAATCTGTATTGTCATTGTAGCAATGACACATTGTACAACGAAATTTAGGTGCAATTTTCCAATGCAGAAATAACATAAAAACAAAACACAATTACTCAAGTTAAAACTAAAATTTTCCATTCATACATATGTCGTATTGCACTTGTCCCATAGCCAATGTTGACTTAGAGCTGTATTGTAAAATGAAGGTGCACTCGGTCAGATTGATCACTTAGCAGCATTCAGCATGGTGATGGCTGAAGGATAGAAACTGATTCTCAGTCTATTTGTCTTAGTCTTTATGGATCTGAAATGTCTGCCTGAAGGCAGGCGTTCAAACAATGCTTGTCCTGGGTGTGATGGGTCCTGAAGAATTTTCTTGACGTTCCTGAGACAACAGGAACTACTGTATGTAGTTCTTCTAGTGAGGGGAGAGGACAGCCGACAATCCACTGGGCGACCTTAATGACCCTGTGGAGCTCTTTCCTCTGTGCTACTGTGCAGCTGGAGAACCACGCACAGAGACAGTAGGCCAGGATGCTCTCTGCTGTGCAGTGGTAAAAGGACACCAGCAGTTTCTCAGGGATGTTGTTCTTCCTGAGAACCCTCAGGAAGTAGAGTCTCTTTTGGGCCTTCTTCACTACCTCAGTAGTGTGTGTTCCTCAGGTCAAGTCCTCCCTAATGGTGACTTCCAAGAAGCGGAAGTCTGAGACCTTCTCCACACAGTCCCCATTGATGATGAGTGGCTTGATGTTGTCTGCCTTCTTCCTGAAGTCCACGATGAGCCCCTTGGTCTTGGCTATATTTAGGAGCAAGTTGTTATTCCTACACAACGTTGTCAACTCCAGCTCATCCCGGTAAGCAGGCTCATCCCCCCCACAGATGAGCCCTACTACCGTGGTATTGTCAGCGAACTTAACACTGGTGTTACTGAGGTGGGCAGGAATGCAATCATGGATGTAGAGCAGGGGTATTCAACTAAAATCTAAAGAGGTCCAATTAGAGAAAATTTGTTGAAGCAATGGTCCGGAAGATCATGTTGTCTAACTATTTTCGCTGTCCACTTTCCTTTTTTTGGAGAGCGCCATTTGTTCCTTATTTTTCTGTCCCTTTCTCCGTCTCACCCGTCTTTTCTTTTTCCAGCGCAGTCATCTGTATCTCTCACTTTCTTCCGCCTAGAATCCACAGACTTGATTGGCTGAGTGGTATCACGTGAAATGGCTTAACGCGCATACAATTGGTCTGTACATTTCCTCATCCACTAAAACATTGCCGTAAAGACTACAAAAGCTGCGCCGGCTAAAATAGAAGCACCCCGTTACATTTTAAATCATAACCTTCTGTTTTGGCTGTAAGTCTGGGTCCGTATGAGACAGCTTCTGGTTAGTGACCTCTTGTGTCGAGGGTATAGAGCAGGGGGCTCAGCACACAGCCCTGTGGGGAGCCAGTGCTGAGGATGATGGGTGTGAAGAAGTAGGGGCCCACTCTAACCCTCTGAGTGCGATCACTCAGGAAGTCCTTGATCCAAAGGCAGGTGGAGTGTGGAAGTGCTATATCTGACAGTTTGGTCACCAGTCTGTGGGGTAAGATGGTATTAAAGGCAGAGCTGAAGTCTATGAAGAGCAGCCGTGCGTAGCTCCGCTGCTGCTCAAGATGGGACAGAACAGCATGGAGAACAGTGGCCACAGCGTCCATAGACCTGTTTGCTCTTTTGTGCTTGTACCTTAGGTGATTTAGACCTGTCGTAGACAGCTGACTCCAGAAACTTTTCGTATCCTTCATATTCTGTGTAGTGGTTTGTTCGCAGATGGTGAAACAAATTAGTTGTTGAGCTGTCTTTAACGGCAACCGATCTCCAATAGAGTTTGCAGAGTGCCGTCTTTTGAGCAACATCAGTCTTTTCAAAGCCAAACCACCTCCACATAAGTGATGATGATCTATGTCTTGCAATTCAATCTAATGACGTAGATTGTGAGGCTGTTTGATCCCCTGGTGCTGTTTGTTCACTCATTTGTAGGCAGTTACGTGCTGACCATGCAGGCCTATATGCTCGGTTTGTGCACACTCCGTAATCTATCCTGTTAGGTTATACGAGACAGTGAATGTAAGGACTCTCATAGCGTATTTTTGTTTGTTTGTTGCAATGTGAATGACATATTTGATAATTTCAGCTCACACCCCGATAAAACAACAATTAAGAGAATTATCGTATCATATCATAGACAGTACATATCACACACTTCTACTTTTTGCATGACTATTGGGGGTCAGAGCCCATTGTAGAGCACCCCTGGAGTAATTTTCAGGTTAAGGGCTTTGCTCAAGGGCCCAACGAAGTAAAATCTCTTCTGGCAGAAACTGAATTAGAACCAGCAACCTTCCAGATACCAACACAGATCCTTAGCCTCAAAACCACCATTCCACCTAGGAAATGTGAAAGGTGTGAAAATGTGTGAAATAGAGAGGAGAATTCACGCAGCTGTCATCTTTATTTTCACATTTTCCATACCTTACACCAATCCCCATTTGTTACTGTGTGGAGGCTTCAGCTAATTCCACCATAGACAGTATGCAATTCCACTGCTTGTTGAGAGGGGTGAAGTGTTAATTTCAATCACTTTACTAATATTTAAGGAAATACTGTGTTGTCATCCTGCTTTTATTTATGAACAATAACAGAAGGGAAATTACAATGGAGGAGAAAAAGATCCTGCCACTGTGTAAAACGATACCCTCCTGGCTACGGTCACCACAGGCAAGATGACTAACTGTGACTAGGAATGACGTCCTGAGTATTCTTGGAATAACTGCCAAAGCATTGTTTGCAGCGAATTTGCTAGGTTCGCCGGTGACCTTGTTCAACAAATAGTTCCTCAAAAATCTGCCACACAGCTGGCTTAGGAAAATGATTATTTTTTCCCAGCTCCCCATGATGCTTTGCAAGGCCAGCATAATGGCACAGAGTTGTAGCAGCCAATGTTGGATCAGGTATCTCCCAAGCAGTGTTTAAAGTTGAACAAAACAACTGCAGGTACTCTCAGTAGTCTCGTCGTGATGTGTTTTTCAGAAGAGAAGATTAGCTGTCTGATGTATTGTGTCTTACATACATGAACAGATCTGGACTTGCCTGATGTTTGTTGTTTTTTCCTGTTTTGCCCATTTTTGTTCTTCTTTTGATTGTCTAATAAATTATTGAAATTTTAAGAATATGGGTTTATTCCTGTTTTTTCAAGCCAGATGTTTCAAGTTATTCTCTCCCTTGAGGGGCAATTTAGGCATATAAAATATACTTGTACTTTTAAAATGCTTGAGGCCCATGTTGGGCCTGTACAGGCTTTGAAGAATACATTTTGAGTTTGGGGCTAGGCGGCCTGGGAAGAGGCCTATTTCAAGGCAACCAGTGATGTCCTGAGTTAGTTGTGAACAATTAAATGGGAATTTTTTTGGAGCAGAAAATTGTAGATGACACATAAGCCAAAAATATACAAACAATACTGAAAAAAAATGTATCACATAAAACATATAAATATTACTGCCATTAGAGGGTCAGCTCAGGTTGGACGGTTTAGAGACAAAGTCAGAGAGGCGAGATTGCATTGGTTTGGACATGTGCCCAGGAGAGATGCTGAGTATATTGGAAGAAGGATGCTAAGGATAGGGCTGCCAGGCAAGAGGAGAAGAGGAAGGCCTAAGAGAAGGTTTATGGATGTGATTAGAGAGGACATGCAGGAGATGGGTGTGACAGAGCAAGATGGTGAGGACAGAAAGATATGGAAGAAGATGATCTGCTGTGGCAACCCCTAATGGGAGCAGCCAAAAGAAGCTGAAGAAGACTGTTAGTGTAAGTGCATGCTGTATTATTAATAATGAAAGCAATTAAAAAAAAAAAAAACTAGGGGGCGCCTCCTACTTGCTTTGCTCACCAAACCCCGGGACCAGTGCCCGCTATCTTGTGGCTGAGCCGCTCAAAGGGCCTCGGGGCGCTCCTTTATTAGAGAAAGTGATTGTATTTATAGAGATGGTATATAGAAAAGTAGGTGGGGCACGGGAGAAAGATGGGTTGGTTCTTAGTTATAGATAGAAAATCAGTTACTTGAGTATTTCACAAAAACTGTCTATTTTAAATATCAATGAATAATAAAACATAGTAAAAAGTAAAAGTAAATTACATTAACGCCTCATCAAAAACAATATTATGAATTACTTTGTCCTCTGACTCACATTCTATAAACTTTTCTTTTCTGCATTTCTATTTGCATATTGTTCAGGATATTTTTCTATTTTTCTTTTATTGGACAATTCTCTTTTTTCTTGATATACAGCTCTTTTTTTGTTAATTTTCTTTTTATCGATGTTCATTATTAACTATTTTTCTATTGCGATGTAAAATTTGACATTCTTGAATAGATCATTTGCTTTTCTGCCTTGCCATTATAACCAACTGTGCTTAAGGGTGAGAGTGTCACGGGGTGGTATGGAGAGAGGATGTGTGCAGTATGAGTAATGATTGGGCAAGGGGTGTGTAGGGGAGTGGTCAAGGCTGAATAACGGACACAGCGGAAAACGTTTTTAGTATAACGGAGAGAAAAAAAGCGGTGGATCTATGCCTGCTACCTTCTACCTTCATTGCTCCCTTAGGTTTGTAGACATCACGTCCCCAGCTGGTTCGCACCCCATGCTCTCTCTCTCTCCTTCCCTCGCTCTTTTGTGCTCTCTCTCTCTCCCTTACACTCTCTCTCCCTCTCTCCCTCCCTCGCTCTTTTGTGCTCACTCTCTCCCTCCCTCTCTCTCCTTGCCTCTCTCTTTTGTGTTGTCTCTCTCCCTTACAATCTCCCTCCCTCTCTCTCCCTTACACTCTCACTCCCTCCCTCTCTCTCTCTCTCTCTCTCTCTTACACTCTCTCTCCCTCCCTCCCTCGCTCTTTTGTGCTCTCTCTCTCTCCCTTACACTCTCTCTCGCTCTCTGTCTCTCTTCCTCCCTCGCTCTTTTGTGCTCTCTCTCTCCCTTACACTCTCTCTCGCTCTCTCTCCTTGCCTCTCTCTTTTGTGCTCTCTCTCTCCCTTACACTCTCCCTCCCTCTCTCTCTCTCTCTCCCTTACACTCTCTCTCTCTCCCTCTCTCATTTGTGCTTCTCTCTCTCCCTCGCTCACTCTCTCTCTTTCCCACTCGCGCACCTCTACAAAAATCAAGCATAAAGCTCTAGCCATCCTTCTAGGCTCTGACATTTCTCAACCTTGTGCTCACTTGCTTTTCGGTTTCCTTTCTCCTGATTTCTTTTTCTTCTTTCTTATCTGCCCATTCCAGCTGATGCCGTGCACTTGCCATGTAGCATATTGGCAATCAACATCATTGAGGCGAGTGTGCATGTGTGTCAGTGCCAGTTAACCAACAAGGTAAGTAAAATAAAAAAACAAAAAAACTAAAATAAATTAATAAGTTAAATCACAAAAATATCCCACAGTGACATGCCCCACCACACTTGGTGGGATCCAAGTGTTATTCGTGAATTTTTATATTCACGGGGGTCTTCTGGCCCTAACCCTTGCAAATGTGAAGGGGTTACCTGTACATGTTTCTGGAGATTTTATAGCCATAGAAGGTTTACCTACAGTGACCACAGTCTTGTTGTCCATCTGACCAGTTTGACAAGTGTACCATTACTCTTTGCTGTTTAAAATCCCAGTCCAACTGTGAGCTCCACCTTCACAAGTCATTGGATTGGTTTTGAAATTTCAAACTGAGTGAGCCGTCTAGTTGTTCTCACCCACTTTTAAACAAAATTCACTCCAAGTCGTCTCCAGAGGTACAGAATATCAAATGCTGGCTCTGCAAGACGAATATGAGGCAAGTAACAGTTGTAAAACTTACTGACTAGTGTTCAGAGAGTCCGACAAGAACCGTCCAACAAGTGCATGGTGGTCCAGTCCTGCAAAGAGTTGATTGAAAAACCGGGGGTGATCTAAAAAATGAATGGGAAAAAAAAGGTTCAGCTCCATGCAATTGGTAATTATCAAGAATGTAATTATAACAGTGTGCTTCCAGCCAGGGATTTCAATCTGCATAAAAATTAGCTAATCAGCATTGTCTTCATTAATAAAAAAGGAAAGGGTGAAAGAGAAAGGGTAAGGACAGGGACAACCCAAAATACCACACAAATAAACACAAAATGAAGCCTCTCACCTCTGTGTGGCCAATAGCTAAGCCATAAATCGGTCCCTCACTGATCTCTCTGTTCCAATGCCATGTCTCTTTGTTTCTGGGTGGCCTCCTTCTTGTTGTCCTACCTAACACGTATTCATCTACTCTCAATACATCTTGCAGTTCTTCTTTCACCGTGTTCATGATCCAGTCAATGGCAAGCAAAAACAAAAATGGTGACAGAATCACTCTGGTTCCAACCTCAAAAGTCTCAGTCAGGTGTTCTCCATGTACAACGATGGTATATTTATTACTTCGTTGTATGAAATCTTGATCAGGTTTTATAATTTTCTGTAGGATCCCATAGTGGTGAAGCAGCTTTTACAACATCTCTCTCTCTAGACTGTCAAACACATTCTCACAGTCCATGAAACATAAATAGTGTGATGAGTCCGACTTGATCGACTACTTGACAATAACCCACAGAGTGCCAACTTAGTCCACGCATGACCGTTCTTTCGTGAAACCTGCCTGCTCATTGGTCAGCTTCTGATTAACTGGTCCCTTGAGTTTCTCCAGGATAATTCTGTTGAAGATAATTCCAGGAATGAACAAGTATGTGATGCCCCTATAATATGTGCACCTCCTTTCTTGAAGATCTTGATCAGATGCCCTCACTTCAATAGTGAGGGGGTGTTTTCAACCCTTCAGATTTTACAAAATAGCTCACAGAGTAAATCCTGGGCCAACATTTAGAGCTTCCACTGGAATCTCATCAATCTCTTCACTATTTCTGGCTTGCAAGATCTTCAAATGTTATCTGTATTGGGTAATTTGTTAGTTATCAATCTTTTTAATCTAAACAGCACTTCTCTCTCTACAATCTTCAAATCACTGAGTACACTGAGTATCTACTTGAGTGTCACTTGGGTAATTATTAGGAAAGAATGATTCCTGTTGCTTTGTATAGTGCACTTCTATAGTTACCACTATCTTGAGGCACTTCACAGTTACAGCACGATTGTTTCTTTTTCTTTTAGATGATAAGTACTGTACTATCAAATGAAGTGATTTAATGAGAGGTATACAAGTAGTCAATGATGGCAAATGACTCCTGTTGTTTAATGTAGTGCCTTTCTGTTGTGAACACAACCCTAATGTGTTGCAAAGGCACAGCACAGACGGTTCTTATTTCTGCATAATGGGTGCTGGGAAATGAAGTGACTTACTTCTTCTTCTTCTTCTTCTCCTTCTTCTTCTTTTTTCGGCTGTTCCCGTTAGGAGTTGCCACAGTGGATCATGTTCTTCCATATTGTCCTGTCTTCTGCATCTTGTTCTGTTACACCCACCATCTGCATGTCCTCTCTCACCACATCTATAAACCTTCGCTTAGCTCCCTTCTCCCAATATACCCAACATCTTTCCTCTGCACATGTCCAAACCAACGTAATCTCACCTCTCTGACTTTGTCTCCCAACCATCCAACTTGCGCCGACCCTCTAATGTCCTCATTTCTAATCCTATCCATCCTTGTCACACCCAATGCAAATCTTAACATCTTTAACTCTGCCACCTCCAGCTCTGTCTCCTGCTTTCTGGTCAGTGCCACCGTCTCCAGCCCATATAACATAGCTGGTCTCACTACCGTCCTGTAGACCTTCCTTTTCACTCTTGCTGATACCCGTCTGTCCCAAATCACTCCTGACACTCTTCTCCACCCATTTCACCCTGCCTGCACTCTTCTTCAACTCTCTTCCACAATCCCCATTACTCTGTACTGTTGATCCCAAGTATTTAAACTCATCCATCTTCACCAACTCTACTCCCTACATCCTCAAATGAAATGTTAGAAAATTAGTCAACACAGGAGATTTTTCCCCTGTTGTATTATACAGGGCCTTTCTATAATGAATGATATCCAAATTAATTAGCTTATATTTCTTGACAGTTTGAGCACATGCTGGTTAGGTGATTCATTCTGGTCAAAAAATAATTCAGAGGAGGGGAATTGAACTTGTACCCCTCTGTTTTATAGCCAAAGCCTTCACCTTTAGGCCATCTTCCCCACAATGGCTTCCTGACTGCAACATGTTCACTTGGGGATTACACGTAATTCTTTGTTGCCAAAGCTGTGGGCAATCAAATATTCCCTTTTACATTTCCAGGATATACTGTGCCCATGTGTCACTCATCTACCCTCACTAGCATTCATAGGGGCTCCTTGTCCACCACTGTTGGGTCTTCCTTGTTTAGGTGGCTCCTATTCACCTTGTACTCAGTCCTCAGCCCCTTTAATTCTCAGGAGCTCCAAATTGTGAACTATGGATAACCCACATCTTCTATTCCACCCTTCTCCATTCCCTTGTTACATGGGCTTATGGATCCTTGCTATCTTGCCAGTGACGGTAAGCATTTCTTGTCCATGTTTTATTTTTGATGTGAGTTTTGAAGGTTCTGTGGAGATGCAGACTGTTCCTGAGTCTGAAGCAATCAGGCAGATGATTTAACAACAATGGCGGTATTCCCTAAGAATACCCATGACCTTAGAAAGTATAATTTACTTTGTAGAGGCAGGGAAACCCAGGCAATGGCCATCAAGCCAGGAGTCATTTGTGGTCTCTTTGGTGCCCACTCCCCTTTTCTTTAAAGTTCACTTACTGGTTTTCACACTGAACCTGGCCACGTCGCGGCACAGCTGCAGTAGCTTCTCATGGGGCTCACTGCTGTCTCCGAGTTCCAAGTCCAACAGATCCCTTAGCATCTCTGGATCCTTCCATTCACAGACCTAAAGGAGAAGTTCAAACTTGGTGAAAGATGTCAAACACTTGAATAATTGGCTGCTGCTCCAGCATAAAATGAGCAAATATACCTTGGGAATGGAAGGACTCATTAAGTCAGCAAGAAGAAATACAGGTAACATAACATTGTCAGCCTGCTTAATCCAGGCCAGGGCTGAATGGGCAGCAGCCTATCCTGGCAAGAGCGGGTGCAAGGCAGGAAACAGATAGTCCACCCAAGGCCCCCATCAGATACTCAAAGGGACAGTTTAAAATCGCTAATTGACTTGATACGCATCTTTGGGAATGGGGCAGGAAGACTGCAGTAAATGGGACAAAAATGGATGCAGGCATGACGAGAACATTCAAACCTCATGCAGTTGGCTAGGAATGGGACAAGAATCCACGATGCTGGATCTGAGAGACAGACATAAAAGAACCAACCAAACACAGCTAGTCCAGAAACTTCAAGCTTGGGGTAACTGGTGTTGGGTCATTGGGCAAAATGTCACATGGAAGTTGGTGGGGTCCTATTGGTCTTCCAATGTTGGGTGAACACTGAAATCCTCCTCTGGCATTATGGAATATCTAATAACTAGGGGGCTCTGCCCCCTGCTCGCTTCGCTCGCCAACCCCTGGTGTTGGGAATGACAAAGAGCGTGATGTATGAATGAGATATAGAATAGTGTGAAGGTGTAGATGATGCAAATAGAAAGCAAACAATAAAGTGTGTCACAGTGTAAAGGTTTATTGGAAAATTTCTTTGTACACGCCGTTTAAGTGTAAAAGGTAATTCCAGCTCAGAACTTGTAAGGTCAATGAAGATGGTTATTGTTGTGATCAGAGTCAAGTTTGTCAGAGCTTAGAAAGAGTTGTGTCTCTCCAGGAAGTAATGGAATGACTTGGGTATTTATGTTTTCCACATTAATATTTTTTGGACATAATATAGTGCGTTGTGTTAAAAGGGGCATTTGGTCTAATGAGACCGCTGTTCCAAATCTGTCTGTAACTAAGTCGTCGCAGATAAAGGCTTGAGGAATTGTAATAATATGTGGGTGAAGTCCATCTGTATTGGTGAGTGTACCATCTCTCAGTTGTAATAAGCAATTGTTATGATCTGGTTCTGGACATCGCATCTTTTTTACTAACTGTATCTTTTGAAAGCAATGCCAATTGTCTGCGTATTTTAAGGAGCACTGAACAATAGCTGAGTGCATGGCATCTGGAAGAATAGCTAATCACTGTCTAAAATCTCCTCCTCATAAAAGTACCTTTCCTCCAAATCGAATATTATTATTCATAAACGTTTGTAGAAGTTTATGAATGGTGTTGAGTAAGTGACTTCATGCCATTGTACATTCATCAATAAACAACATTTTTTCAAGACGGATGTCACGTGCAGTGCCACTGTTAATGTTCATAGTGGATACCGATTTGTAGGATCTAATGCAGTTGATAAAGATTTCACTTTCAGGTACATCGCTAGTTAGAAGGTTCTGTAGATATTCAGTATATGAATGTAAAGGAGGCAGTCTAATTTGACCCTTTTGACAACAACGTGTAAATGTATTACTTGTATTGCCAGTTGTTTCTTCAGGGAAGTGAACTGAATGACAATGATTGCAAATGACATTCATTAATCCGAATGAATTTTCCTGGTGTATGTTTTGCTTGTGGTGTTTGAGTGCCGCGTTGTTGCATGTCCATTATTTGAGACGCGCTATTTTTGATTTTTAATTGATTCGCCTCCGCTTTGCGCAAAGTCCGTTTCACTCTATGTCGTGCATTGTTTGTATCATGCCTTGTCCGTTTTTGTATGTCGGTCAGTTGAGCTTTCTGCTTTTGGAGTCTTGCTTGCTTGTTTTCTGGCCGGTCATATGCGCGTTGCTTTGCTCCCTTTTTTGTATGTCTGAGACGCGAGCTCTTTCTTTTGAAATCGTGCCTGTTTCGATGCAGCACTTTGAGACGCGCGCTGTATGCGTCTACGTTCAATGTGTCTGTTCATTTGGGCACGTGTCTGTAACGGGGTTACTTGAGCTTTGCGTTTTTTGATCCGAGACATTTTTTCTCACGTATTTTCCGAAGCGCGTTGTATGCGCCGCCGTGTATTGTTTTTGTTTCATTCGTGTTCGTGTGTTTGGTCCCGTTATCCGATCCGAATCGTTTTGTACCCGTGACCGTGTATGCATGACTTGTTTGTTCCTCAGCGTGCAAAATATGTATAAGTATTAAGGAAGATCGCACTCACTGTTAATATGGAGCCTTTTCTCCAGTTGAACGGTTAATAGTGCTGTATTTTAATGAGATCCACCTATGCTGCCTAGTGTGAAGGTTTTGAGATGACGTATGTTTAATATGGACGTTTCCTTTAAATATGTGGCTTTGGGTGTCACTTCTTATTGATTTGGGGGGGGGGGGGGGATTGTTGTTGCGCGAGCGTCTTCTTTCTTTTTGTGTTCCTGTGTCTTGTTTGAATCCCCCTCTTTGTGTGTGTCCCGTCCCGTCCCGTCCCGTGCCTGTAGGGTGTGGGGGGGTGTGGTCGTGCCTTGCTGTTGTGCGCTCGTCTGTTCTTTTTTTTTGGTGTGTTTAGTTTCGTGTGCAATGTGTTTCGTGCTTTGCTCGCGTTTGACTACGTTTTTATGTGCCTTTTCCTTTTTTCGGTGCTTGTTGCGACTCATTTCTGTGACTCCTTTTTGTATGTGCTCACTCCTTTTTTCTGTGGTCTTGTCCGCCTCCCGCGGCCCCTCATCCGCCTTTGTCGCCCTCTTTTGTCCGCCTTTCTCCGACTCTCGCGGACTGTTTTTGCGCCTGCGCCTCACACGGACCCTCATCCGCCTGTCTCGCCCTCTTTTGTCCGCCTTTCTCCTCATCCGCCTCTCTCGCCCTCTTTTGTCCGCCTTTCTCGGCTCCTCAGCCGACTCTCGCGGACTCTTTTTGCGCCTGCGCAGTACGTCTTTTTGCAGCTACGGCCCATTGCCGGATGTGCCTGCTTTTTGCGCCTGCGCAGTACATCTTTTTGCAGCTACGGCCCATTGCCGGATGTGCCTGCGTCCATCATCCGATTTAGCATTCTCGGTTAGTAATATGGATCTATTTATGGAGAATACTGTCAATATGGATGTGAATACCTTTTTTTATGTTTTATTGAATTCATTAAAAACATATAACATTCCATATAATCAAGTCCAAATTTAACAAAACTAAATTCAAATCAACCGCCACCAATGAGAAACAGAGGAAGGCCAACAGCCAGAGGAAAACTATTCAGAGTAGTAAAGAGAGAAAGGACTTTTCCCCTAATTTAAGTGCTTTTTCTCAAATTGTATTGATTAGATCCTGCCAGGTTTTAAAAAATGTTTTGAACAGATCCTCTAAATGAGAATTTGATTTTTTCCAATTTCAAATAGCATATAACATCAGTTATCCACTGACTTAAAAGAGGTGGGTTAGGATTCTTCCATTTGAGCAAAATAAGTCTATGTGCTAATAATGAAGTAAAGGCAATCACAGTTTGTTTGTCCTTCTCCACTTTAAGCCCATCTGGGAGACCACCAAACACAGCTGTTAGTGGATTAGGAGGGATTGTGACACCAAGGCTGTCTGAGAGGCATTTAAAGATTTTTGTCCAAAATGTTGTTAATATGGTGCAGGCCCAAAAACGTGTGGCCCAGTGAAGCTGGGGCTTGATTGCAACATTCACATGTTGGATCTTGCCTTGGAAACATTTTGGACAATTTTAAGCAAGATAGCTGTGCTCCGTAAAAGATTCTGAGTTGAATAATTGAATGCTTTGCACATATGAATCTTAAGTGAAGTCTGTGCGTCGTTGCCTTCCACTCCGTTTCTGACATGTTGAGTAAAAGATCCTTTTCCTATTGTACTCTGGGGTCTTTAAAACGAAGGGACTATAAAATGATTTTATATACAGTGCTATTCAAAATGAAACAGCAGATTTCAAAAATTCATTTCAAACAAACTGTATAAGACAGAAACACATTCGGCACATCACTGGATAGAGGAAAGTTTAAAAGCCCGCCTAAAAGTACCAGTGAATGCCACCGACTTCATCTTCATGCAAGATGCTTCCCCCGCCTCATTTCCACTTGGAGGTCCGGCGTTACCTGAATGACACCATTTCCAGGACGATGGATTGGAAGAGGTGGACAACAAGATCTTGCTCATCGTCTATGGCCTCCCAGTTCTCCAGACCTTACCCCCTGCAATTTTTATCTATGGGGGTACATTAAAGAAACGGTGTTTGTTCCACCAATGCCCGCTAATCTTCAAGATTTGCAACATCGAATTGAGGAAGCTGTGAATTCAGTAACTAGTGACCAGTTGACTCAGGTGTGGCCCGAAATGGTCTACCATTTTGATGTTTGTCATGCTACACATGGTGCTCATGTTAAGTGCATGCACCCTCAAGGACCATAGGACCAAACTTTGAAGTTTCCTCTATCCAGCCATGTGCAGAATGTGTTTCTGTCTTATACAGTTTGTTTGAAATACATTTTTGAAATCTTTTCTAGTGCTGTTATGTCCTTTTTGTAGCCTGCAAACCAAAACTGCACACAGGACTCCAGATGAGGCCTCACCAGTGTGTCATAAAACTTGAGCAAAACCTCCTGTGACTTGTACTCCACACATCAAGTCGTTATATAACCTGACATTCTGTTAGCCTTTTTAATGGCTTCTGAACACTGTCTGGCAGTTGATAGCGTTGAATCCACTACGACTCCTAAATCCTTCTCATAAGATGGACTGTCAATTTTCAGACCTTCCATTTCAGACCTCACATTTTTCCTTCCTATGTGTAATTCTTTACATTTACTGACATTACATTTCATCTTCCACAAATCTGCCCAAGCCTGTCTGTAGTCCAAGTCCTTCTGTGATGATTCAATGGATTCTCAATGATCTGCCAGTCCACCCAGTTTGGTATCATCTGCAAACTTAAACAGCTTGTTATCTATATTCCTGTCTGAATCCTTTATACTGTATATATCAAAAATACCACTATGAATTCATAAACAAGCATGATAATTTTCTTGTGTTTCATAAATCTTTTTAATCAAACTGATAGTTTATTTACAGGTTTCTGTTTCGGGGTTGCACAGAGCTCCCTTTTTGCTACTTGACTGTGTGATTGAGCCCTGTGAAGGACCGACATACCGTCACATGTGCCTCTTGCTTTACACTCA
Source organism: Erpetoichthys calabaricus (assembly GCF_900747795.2). Lineage (NCBI taxonomy): Eukaryota > Metazoa > Chordata > Cladistia > Polypteriformes > Polypteridae > Erpetoichthys > Erpetoichthys calabaricus. The sequence goes on along the minus strand of NC_041396.2, from coordinate 296,314,308 downwards.
GTGCTCCTGGGATAACAACAATGCAGGTATTTTTACTTCAATAAAGCAAATGTTGTATTAGGCTACTCATTACTTTTAAAGGTAATCAGACTACTTAACACACGTTACTTTTTCTGCGTTACCCTATGTAATGATAGTTGATGTTGATCTGTGAACTTGAGAGCTAATAGTGATGTCTGAATTTATTTACATACAGGAAGCAGCAGTAGGAATCAGGTGTTTCTAGAAGTTGTTGTACATGGCGTGTCAACGATGGTTCAAGTAAAGAGTTACTTTTTTTCCAAACAACGTGTCGCTGAGTTATTTGAACCCATGATAAAAACAATACACCCTACTGCGCTTGAGATTCTTTGGCCAAGTTTAGCTCTGTATGATCAGCTCATCAACATAAATTTGCTGGTTTGTAAAAATACCGAAACAAGGATGAGCAGTAGAATGACAGGTATCATCCAGAAATAGTTCCCTAGCTGAGACACACACACAAATAAAAAATAATTAATTTTACATAACACATGAAACAATCTTGGTCCTAATGATTTTCTAACACTCAGTGGGTGACTTTCTTTTTTTCCTCAGAACTTCTAGGCTCAAACCTACCAAAAGCAAAACAAAACCTAAAACAAAGGGCCACCTGACCTTCTCCTTTATGTTGCATCCTTTCTTGACGACCTCGTCCATAATGATCTGGAAGGCCTCGTCCACGAAGAGCTCTCCAGCCTTATTGTCATGTAGAGGGCCATTCAGGGTCAAGCCGTCCACAGTGATGACCTTTTGTTTGGAGGACACCTCACCTTGAGGAAGGAGGGAAACATTAGGAAGACATTAATCTGAATTGTATACTTCTAAATGTCCCCTTGGGACAACTAAAGCCACTTCTTTCTTTCTATTTATTGTAAAGTTGAGACAAAACAATGTCAAAGAATTGGGGCACCACCCTGGTGACCCCATATAATTACAAAAGTTATAAACACAAAAAACACACAAGTTGCAGATATGTCTTTTCAGATGAGAGCTCAGAATCAAAGTACTTTCAAAATTTTGATATACTTTGTTAATTCCAGAGGGACAATTGTCTTTTCTCATGACTTTTGGAGGTCAGAGAGCAGGGTCAGCCATTGCTCAGCACCCCTGGAGCAATTTTCAGGTTAAGGGCCTTGCTGAAGGGCCCAACAGAGTACAATCATTTCTAGCAGTAACAGGATTTGAAACGGTATCTGGAAGGTTGGTGGTTTAAATCCTGTTACTGCCAGATGGTCATACAAGTGCATATGGGTTCCAGGTAGGAAGAGGTAGGTCCAGGGGGTCAGACAATGGAAGTGACATCAGTGGTAGAAAGACCATCAATCTTTTGTTCTGCAGAGAGGATAAGAAAGAAGGTATTAGGAAACTGCCAATTTAGTTCAGCAAATTTCTATCTATCTATGTATTATATAGTGCCCTTCACATCTATCTATCTATCCATCTATCGTGGCAAGCGGCTGGGGGTGGTACCCAGCCGGGACGCCCAGAAGGACTGGGGGGAGGGATTACACCTCCTCCAGACCATGAGGGGGCGACCGCCCTGGTGGCTTTGTGGACCACGGGAACAGAGCGTAGAAGCTCAACCCTATAGGGGCCTGTGGTCAAAGACAGGGGGCGCCCAGATACCTCAGGAGCGCTGGCCCTCAGCACTTCTGCCACAGCCGGAAGTGCTGGGGGGAACAAGACCAGGGACACCCGGAGTGCGTCCGAGTGCATAGCCGGCACTTCCGCCACACCAGGGAGTGCCGGCTGGCACTCATTGGGAGGCACCTGGAGTACGTTCGGGTGATTATAAAAGGGGCTGCCTCCCTCCATCTGATGGCTGGAGTTGGGTGGAAGAAGGATGGAGCTCGGAGGAGAGGAGTGGAGGCAGTCAGAAAAGAGAGGCATTGTGTGAAGGGCCTGGACTAAGGGTGATTGGTGCTGCGGCACTAAACGTGTGTTGGTTGGTGAACCATCAGTGTACGCCTGTCTGTGTCTGTCTGTTCCCCACACTATCTATCTATCTATCTATCTATCTATCTATCTATCTATCTATCTATCTATCTATCTATCTATCTATCTATCTATCTATCTATCTATCTATCTATCTATCTATCTATCTATCTATCTATCTATCTATCTATCTATCTATCTATCTATCTATCTATCTATCTATCTATCTCCACACCTGAGTCACCATCTTGCCCCTTCTGCTTATGAAGGAGGACACCAAAACACATCCTTAGCAGCTGACCAAAAACCCTGGGAGAAGCTAACCATTGGCAACGAACACCATCACAGCAAGAACATCGCCTTTGTAAGGGTCAGAGAACAACACTGACCACAGCTGAACATTTCAGATTGTATTTTTGAACTTTAAGAGTTATGTGTATTTTAGCCCGGGGTAGGCCACAGCCAGTCACTCAAGTGGAAGTGAGACTGCCTTTCAGTGTAACCTCTCTGAGCTGGCTGGTGGGGAGTCACTCCGGCTTGTCTGGCTATTTCTGATGTTCTCATGCTACTTCAGCTATTTTGTGGGAGTAGTCACAAAAACCACAATCCAAACCTAGAATTTAAGGTCCAACGTAGAGTTCATAGACCAGAAAGTGAAAGTGGTACTTACAAAATCCAAATTTAAAAAAAAATGGAAAGCCAACCAGATATTAGCAAAGTAAGTCGAGCCAATCTCCACAGCTACAACATCAGGGGGCCTGCCCCCCCTCGGCTCAACATATAGAAGACAAAGATTATCATAAAGAAATGACCAACAAAATTAAAGTAAAAAAGACTTTAAAAAAATGACAACATAATAAGAGAAAAGAAACTAAAAGACAGGGATGGAGTGCTTCTTGAACCATTAAAACAGCTAAATAATGGAAGATAAAACTGTACGTAGGCTTGAGGTTTGTTTTTCTCTTATCTGTTGCCAACTGACCTTACCCTGAGGTATCCATACTTTCAGTTTAGGTACATGAATACCCTATTTATTATAATAAAAGTGTAGATCTGTTTTTGTTGTCGTATGTATTGCATTGGGAGTTGTCTGCTCAGCATTGTGCTTTTTAATTTTGTGGATTCAGAAAGTCTACAGACCCCTTTACTTTTTGTTATGTGGCAACCTTATACTTAAATCATTTCAATTCTGTTTTTTTACACATCAAGCAACATTCAATATTACGGGGGTCACTGGGGAGGTCCCTGATCTTCAAGAGCCTCCCTCCATTTTTCAATTTGACATCCATGTATGACTCACACAATATTCAAAGGCGGGGGTTTCTAAGACCATGGTAACAGCTAAAACTAAGGTAGAGCCTCCTTAATATCCCAGAAAGACATAAGATTTTTGGATTTTTTTGAAATGGAAACTCAAACACAAAGCACAGAATCATCACATTGATACAAATAATCACAGGTTCTTTACTGTGACACTTGAAATTTAGCTCAGGTGCATCCCATTCTATTCATCATCATTGAGATGTTTCAGTGCCTTGTTTGGAGTCCATCAGTGGTCCATTGCATTTGATGGGACCTGATTAGAAAAGGCACATACCTGTCTATAGAACTGCTGAGCAAAAACCAAGCCACGAGGTCAAAGGAATTGCTTACAGAGCTTAGAGACAGCATTGTGCCGTGGCTCAGATCTGGGGAAGGGGACACAAATTCCTGCAACATTGAAAGTTCCCATGAGCACAGTAGCTTCCATAATTCTTAAATGAAAAAATGTCAAGAACGACCATTGAGTTGGCCAACTGGCCAAACTGAGCACTCATGGCAGGAGGGACTTGGTAAGGGAAATGACCAAGAACCCGATGGTCATTCTGGCTAAAATCCAGAGAACATGAGTGGAGATGGGAGAAATTTCTTGTAGGGCAACCATCACTGAAACACTCCAATGATCTGGGGTTTATGATAGAGAGACCATAGAGATGCCTCTTCTCAGTAAAATACAAATGAAGACCTTCTAAGAGTTTGCTAAAAGGCAACTATGGGAATCTCAGACTGTGAGAAACAAGATTCTCTGGTCTGATGAAACCAAGATTAGTGGCCCGTCTGGGGAAACGCTGCACTGCTCATCACCTGCACCATACCATTCCAACAATGTAGAATGGTGGTGGCAGCATCAGGGCCTGGGAGACTAGTCAGGGTTGAGGGAAAGCTGAATGGAGCAAAGGGCAGAGAGATCCTTAATGAAAACCTGCTGAGAGTGATGTGGACCTCAGACTAAGATGAAGGTTCAATGACCCCAAGCACAAACCAAAGACAACACAGGGGTGTTTTGCATGAGTGACCCCTGGACTTGAACCCAACTGAACATCTCTGGAGAGACCGGACAATTGCTGTCCATCGATGGTCTCCAAACAACCTGACAGAGATTGAGAGGATCTTCAGAGAAGAAAGGCAGAAAATCCCCAAATCCAGGTGTGTGAAGCTTTTGTGTCAAACCCAAGAAGATTCCCAGTTGGACTGGCTGCTATAATATGGAGGAAACAGTCTTATGTCAATGGGATATTTCACCTTTTAATTTTTGAAAAATCTGCAATAATGTCTAAAATCCTGTTTTCGCTTTGTCGGTCTCGGGTATTGAGTATGAAGGCAAAAATGAAATTAAGTGAAGGGGTGCTGAAGACTTTCTGAATCCACTGCATGTACAGTATATTGTGTGTAATAGCATATAATAATATAGAATAATAGCTGTCCCCCGCGGCTCTGCCCATTTAGTAGTGAAACAGGGAAACTTTAAAAATTAATAAACAGACAGGTTTCGCTAGCTAAGTGGAGGCAAGGTAGACTCCAAAACGCAGAGGTAAACTGACTCGAACGGAGGCTGGCACATGAGTGAGTGAGGAGGGCCCACTGCCCGGCTACCCACTCCTGACGTCACGCTTCCCCCTCCCCTTGGCCCGCAGCCTGTGTCTCGGATTACCGTGAATATATCGCTCCTGCAAGCAAACTATGATACTTAGTGAGATGAGAGAAGTCGCAAAATCAACCGGAATGTTCAAGAAAATTCTAGAAAAAAACCCAATCTAAATCCGTTAAGTAGTTCTCTCTTGAAAAGCGATATATAAACTGTACATATAGAGATAGTTACATGTCAACTTCCTAATCAGCCGACAGATGCCGCTTCACTAAATGTTCCGAGCGTCAACTGGATGATAACATACTGTACATACAAGACTGCAAGATTATTAGTCTGCTTTATACAGTATATAAGATTATATGTGCAGCATTATGAGCTTATTAGTGGAAATGTGCTATACTGAAATCAAATGTGCATTTGTATGTGTGTGTGTGTGTGTGTTATATTGTAAACCTCATTATACGTCGCTTTTGTACAATGGCATTATTAACAGGTCAACACCAAGTTTCCCTTACTGTCTTCACTGAAGGCCTCATTAATTATAGAGGCCCTGAATAGACGATTGCCAAAAACAAGGGTCAGCCAACTTAAACTTTTGGAGTACAGCCAAAAAAGCACAAGAGAATGTAGCCAAGTATGTCACTGCGGCTCATCTGACAAGAACGCTGAACTCTCGGCTCTCATCTTGCAATTTGCTTTTAGTTTCATAGGGTGCAGCAAGCTGAGGGCTTTCCATTTGTGATCCAACTCAAGGTTGGAACCCGAAAACTGACGCCTGTTCTCCACCTGATTTGTCCATTTTAATGTCACCATTCTCCCACCCTTTGTCAGTCAGTTTCCATGTCTTGTCATTGGTTATGTGCTGCCCAATACCACCACTGCCACACCTTGTTGACCTCCCAATACCCCTCTAACCCATCGGTCAGACACACATTTTATCAGATGAATGAGTGGATGGAAATTCCATTTCTTCATTTTTAGAATGTGGACAGGTTTAAATCAGTCCTAATGTATATAGTGGGCCTTATGCACATGGAGACCTTGTTTCTATAAGGTGTTCACACAGTCACTCCATCAGTTTCCATGGAGTACTTCAATTTGTTCTCAGACAACAAAGATGTATGTGTTACATTAATTAGCCCAGTTGACACATTGGCTTCCCAACAAGGGTTGGTTCCTGCCCCTAATGCATTTGAGATACACTAGGAGGTCACAAATTCTGTGGGCACCTGACCATCACACCTACAGTACATGAGCTTGTTGGACATCCCATTCCAAAGTCATGGGAATTAGTATGGAGTTGTCTCCCCTCCACTCTTCTTTCCACAACAATTCAACAGAGTCCAGCTGCAGAAGAGACAGCCTGAAGCCTCAGACAGATTCAGCAACCTGAGACATTCTGAGGCCCCGTAAGCAGACACCCCCTGTCAGCGGCATCTCTTTTAATCCCGCCCACTTTCCAGGAGCCACTCCTCTGATTCACTGGGGTACTGATGCGTAGATTACACACACCTCTTAGTTCCTCCTCTCAAATCAGTGGACTCGGTAATTTTGAGGCCTGTTTAACTCCACATTTATTAAACTTCTAAACTATTGAGGTCTCTCAGTTCTGCATCCAAAGCAAAACCACAGAATGGATGTGTCTTTATTTATTGGTTTTATATATATATATATATATATATATATATATATATATATATATATATATATATATATATATATATATATATATAGTAGCAGTAGAGGTTCTGATCCACCTCTTGAACCCTCAGGTACGACTCCAAACACCAGGTGAAAGTCCAAGACTTCTTTATTTTTGGATACACACGTGCACAAAGCACCCTCCACTCCACATTACTCATATAAACACCAGTCAATCACAATACTCTATCTCTCCTCCGCTCCCAGACACTTAGCCACCCTACGTCCCAGCTCAGCTCAATGTCTGGGCTTTCCCAGAGTCCTTTATACCCCCTGACCTGGAGGTTTTCCTGTTCCATTACCCACAAGTCTTTATTCCTTCCGGGTCAGGGTAAACAATCCTTATCTTCAACCCGGGAGCACATCGTTTCTTCCTGTCATTGGATTATGACGCACTTCCGGGTTATAGGGCATATATGAGTCCACGGGCCTCCCTACAGCGACTCCCAGTGGACCCCAAGGTATCCAGCAGGGCTGTGCATAAAAACTACATAGTCCATGAGGCCCTGCTGGAATTCGGGGCCCGTCCATGCTGTCGGGAGAGCTCCTCCTGGTGGCCTGGGGGTGAGAGCCGGAATATGAAGCCGGCCATCCATCACAATATATATATCTATAATAATAAAAGGCAAAGCCCTCACTGACTGACTGACTGACTCACTGACTCACTCATCACTAATTCTCCAACTTTCCGTGTAGGTGGAAGGCTGAAATTTGGCAGGCTCATTCCTTACAGCTTACTTACAAAAGTTAGGCAGGTTTCATTTCGAAATTCAAAGCGTAATGGTCATAACTGGAACATATTTTTTGTCCATACACTGTAATGGAGGAGGCGGACTCACGTATCGCGTCATCACGCCTCCTACGTAATCACGTGAACTAAAAACAAGGAAGACATTTACAGCACGAGTCACACGCGGGAACGAAGGTAAATGACGTTAATTTTTGACTGTCTTTTAATACTGTGTAAGCATACATATTAACACATGTGCAATTAAACGTGTGCATTTACGGGGTGATTTCTCAGGCTTAGAAGCTCACCTTTTATCAAACGCGGGAAGAAAGGTAACTGACGTTGTTCACTGTCTTTTAATACTGTGTAACCATACATATTAACACATGTCCAATTAAACGTGTGCATTTACGGGGTGATTTCTCAGGCTTAAAAGCTCGCCTTTTACTAAAAAGGTAAATGCAAAACTATTTTCAATCAGTTTATTGAAACGCTCCCGTTGAGGATTGCAATAACATATTCGCGAGATAAAAGAACGAAGTAGGGGGAAATGGAGGAACAGCCGCAAACAGCGAAGAGCAAAAAATTAATTAAACAATTGAGAACAGAGCGAGTTAAGCATACAAGCATGTTCATAAGGGAAACAAAGCACGGTGTAAAACGTAAGTTGCAATTAAGTTTATAGAAACGCTCCCGCTGCAGATTGCAATAACATATTCGCGAGATAAAAGTTTAATGAGAAGACACGAGGTATAAACGAACCACACGCCGTGGCGCAACGTTAGGGGCAACAGTTTCAACCATTCTATGATCTGCTTCTCGCAACTGAAAGACGGCACATGGCGGATGTTAGCCGACTTGCTGACCGCAACGTTAGGGGCTTCAACTATGGCGCTGACGCCACATCTCAGTGCCAACACTTTGCAGACTGTACTTAAAAGACACGCCCTCCTCACTGGACAGTTAAAAACACCAATCAAACTAACGATGACATCAAGTATTACCCAATCCAAAGTAGGAAAGGAGGCATCTTCATAAAATGCGTGTGGGATGATTTGCATGCGACGCTGCTTTAAAAAAAAAATGATAAAAAAAATACGGGATAAATCCCGTCCAGTATTGATTCAAAACGGGACGCGCAATTTCATTCTCAAACGCGGCACGATTCCGTATTTTAAAGGACGGGTGGCAACCCTACAGTGCCAGGTAACCACCCATACAATCAGATTGTGATTCAGACTAGGAATGCAATGAATGTAATTACCCCGATCTACATACAAGGCGAAAGTCTTGCAACATTCAAAGATGATGGTTTGGGATAAGTACACCATACAACATAAAAGAGCTTATGAAGCCTTGAACCGAAAAAAGCAAGATCTCAGAGATCGTTAAAAAAAAAAATAGGAGGTAATGTCGTTTTACTCGCTGTAGATTTTATTCAAACATTACCAGTTATTCCACGAGGGAGACCAGCAGATGAACTCAACGCGTGTTTAAAATCCATGCTTCTCCCACGCTCGGTTATATGTCGCGTGTTCTCGGGTAGGTACACCAAAAAATGTATACATTTAAGCATGTAATGGGCAAACAAAAAATGAGGTATACCCGAAGGCACTGCAGTAGTACTTCATGTAACTTTACTTCTTAAATGTTAATGTTTTACTGTTTAATAATTTATACGCTTCTTATATGTTGTTCAAATTCTTTTATCAAAATACCACTGACAGCGCAATGCACGATAACATGGAGTGAATACACCATACGCATCCGCCCACGGCTGCCCTGCTGTGCGCAGATAGGAGTTGATTCTACAATAAAATAAAATAAAGATAAAAAGAGTAAAACAATCATCACCCATAAAGCGGATAGTAGACGTGACGTACTATATGTGTACCACATTTCAAGTGTATAGGTGAAACGGTTTGCGAGCTACAGGTCATTTAAAATCCTGGACAGACACACAAATTGCCACGGTAGCAAATTACAGAAGAAGATTTTACTGTTTAATAATTTATATTTAAATGAAAAGTGCTTCTTATATATTACTTCATATTCTCATATGATAATGATGTTAATGTTTATATTGATTTCTGTGTTATTAAAACTGCATGTATGTGTGTATATGTATATATATATATATATATATATACTAGCAAAATACCCGCGCTTCGCAGCGGAGAAGTAGTGTGTTAAAGAGGTTATGAAAAAAAAAGGAAACATTTTAAAAATAACTTAACATGATTGTCAATGAAAGCCCGTTTCAGTCAGTAAGTCTTATGTGTGTGTTTATGTATGTGTGTATATATATATGTAGATGTGTATATGTACATATGTATATATATGTATATGTATATAAATGTTTATGTGTGTGTGTATATTATATATATATATATATATATATATATATATATATATATATATATATATATATATATATATATGTATAAAAGACAGCAACAGTTATAACAATGACAACACAATTACATTGACAATCATGTTACGTTATTTTTAAAATGTTTCCTTTTTTTTCCATAACCTCTTTAACACACTACTTCTCCGCTGCGAAGCGCGGGTATTTTGCTATTCTACAATAAAAAAAATAAACATAAAAAGAGTAAAACAATCATCACCCATAAAGCGTGTGTGTGTGTATATATGTGTATATATATATGTTGATATGTGGATGTGTATATGTATATATATATATATATATATATATATATATATATATATATATATATATATATATATGTAGATATGTATATATATATGTGTATATGTATATATATGTTTATATGTGTGTGTGTGTATTTTATATATATAAAACACAGCAACACTCATAACAATGACAACACAATTACATTCACAATCATGTTACGTTATTTTTAAAATGTTTCCTTTTTTTTTCATAACCTCTTTAACACACTACTTCTCCGCTGCGAAGCGCGGGTATTTTGCTAGTATATATATATACATACAATCAGATTGTGACACAGACTATGAATGCAATGAATATATATATATATATATATATATATATATATATATATATATATATATATATATATATATATATATACTAGCAAAATACCCGCGCTTCGCAGCGGAGAAGTAGTGTGTTAAAGAGGTTATGAAAAAGTAAAGGAAACATTTTAAAAATAACGTAACATGATTGTCAATGTAATTGTGTTGTCATTGTTATGAGTGTTGCTGTCATTCATATATATATATATATATATATATATATATATATATATATATATATATACACACACATATATTATATATATATATATATATATATATATATATATACATACACATATATTATATATATATATATATATATATATATATATATATATATATATATATATACATACACATATACACATATATATACTGTATACATACAGTGGTGTGAAAAACTATTTGCCCCCTTCCTGATTTCTTATTCTTTTGCATGTTTGTCACACAAAATGTTTCTGATCATCAAACACATTTAACCATTAGTCAAATATAACACAAGTAAACACAGAATGCAGTTTTTAAATGATGGTTTTTATTATTTAGGGAGAAAAAAAATCCAAACCTACATGGCCCTGTGTGAAAAAGTAATTGCCCCCTGAACCTAATAACTGGTTGGGCCACCCTTAGCAGCAATAACTGCAATCAAGCGTTTGCGATAACTTGCAATGAGTCTTTTACAGCGCTCTGGAGGAATTTTGGCCCACTCATCTTTGCAAAATTGTTGTAATTCAGCTTTATTTGAGGGTTTTCTAGCATGAACCGCCTTTTTAAGGTCATGCCATAGCATCTCAATTGGATTCAGGTCAGGACTTTGACTAGGCCACTCCAAAGTCTTCATTTTGTTTTTCTTCAGCCATTCAGAGGTGGATTTGCTGGTGTGTTTTGGGTCATTGTCCTGTTGCAGCACCCAAGATCGCTTCAGCTTGAGTTGACGAACAGATGGCCGGACATTCTCCTTCAGGATTTTTTGGTAGACAGTAGAATTCATGGTTCCATTTATCACAGCAAGCCTTCCAGGTCCTGAAGCAGCAAAACAACCCCAGACCATCACACTACCACCACCATATTTTACTGTTGGTATGATGTTCTTTTTCTGAAATGCTGTGTTCCTTTTACGCCAGATGTAACGGGACATTTGCCTTCCAAAAAGTTCAACTTTTGTCTCATCAGTCCACAAGGTATTTTCCCAAAAGTCTTGGCAATCATTGAGATGTTTCTTAGCAAAATTGAGACGAGCCCTAATGTTCTTTTTGCTTAACAGTGGTTTGCATCTTGGAAATCTGCCATGCAGGCCATTTTTTGCCCAGTCTCTTTCTTATGGTGGAGTCGTGAACACTGACCTTAATTGAGGCAAGTGAGGCCTGCAGTTCTTTAGACGTTGTCCTGGGGTCTTTTGTGACCTCTCGGATGAGTCGTCTCTGCGCTCTTGGGGTAATTTTGGTCGGCCGGCCACTCCTGGGAAGGTTCACCACTGTTCCATGTTTTTGCCATTTGTGGATAATGGCTCTCACTGTGGTTCGCTGGAGTCCCAAAGCTTTAGAAATGGCTTTATAACCTTTACCAGACTGATAGATCTCAATTACTTCTGTTCTCATTTGTTCCTGAATTTCTTTGGATCTTGGCATGATGTCTAGCTTTTGAGGTGCTTTTGGTCTACTTCTCTGTGTCAGGCAGCTCCTATTTAAGTGATTTCTTGATTGAAACAGGTGTGGCAGTAATCAGGCCTGGGGGTGGCTACGGAAATTGAACTCAGGTGTGATACACCACAGTTAGGTTATTTTTTAACGAGGGGGCAATTACTTTTTCACACAGGGCCATGTAGGTTTGGATTTTTTTTCTCCCTAAATAATAAAAACCATCATTTAAAAACTGCATTTTGTGTTTACTTGTGTTATATTTGACTAATGGTTAAATGTGTTTGATGATCAGAAACATTTTGTGTGACAAACATGCAAAAGAATAAGAAATCAGGAAGGGGGAAAATAGTTTTTCACACCACTGTATATATATGTGAATGTATATATATATATATATATATATATATATATATATATATATATATATATATATATATGACAACAACACTCATAACAATGACAACACAATTACATTGACAATCATGTTACGTTATTTTTAAAATGTTTCCTTTACTTTTTCATAACCTCTTTAACACACTACTTCTCCGCTGCGAAGCGTGGGTATTTTGCTAGTATATATATATATATATAGCAAAATACCCGCGCTTCGCAGCGGAGAAGTAGTGTGTTAAAGAGGTTATGTAAATATATATATATACATATACATATATACATATATATACATATCTACATATACAGATATCTACATATAGCAAAATACCCACGCTTTGCAGCGGAGAAGTAGTGTGTTAAAGAGGTTATGTAACTATATTTACACATAAACATATATACATATATATACATATCTACATATACACATCTACATATACATACGTATATACACATCCACATAAACATATATATATATATATACATATACAAATTTACATATCTACATATATATATATATAAATATAGACATACATATATACATACATACATACATTCACATATATATATATATATATATATATATATATATATATATATATATATACTGTATATATACATATATATATATATATACTGTATATATACATATCTACTTATTGGCTCCTGTATTTAGGATATAGCGAGTTGGATAATGGATGGATGGACATTTGTATGCATAGCCCCATTTGCCCGTTTTCGTTTTTTTTCTTTGTTCAGTAATATTTCAGTAAACCCGGAGCTTGTTGGTCAAATCCTGGCACTGACACCACTGTGTGACCCTGAGGAAGTCACTTCACCTGCCTGTGCTGCAAAAAACAAAAGTAATGTAACAAATTGAACCTCAGATGTTGTAAGTTGGTGGAATAAAGGCATAAGTAAAATAGATAAATATGTATTATACACATAGGAACTATTCATTTATTTTCAGTTAAGTCATCTGCAGCAAACTTTTATAAATGAGGGTTTCTGATTTTTAGATAGTGCAAACTGTTTCTTCTTCATTGACGTTTTGTCTTGGAGAGCTTTTTTCATTTCATTGAAAATAAAAGCAGCAGCTGCCAAAATATGTAGCTTTCTTATTAATTTTCCAACATTGTGTAAAATAAATTTATAAAGTAACATAAAAGGTTTAAATACTGGTTATCCTTTTACACTAAAATATTACTAAAGAGATACAAAAAAAGTAAAATGGATATGTTCTTTTTCTTTAAGGAAATTAAATATTACTGAAGAAAGAAAAAAAAAATTAAACAGCCAAATGGGGCTATGCATACGAAGTTAAAAGGTTTAAATAAAACAGAAATATATATTTTATTTTTACTTGCTTAACTTGTGGAGGGTGTATCCTGTAGCAAAGCCCTAACTTTTTTCGTAAAAGCCCGTTTCAGTCAATAAGTCTTAAAAAAACGTATAAAGATATTGACAATAAGCTAAGCAAACCCAGGAAGACATGGAATCGTTTAAATCAAGTATCATTACATCTTCCTTTCTTAAAGAGAAGTAAGGCAGTACTTATAAGCTTACATATTTATATATAGACATACATACATATATATATATATATCTATATCCGAAGCCGTGCAAGCACACTCTTGAGAATGCAACGTATAGTTGTACAGAAGAAAAGCAATCTTGCCTCAAATGAATGACAACCTTTTGTAGGTCTATGAACTTAATTTAAACTTTAGGTTTACACGGTGCTTTCTTTCCGAAGTACCTGCACTCATGAATATGTCTGTATGTGTCAGTCGGTCAAATCCATGCGCTTCGCACCAGCGAAGTACCACTTTTAAATTTTTATTAAGAAGAAAATAAAACCTTTTTAAATTGAGGGAAAATATACTAATAACAGTTTGTTAAGGATCTGTTTTTTTGTGAAGCTGCCTTTACTCGAGTGATCACTTCGACCTGACTTGGTGGCCAACTATAAGCGTTACCTGGTAGGTAACCACCCATACAATCAGATTGTGAATCAGACTACGAATGCCATGAATGTAATTACACACTCACTGCAGTTGCTTACGGTAATCGAACCTCGGACGTCAGCGCTAGAGGGGCTTAGCAGCGGTGAAGTATTGCTTTTAAATTTTAATTAAGAACAAAAGAAAACCTCAGAGGTTCGATTCCCGTAAGGGAGTGAAGTGACTGGCCGGTTACCTACCAGGTAACGCTTATGGTTGGACAGCAAATGACGTAACATCAGCCACGGTGCCTTCAGTTGTGAGAAGCAGATCATAGAATGATTGAAAATAGTTTTGCATTTACCTTTTTAGTAAAAGACGAGCTTTTAAGCCTGAGAAATCACCCCGTAAATGCACACGTTTAATTGCACATGTGTTAATATGTATGGTTACACAGTATTAAAAGACAGTGAACAACGTCAGTTACCTTTGTTCCCGCGTTTGATAAAAGGCGAGCTTTTAAGCCTGAGAAATCACCCCGTAAATGCACACGTTTAATTGCACATGTGTTAATATGTATGCTTACACAGTATTAAAAAACAGTGAAAAATTAACGTCATTTACCTTCGTTCCCGCGTTTGACTCGTGCTGTAAATCTCTTCCTTGTTTTTAGTTCACGTGATTACGTAGGAGGCGTGATGACGCGATACGTGATACGTGACTCCGCCTCCTCCATTAGAGTATATGGACAAAAAACATGTTTCAATTATGACCATTACGCGTAGAATTTCGAAATGAAACCTGCCTAACTTTTGTAAGTAAGCTGTAAGGAATGAGCCTGCCAAATTTCAGCCTTCCACCTACACGGGAAGTTCGAGAATTAGTGATGAGTCAGTCAGTCAGTCAGTCAGTCAGTCAGTGAGGGCTTTGCCTTTTATTAATATGTACAGATATATATATATATATACTAGGGGGCTTTGCCCCCTGTTCGCTTCACTCGCCAACCCCTGTGTTTGGTTTTCTGGATACACACTTTTAAGATTTTTTTTTTCTTTAAATTGTTGCTATTTCATTAGTTTTACTTTATTTCAGAACTTTGGTAAAAACAATATTTGGAATCTTTCACGTCCCAACATGCTGAATCTTTTAAATGAGGTCCGTGAGACATGTGTTTAATGACTTTGTACCATAATTCAGGATAGGTTTCTCTGGAATTTCAGCACAGACAAAGCGATCCACATCATCAGCAGTTAATAATTTTTTTTGCAAAGTAACCAATAAATGCATGTGAGGTAAAACACGTTCTTGAAATTCTCTTGACTTAAACTTCAAAGCCTTACAATATTTCCATACTTCTGACATATCACCTGTGTCCATATATTCGATCTCTGTTCGCCTTTTCGTTATTTCTCCGAGTAATAATTTCTCTTTCTTTGCGCTAATGCGATGTTTACTTTCTTTTTTTGACACTGTCGTTTTTTTCTGTTTTCATATTCTGTATCTTGCTCTACATGTGTTTTGCACCTTTTTTTTTTTTTGAGTCTTTTGAATTCCACTGTTTTCATTATCTCTAATCTGCTCTGCATGTGTTTGGCCCCCATGTTTTGTAACCTCTTTATGACATTTTACTTTGTTTTTTACTCTGTTTTTTATTTCTGACCTCGCTTTGTCCTGCTTTTTTTTTTCAATGACACCTTGTCCGTGATGATTATTTTCCCTTTTTTCGAGTAATAATTTTCATTTGTTTGATCTACTGCGATCTTTACTTCCTTTTTTTATACTTTCTAATTTTCCTGCTTTCATATTCTTTAACTTTCTCCACATGTGTATCGCGCCAATGTTTTTTTTTGAGCCTTTTGAATTCCACTGCTTTCATAATCTCTAGACTGCTCTGCATATGTATAGCACCAACATTTTTGAACATCTTTATGAAGTTCTACTTTGTCTTTTACTTTTTGTCTTTTAATTCTGAGCTCGATTGGACATACTTTTTTTTTAATTCCACTTGTTCCGGGCTGATAATTACTTACCTTATTTTCTGAATTTGCACCTCGATTATTCTTTTTCTTTTTCTCTCCAATGCTTTTGATTCTCTTTTCTCCGTGCTGCTCTTTCTTTTTCACTTAGTCGTTGACGTTTCATCTATAACGTATTGTCCTTATACGCTTTATATGCGCTGAGAGCCCTGGATCTGTGTGTGCTCAAAGCCTTCACACGACTGAATGTTTTGCGGCCCTTGGTCTTATTTGATATTGGTTCTAAGTAGGGCATGTCTTGCAAGAATCTCATGTTCTACGTCCCCGCGAGACGGTCCTGGGTCAATCTCTTGGCACAAAGTCTCATGTTTAAGGTCCCCACGAGACACTCCATGGCCAATCTCTTTCGTTTCATGGGTCTTTTAAGTGTCTTCTGTGATCTCGTCTCCCTAGTCTTTCTCTCCCAGGATTTTGTTTTTATAATAGAGAGATATATACGTGTGTGTGTTTTCAGAAGTCAGCTATTTTTGTGTGAAAAAAAAAAAAAAATGAATTAATTTTCTAGGTAAAGCCACACCTAGCATTAGAAGTGTCCACTGAATTCAATCAGTAAATTATTTAATTGCACAGCTACACAAGAGGTAAAAATAAATGTCGCATTTCTCACATGAATACAAAAAGTTCTGGGCCTCAGAATGGCTCAAGTGCTCGGATCTGTCGGAGTCCTAAAACCATCCTGACTGCTGCTGGATACTTCTCCATGAATTTGGAGTGTTACCTGTGGGAATTTGTGCCCATTTAGCCAAAAGAGTATTTCGGAGGTCAGGTACTGATGTTGGATGAGAAGACCTGGCTAGTAATCGACATTCTGATTCATTCCAAAGGTGTTCATTAGGACTGAGGTCTTGGCTATGGGCAGGCCACTCAAGTCCCTCCATGTCTTTATGGGGCACAGTCATGCTAAAACAGAAAAGGATCTTCACAAACTGTTGCTACAAAGCTGGAAACACCCAATTTTCTCGAATGTCTTTGTTATTTGTAGCATGAACAGGACCCTTGAATGGAACCAAGGGGCCAAGCCCAAATCCTGCCATTATCAGTCCTCCACCAAACTTTGCAGTAGGCAGTCAAGAAGGTAGTGTTCTCCTGGCATCTGCCAAATTCATATTAGTCCATCAGAGAACATGTGTCCACTGCTCACAAGTCTAATGGTGGTTTGTTTTACACCACCCCAGCCAACACTTTTCATTGTGTATAGCGTCACTGCATTGGTTTCCTGTGCCATTTAGAATTGACTTTAAAATCCTGCTTATGGTTTACAAAGCCTTCAATAATCTGCTCCATCCGATATCCCAGAATGCCTCTCACCTCACACTCCAAATCGTAACCTTAGATCTTCAAATGGGGGTCTGCTTAGAATTCCAAGAGCTAAACTTAAAAGAAGTGGTGAGGCGGCCTTCTGCTGTTATGCACCTCAAATCTGAATAGCTGACCGATAGAAACTCGCCAGGCTGATACAGTGGAGCACTTTGAAACACTGCCAGAGACCTCTAATTGTAACATGGCTCTCTCAGAGCTTCATTTTAGTGTAACCCTGATATTCTGTACATGCATTTAATTATCATTATTAATTAACAATCCATACTAACCCCTATTTTCTCTGCTGTACTTTTTCTGATGATCTGCGCCCCCACCACCTGATCAGGGCACCACGCAGTCCCTCCATTGAAGGATTGGAGGCCAGAGGTCCACATGACCATCATCATCTAATTCTTCCATGTGAAGCCTGAACACCATGAGGACTGATTGAGATCATTTATATTTGGTAGAATGCCCAGTGGGGGCTGGGTGGTCTTGGAACTCCTGTAGATTTTTTTTTCTCCAGCCCTCTGGAGTTTTTTTTTTCTGTCCTCCCTGGTCATCAGACCTTACTTTATTCTTTGTTAATTAGTATTGCCTAATTTTTATATTTTTTCTTTTATCTTTCTTTATCTTGTAAAGCACTTTTAATTACGTTTCATTTGTATGAAAACATGCCCTACAAATAAATATTGTTGTTAGGCTTGTGTGACCAGACGGGGGCACTCCTGCCACCCAAACCCAACACAAGTAGACACCTGAACAGAAGTTCCAGCACAGCACACGTTTTTATTCACATGGGGAAGGGCTTTCCCTCACTCCCTGCAGCAGCACAGTAAAGTCAAGCACCAATACACAGTTCCAAAGCTTTTTCTTTGCTTTCTTCTTCTTTGCCTCCACTCCTGTTCCAGCAAGCTTTGCCCACCTCCCTCCTGATTCTGGCTCCCAGAGTGTTGGTAGCTGGCTCCTTTTATTCAAGTACCTGGTGTCCCAACACTGTGGACCGGAAGTCCTTCCAGGTAAAGTGGAAGCCCAATGAAGTAGAGCTCTGTAGCCCCTGCAGCACCCCCAGAACCCAACAGGGCTGTCCTACACTCCTACTCCCATGAAGCCCTGCAGGAATCTATGACACTGCAGCAACCCAGGGGGGCTACTACCTAGCGACATGGTGACCCAGGGGAGATAATGCCCTGACCACTCTCTCTCCCTTGGTCCTTCCATAATCTTGGCATCCCAACCGGGCAGGGTCCCTGGCCATCCATGAAACCAGCCATGGAGACTTATTTCATGAAGCTCCTGTCACACTGTTCTTGTGCTGATGTTGCTACCAGAAGCAGTTTGGATCTCCGTTGTGAGTGATGCCACAGACGAGAAGCCATTTTTACACGCTTGTTTGGACTACCAGTTCCTGGATGGACAGTTGTTGCTCCTCAATGTTTCCAACTCACAATAACAACACTTAAGAGTTGACCAGGCAGATCAAGCAGAGCAGAAATTTCACGTACGTGACTTGTGGCAAAGGTGGCATCTTGTGACAGTGCAACATTTAAAGCCACTAAGCTCTTCAGAATGACCCAATGTTGGTCTGTGGAGATTACATGGCCATGTGCTGATTTGATGCACCTGATAACAACAAAACACAAACTGTCCACAAACTGTAGGCCATATAGTGTAAATTCTGCTAACTCAGGTAGTAAAGGGGCAAATGAAAATGGATGACTCTATCTCACACAGTATATTATATATTGGCTATCAGATAAAAACGCCATCAACAGACACTTAGACATAAATCTGGCATATGCCAACTTAAGAAGGACATGTACACAATAATTAAACTATACAACCCCCCCCCCCCTTGATCATACTGACGTAGTCACCTCCAACCGCCCCCCCCCCCCCCACCTCGAATGTGTAACTATATATTGCCTTTGATTCTTGCAAGTCTAAGCATTATCCTCTGATGAAGACCCCTGATAGGGGTTGTAAGCTCAGGAATAAAACTATTTTATGATACGTGATTCATTTTTTCTCCCTTCGTGGATCTCCAACGGCAAATATATATATATATATATATATATATATATATATATATATATATATATATATATATATATATATATATATCACGGCATTCGTAGTCTGTGTCACAATCTGATTGTATGGGTGGTTACCTACCAGGTAACGTTTGTGGTTGGCCAGCAATCTGCTAACATCCGCCACGGTGCCCTCAGTTTGTGAGGAGCAGATCATAGAATGGTTGAAATAGTTTACTGTCAAATAAATGCAAAGTGTACGCGACACGTGTTTCGCCCTCATTCTGGGCTCATCAGGCGTACACACTCCACTTCACTCCCTCTCGGGAATCGAACCTCGGACGTCAGCGCCAGAGGCGATGCCCCTAACGTTGCTGTCAAATAAACGAACCACACGCCGTGGTGTAACGTTAGGGGCATCGCCTCTGGCGCCGAGGTTCGATTCCCGAGAGGGAGTGCAGTGGAGTGTGTACACCTGATGAGCCCAGAATGAGGGCGAAACACGTGTCGCGTACTCTTTGCATTTATTTGACAGTAAACTATTTCAACCATATATATATATATATATATATTTGCAGCTGGAGATCCACAAAGGGAGAAAAAAATGAATCATGTATCATAAAGTAGTTTAAATTCCTGAGCTTTCAACCCCTACCAGGGGTCTTCATCAGAGGATAATGCTTAGACTTACAAGAATCAAAGGCAATATATAGCAACACATTAAAGGGTGAGGGAGGTGACTAAGTGAGTATGATCAATGGGGGGGGGGGGGGGGGGTTGTATAGTTTATTTATTATGCACATGTTCTTCTTAAGTTAGCATATGCTGGATTTATGTCCAAGAAGGACAGCTTCCTGCCATGGTTTTCACCTAGTTTTATTTATTGCTTTTAACCTCCACTTTTTCATGTTTTTATGGATTATTTATTCATGGAACTTTGAGCACTACATTGTGGACACTATTTATGTGTTTTTTTTTTGTGAACACTTTTGCACCTTCCCCTTTCTTCATGTGCTCATTTGTCAGCTCATTCGGTTGCATTATCAATGGTGATGGGTTCAAGAAGCTCCCAAATCTGAAAGAAGGAACGTGGAGCAGGACCCACACCTTCACACCTCTGATCTCAAGAAACCAAGAGTGAACTGTTTGGCCTTGATTATAAGTGTCACATCAGGAGGAAACTAAGTACCACCCATCGCCTTCCACCAATATAACAGTGAAGCACAATGGTGACAGCTTCAGGGACTGGGAGACTAGTCAGAGTTGAGGGAAAGCCAAGTGGAGCAAAGCACAGAGATATCCTTAATGAAAACCTACTGCAGAGCACACTGGCCCTCAAACTGGGCCAAAGGTTCAGTCACCCTAAGCACAAAGCAAAGCCAACAGCAGAGTGGCTTAAGGGACAATCTGTAAATGTCCTGAGCCTGGACTTGAACCCAATCAGACATCTCTGGAAAGATCTGAACATACATAGCTGGTCTCCATCCCACCTTGAGAGAATCTATAGAAAAGAATAGCTTGCAACTCCCAATTCCAGATTTAGAAGCTTAGCAGCTTCAACTAAGTCCTCTGTGAAGGGTCTTGTGTCAGTGGGACATTTCTGCTTTTTTTTTTAATGAGTTTGTAAAAAATTCTAAACTCTTGTCTTTGCTTTGTTATTTGACGATACTGAGTGATGATTTATAAGGAGGAGGAGAGGCTGGGAGCATGCGCTGATAGCTTTATAAGAGAAAAAAATGAATGTAAATGATTTTAGCACAAGGCTGCAACATAAGAAAATGTGAACAAAGTGATGAGGCCGGAAGACTTTCTAAAGACTGAAAGAATCGGAGAATTGCCTGTAGAAAAATCACTTGAATTCAATTCTTTATGATATTTTCTTGGGGTCCCAACACATTTGTGCAGGCCTTTTTAGAAGATCTTTGCAGAATAAGTAATACTTGATCACTTGTCACACTCGATGGTATATTAAAGGCATGTAGTTACACAGGGTGACAATTGCTTTTCAGGAGGCAGTGAGCACTTCTTCAATGAGGGGACCAACAAATTTGTCCACGTCTGTATATTGATACCGGACTACTTTAAAGCAACAATTGAAGAACATGTTGAATTACTTTTTTTTAAAAAAAAACATGAGATGATTTTAAAGAGGGCGGCACGGTGGCACAGTGGGTAGCGCTGCTGCCTCGCAGTTGGGAGACCTGGGGACCTGGGTTCGCTTCCCGGGTTCTCCCTGCGTGGAGTTTGCATGTTCTCCCCGTGTCTGCGTGGGTTTCCTCCGGGCGCTCCGGTTTCCTCCCACATTCCAAAGACATGCAGGTTAGGTGGATTGGCGATTCTAAATTGGCCCTAGTGTGTGCTTGGTGTGTGGGTGTGTTTGTGTGTGTCCTGCGGTGGGTTGGCACACTGCCCGGGATTGGTTCCTGCCTTGTGCCCTGTGTTGGCTGGGATTGGCTTCAGCAGACCCCCGTGGCCCTGTGTTCGGATTCAGCGGGTTGGAAAATGGATGGATGGATGATTTTAAAGACAATCTTTAAAAACTGGCTTCAATATTTTTAAGAACGTCAGCCTGGGCTAGGATGCAACTGAACCTCAAACGTAGAATGAAACTTCTGGTCTACATAATCGGAAACCAATGTAATGTACCTGAGTAAATAATAATTTAAAAAATGTTAATGGATTCTTTTCGCTTATACGTGTTACATAAAAAGTTCTGCCCTTGGCTTTACAGTGAATATCAATCACACAATAATCCAAGCGCTCTGTCCATGTTTGTAAAGACTGCGGCGTACGAGACCGACCGGCCAAACCCCCACTGCACCGCAAGTGCGACCGGCTGGCGGACTTGACAGGGGCTGCACTTCAGCGTCCAGCCAGTCAGCCCGCTAGTTAAGAGCGATCGCCAGCTCAAGTGTGTCCACCAGTCTGACATAATCTTAGACAGGCGCATGCGTCGTGCGCGCATGCTGAAAGGTACCAGCGGGACTGACGCGGTGCGCCTTCCAATTCCAACATACAGCTCTGTAAACTTTACGAAATGCGTGGGTAACAATATGTGTCAATTAATTTAAAAAGGCTCTAAAGCGAAGTGACTAAATCCTGGGGAGCTGTGCTTTGCCGGTGCTAGGTTATTTTGCTCCCGAGGCCAAGCCTATTAGTGCACCAACCGACTGTTCGGTAGCCAACTCGGCCGGCTGCCCGACCTCCAGCCAAAGATCTGCTCCCTAGCGAATGCCTACTTCGCCTTAATGGTAGCGCCGGACCTGGGTCTGTGTCAATCACTCCCACTCATCTTTGGCAGCGAGCCATCCTGTATTCTGTTTCCTTAATCCTTGCTACCCACCCCCCCAACCGAAAGAGGCGCTGAATTTCATGGAAATTTCCACTGCAGCGCTGATAGTGCCTGGCTAATGCCCCCCTTACATCTGATAATATTATCCTCGTTCTGTACAGCTTACGTGTAAGAGGCGCTTACACTTGTCCTTTAAAAACTAACCCAATCCCTATGATTCCCATTCGAGTCAAACGTGAACGAGACCCCCAACTGGACCCCCCTGACGCGTTGTTACCTTCAGGCTGTCCTGCTGTGCGTTGCTCCAGTCGTTCGCTCATCGTCGCTGCAGGTGAGGAGTGGCTTCTTCCCGAGAGATCCGTTCCTTCACAGCGCACTTTGGATTAAGCAACAATAAGCTGGAGCCTGCCAAAGCCCTCCACCGACGCGCGCACGTGGACCCCAGCTAGAGAAGAGCAGCCAATACAAGAAAGTGACCCGTCTATAAAAGCCGCCAGGAGGGGTTTGGGGATTAGGAGGGCGTTTAGATCTAAACGAGGTGTGATGTGTTTGGAAGGGCTGGGAAGGGCATGGCGGGTTACGGAAAAGGGGAAGGGAGAGTTTGCAGTGAATGGGACATCTTGAAAAATAACTGTTTTTTTCCATATTTTTATGGGTTATAAAAAAATTGGGAATGTTACACTCATTTTCACATCAGCCCCCCAACAGGCCACCAGTTTACATCAGGACAGACACATCACAGAGGAAATGAATATCCATCCATTTGTTTATCTGTGGGAGGTACTATATTATTAAAACAAATCTCCAATAAAAGGGTAGTTTTTTCTTAAAAGTTTTTAAGGTCACAGCTAGAGTAAATATTTTAATAATCAATGAATATGATAATTAAATCCTATCTAATGATGCTAATTATAATAATAATCCATCCATCCATCCATTTTCCAATCCGCTGAATCCGAACACAGGGGTCTGCTGGAGCCAATCCAAGCCAACACAGGACACAAGGCAGGAACCAATCCCGGGCAGGGTGCCAACCCACCACAGGACACACCAAGCACACACTAGGGCCAATTTAGAATCGTCAATCCACCTAACCAGCATGTCTTTGGACTGTGGGAGGAAACCGGAGCGCCCGGAGGAAACCCACGCAGACACGGGGAGAACATGCAAACTCCACGGAGGGAGGACCCGGGAAGCGAATCTAGGTCCCCAGGTCTCCCAACTGCGAGGCAGCAGCGCTACCCACTGCGCCACCGTGCCGCCCTATAATAATAATAATAATAATAATAATAATAATAATAATAATAAAACACTTTAATTAAAGGACATATATATGTGTCTATGTATCTGTATGTCTCTTTAGCTGCTTTGTCTCTTCCATTCCAGAAGATGGCGCATCAGAACAAACTGTAGTAATGCATTGCCGTTTTCATTATAACAGATGGCACATCATTAATATTAACAATGCTTTAACGTGGCAGAGTGTAATTGCAGACTGGCAGTACCCATGATATGGGTCACAAAATGCCCCAACATCAAGTAATGGCCGTAATGTCAGTCATGAAATGCTTATCATGTGCCTGGTTATACTATGGTCAGTGCCAGTCAAAATCCAAATGGAGCCCTAGGCAATGGATCTGGGGAATGGGCACCTCTTTAGTTAATAAAAAAAAGGTGTCCCTTGCTGTTCATAGCGTGGATGTAATGGAAAAGTATAGAGTGCACAATGCTTAACACTCCTTAGCAGTGTCCCTCAGGTGTTGACGCCTGAGGCAACCAACTATGCACTGAAAAATGTACAACCTTCATTCAACTTAAAATAATGAAGGTAATGATTCACACTTAATATTTTCAATCTGATTCAACATAATTCTTTTTATCTTATTGAACCGACAATTTTGAAGTTGAGGCAAATCATTTAGAGTGACTGGGTGTAATTCACTTGTTTTAAACTTAAGTAAATCTATTTTTTAAGTTGCTACAATTTAAAATGGTTTGTTGGTCGTAACCTGTTATTATGCTATTAGAAATATTATGAACATAACACATTCCAATGCTGCACTTTTTACAGTTATTTAAAAATATAGTGCAAATACACAAGCATTTTGCAGTGTAAATCTTAAATATACAACAAAAAATTATTAAACGTTTCTACAGCTTTCTTGAAAGTATGTTTTATTATGAGTTCTTATACTTAAAATTAACAGTTGAGAAACAGGGTTACCAGAAATCCTCCGTTATAAAATTTTGCTGCTGAAAATGACCAGACCTGTATAGCCACGTCCACTCCACTCGGGAAGTGTTCTTCTTTTTTGGCAGTTGGAAAGCCATCACGCTGGAAAGTTCGACCGAAAGAATATACAAACGGCCCTGCCACACAGCACACAAACAACCTGAAATATTAGGTTAACCGAAATAGGATTTTTATGTTTATTCTCTCCACCATAACTTACTTTGGTACAAACAATTATTTTTTACTTTGATTGAGATCTGAAACCAAATATTTCAAGCTACAACACTAAATGAATAATCTTAAGTTGCTTGAAAGAGAACATTTACTTTGAATGAAGAACATCAATGTTATACTTTTTTCAGTGTGTCACCTAATTGATTGACTGGCTCTAACTATGGTTAACATTAGGGTTGTGAAGGGTTGTCTAACTCACAGGGTGTTTTCATGACTGACATTGTGGGTATTATGTGAACTACATCATAGGTATTGCAGTTAGACCCATGTCCTTTTTTGACTTCCATAGTAAATGGCATATAACAAAGATATATGTGTTGCATTTGTCATTCCAACAGATGGTGCATCACAAACTTTATTAGTAGTGTATTTTATCAAATTACAGTTTTGTAAACTATGTGCCATTGGGTCACAGGTTGCTGCCATTTTGTCACCTAGGATTGTGACTCACCACTACATTTAATGGGAATGGACCATGTACAACAACAACAACCCAGCTTAAAGTGTATTGTATTGGGCTGCTGCGGGTTGTTTAGAAATCGACATTGCTTCAATATGACTGTTGGAGCTGATTCTCTAAGGGGTCTCACCAGCACTTAGCTGTGATTTTTAAAGGGGGACAGCTATGAATGCCGGTGGTGATTATTCAAGGAGGACCCTCCCCCAATCTCATGGCTGTCATGGACTGGGTCTTGAAGACAGTAAGAAGGGAAAGATTGGGTTGCAAGAAAAACAAAATGTTTAAGAAACTCTAGGTGACCCAATGGCGAGAACCTGTGACCCAAAGACCCATGTTTTAAGAAATTGAGATTTAATAAAATGCATTAATAAAAATGTCTGTGATTGTATTATCGTAGTGTTTCCCTCTACTTACCCTTTACCTGTTTTCTCAAAGGTAAGTGTACTCATCAAGTTTGTTATCAGGTTGGTCTACTGTTGCACTTTAAGATTAACACACACATACATAGCTATACGCATCACAACGAAGATAAGCCACTGCCTTCCATTTTCTTATTCCCCATATAAATGTGCTGCTTGAAACACCAATAAGAATTTCATTCCAACTAACTGCTAAAATAGCCATTCCAAATTCACTTTTAATTTAAATACATTCAAAAGCATTCATATACAAACACTTGCTTTGCTTTCATTTCCTCCATTTTTCTTTAATTCATTGTTTTCAAACCCATTATTCAACTCATGCCTAGCAGTCTACAATGGCTATACAAACCCACCAATTGCTCCACATTCAATTTGTAAATCAAATTTTATCTTAGCACTGAGATAGATAGATAGATAGATAGATAGATAGATAGATAGATAGATAGATAGATAGATAGATAGATAGATAGATAGATAGATAGATAGATAGATAGATAGATAGATAGATAGATACTTTATTAATCCCAATGGGAAATTCACACTGCTGAAAAGGCTGCCACTCTCGGCGGCGCCGGATGTCAAAAGGTGATGGTTACCTTTACCAAAAGTTGTGAATTAACTGTTGGCGTAGCATATTTTTAAATACTGGATAAACATCAGAATTATACAGAGAATGCAGTGCAGTACAGAATAATGGAAGAAAACACTTTTACTCTTTTCCCTTTCTATCACTCCTCTGCCTTCACTTACAGTTTAGCATTGGCTGTTTTTATGCTACTGCCTGACATTTTTTCATGCCAATTGTTGCATCTGCCCATCACTAAGCAAATGCACACCATGTTGTCACTTACACTTTCCTTCATTACCACATACAAATAACCTTCACATTATAGCAGCTTTCCTTGTACACTGTCTCTCCAATATACAGTAAATATTGATTTCTCTGCAGCACTGATCAACACAGGGGCTTTGAAAGGAATGTTCTCAATAACCAGCTTCATTTCCACGGCTGTTGCTGGGTGTTTCATTATCCTATAAGCCTGTAACAGCTCTTCACCTTTAAAGTTATCAGGATCAATGCTACTTCAATTTTAAATGTAAATCAATGTTTAAAAAGTGCTTTTCCTTAAAACAATTGTCATATGTGTGCAGGTCTCCACTATCACTCCGCTTATCTCAGTTACAGGGGACCACCTTTCAAACGCTGGCCTCAGGGGTGTTCTTTCCACCCCTGCCCTCCCCCGCTGTTCTCTGCCGCTGCAAGCTGCTCTCACCAAGATGCTCGCCATCATAAAACACCTCTACCTGTTTTTCCTGCACAACTAGCAACATACTTGACTGATTGCCTCCTGTCCCATCAGCAATCTTCTCTGCTATAAACTGCGCTCCCGTGTGCAGCACGTCCTTTACTTTCAACAAAAGCGGCTCTCTTATCAGCAAACAGATAGCCTATGATAGTGCAGCGATCTGCGACAAACTAAGTTCTCCTGCATGTATCTCCCGTTTCTCAATGTCAAAAGACCCCGACATCAAAGCGCGTACTTTAACACTGAGCGGTCGTTGCTTAACCAGTATGGCATTTTCCTTATACATCGCTACGCATACTGCTAGCTTGATCGGGACTTTTTAGTCAGGTATTACTGTACTCATTACTCATACTTGCCTCCCCATTTAACTGTTTTGTAATAAGTAACCATATATAACCTGTCTGACCAGCAGACAAGTGCAGGTTTTCTATTTTAGCCGCCTTTGCCTCCGCTTTGTGTAGAGATGGCTTATAGGCAGGGGTGCACATAACTGGTACGCTGATACGCATGCGCGACAAAAATTGTAAATGAGTAACGTCATCTGTTTTGTATTTCGTTTTATACGATTTCTCGTATTAGAAATGTGTTAGTTTTCGCATACCCCTTGGGGTTAGAGCGCAGGGTCAGCCATTGTACAGGTTAAGGGTCTTGCTCATGGGCCCAGCAGAGCAGGATCTCTTTTGGCAGTGACGGGGATTCGAACCGGCAACCTTCTGGATACCAGCGCAGATCCTCAGCCTCAGAGCCACCACTCCGCCCTATGTGTGTCCCTACGGCGCCAATATGGCAGGTCGTTTTAACATTTAATCCGTTTAATTTGATGTGCTTTCAAAACTTTGATATCATGAGTTTGAAATTTGATATCAGCACTTTGAAATTTGATATCGGACTTTTCAAATTTGGTATGACAGCTGAAATGCAAATATATATGCATTTTAAACTCTCACACCATACTTTGTCATTTTGATATCACGTTTGTAACATTTAATATCACGCTTTTGAAATTTGATATCGAACTTTTGAAATTTGATATTGAACTTTTGAAATTTGTTATCACGCTTTGGAAATTTGATATCAAGTTTTTAAAAATGGATATCAACATTGTAATTTCATAAAAAGACAAATGGATTAAATGTTAAAGTGACCTGCCATACTATGGAAGCATTTAAGCTCTCTTTTTTAAATTAAGTTTCAAAAGTGTGATATCAGATTTTAAAAACTCTGTATCAAATTTTAAAAGCTTGATATCAAATTTCAAAAGTGTGATATCAAATTTCAAAAGCATGATATCAAATTTTGTAAAGTCGATATCAAATTTCAGCAACTTGATATCAAATTTCAAAAGCTTGACATCAAATTTAAAAGCAACGATATCAGACACCTCATGTTGCTAATATACTTTGTTTTCTTTTTGGTTTTGATTATCTTGTGTTGCCAATACAGTATGTCTAAAAAACAACAGACATTAAGCAGCTACTTTGGCGTTTCACCACCTGCAAAGAAACAACAAGCCGAGCCAGAGCAGAAAAAAAGATTTTATTTTCTGAAAAGTGGCTCCAAAATGTGCCGTAGCTTGAAGCTAATGATGAGCGCACTGAACAGACCCGGTCTTAGGTATTATGGGGCCCTAGGCGAAAGGGGGGTCCAGGGGCCCCCTGAGGGGGGTGGAGCCCCCCTGGAAGCTCTGTGAAATGTGTGAAAATTAGACCAAGGAGTCAATCCGGGGCCCCCCCGGATGCCGGGGCCCTAGGCGGTCGCCTACTTCGCCTATGCCTAAGGCCGGGCCTGATTGGGACAAATAATGCTGTAGTATATTTAAGTATATATGACAATTGCTCACTCGGACAATTTGTTTTGGGGGCCCCCAAGAAGACGGGGGCCCTAAGGTATAGCTTGTGTAGCTTATACGTAAATCCTGCACTGGCACTGAAATGTGGTGTAAGTTGTGCCGCTCGCATCCACATATGGCAGACAAAACAAGTGCCTTTTACACAGGCTCAAAGAATTTCAGTCATCCGTTATTTGACAAACATGAAATGAGCAAGGAGCACATGAATGTAATACAAGCTATTTCTAATAAACAAGCTAGTCAGGAAGAAATTTCCACTCGCCCTCTAGCTAGATGGCGAACAAAGGTCAATGAAGAACAACGGCAAGCTCTGTGTAATATTTTTCTCCTTGCCTTTCATAAAGCTAAACACGCTCGTCCCCTATCTTCCTATGCTGAAGATATTCCTTTACTGGAGCGCTAGGAGTAAATGTCGGAACTGCGTATCATTCACGTGAGGTGGCCACGCAGATAATGCAGACCATCGCGCGCACTATCAGGACGGAGTTGAAAGCAAAGTTGGAGTCTGCTTAATTTTGGAGACTGATTTTGATGGATTGGAAGACATCATTAAAACCGAGCATGAGATCATTTTCATTGTGTCTGTGTCCAACATCAGGCAGTTTACCACGGAGTTCCTTGGCCTAATCGAACTGGGTGCTGACCGATCTGCGCAGGCTGTAACAGACGGCCTCGTTAAACTTTTCCAGGAAGCAGGCTTGGCCAACTGGAAGAGAAAGTTGGTCGCCGTGTGCAGTGACGGGCCTGCTGTTAACGTCTGTATATACAACGGCATTGCTCCGAAACTACTGCAACTGGCTGCAGTAGGAGACTCCCTTGTGCACATTCTGTGCACCGCACACACACTAGAAAACTGCGGAAAATCAGCGGATCGCAACGTTCCATACTGTGACACCTTTAATCGCTCCGTGGTCAAGCTGCTGCAGTTCTATTTACAAAAAGGTGGAGCAAAAAATACGGCTGCACTGTAAAAAATCCAAGAAAGGAAAATTTGTGGTTATGAAGAAAAAAATGTTGGTGCAACAACTGAGTTAAAAAATGTTGTCCTAAAACAGAAAAATGTGTTGAATAGATGATCATGCAATAATTGCCACTCAACTTAATAAAATATTTTAAGTGAAGTAATGTTTCTGTACTTAGTGAGCTTTTCAGGTTTGACGAAAAAATACATGTTAGCTGAGCAAAATCCTGGTACTTTTCATCTAATGAGCATGCGCAAATTGAGGAGGAAATTCAAACATTCTGGATTTTTCCAAACGACGAACTGCGCAATTTCTTTGCATTAATCTGTCAAAAGGAACGTTAAATGAACGGTCATACATTAACAGGTAAGTGAAGTTGTACACTTATGTGTAATTTTGTTCAGTAATGCAAATTCCATACTTTGTTCACTGTTATTTTAACAATTAATACTTTGAACATTAAACTTGGTCAGCAAGGTAAGTTAGTTTTCAGTTTAGTTTTCTGTAAAGTTAATATTATTTGCTTACTCTTTTTAACACAGCTCTGCAGGTTAACAAAAATGCATCACTTTTATGATTACAATACAATTGTTTGCTTTCAGCCACATTTGCCATTTTCGAGTAAGCCGACATAGGCTTTTTGCAAGCCCCTCTCCAAACTTCAGCATTTTTGAGAAACTATTGTGTAGGTCTTTAATCACTCGCTATTGTCAGGTACGGGACTTTGGTGGATTACTGTAAAGGTGCGTTAGCACAGCAGTGGTTTCCTGCGTTATTTATATTTGCTTTATTAAGAATAACTTTCTAATCAATTAATGTTATTAATAATATTGTGACGTGTCTTGCCATTGCATGGGCTATAGGGAAGGGAAGCAGTGTTGGGGTGGAGTCTTGAGGGAACCCTGTTTGTAAGGGCTTGGGGCACCTCCCTAGAGAGAGATGAGTGACAGGGATCTGGGTTAATTAATTAATGGGGCGTGATAAAAAGTGGTGGGTGGCCGGAAGTTGGAGTTGGAGGCTGGAGAAAGTGAGGAGAACAGTATAAGGTGTACGGAAGGGAAGTAACTGTTTGGAGAGTAAGAGAGGTAGATAGGACGAAGGTGATTAGTCTTTGTTATTTTGGAGGTGTCCCCGTGACCCAGACAACGGGCGGCTGTAGGGCACCGTTTATATCGCGGCTAATTGAATAAAAAGCCAGTCGGCATTTTTGGAAGACTTCCCCGGACAAGCGGCTCCTGAGTGTGTTATTCGACGGGACGTCACATTGGTGATCAGAAGTGGGATTTGGTTATTAGACAAACGGAGTCGCGACAGCGTGGAAATGAAACGAAGCAGCAGTCAAAGTCCGGGTGAGAGTGTATTTAAAGAAGCGTTCACGCCGCATATAAGTTCGCCTAGGCAGTTAGCACTCATGGAGGAGGGCGGGTTTTCAGCCTGCGTGAAGCAAGAGGGCGACTTAGAGCCTCCGTCGGAGCAGTTTGCATTTATGAGGCTGAATGCTGTTGAGCCTGCAGCGCGACCCCATTTTATGGAAGATGCTCAATTTAATGCGAGGCCGGACGGAGCGATAGAAACGAAAGAATTGCAGCGCTTCCCGAGTGTGTTGGCGTGGACCGAATTTAAACAGCGCTTCCTTTATTTAGCAAATAAGTACGGATGGACGGAGGATTATGGAGCAGGGCAGTTATTGGCACACGTAGATGGAGAGGCAATAAACGTGTTGGCTGAAGGATTGCGCGAAGGGCGCCGTGGCTACACAGAACTGTTATGCTGCATGGACAACACGTGGCTGAAGGCAGCTAGGGAGGCGGTGCATGTGAGTGATGTAATAAAGACACAACGGATGGGTGGGACTGTATTGAAGATTGGCAGATTTGATGGAACTGGGTCTTGGGAAGCATACAACACTCGTTTCCGCATGATTGCCAGGGCAAATGGCTGGAGTTTGGAGGACCAAGCTGTACAGCTGGCTGCAGCATTGGATGGTGATGCATTGGTGGTGCTGACGGATGTGCCAGAAGATGAGCTGTTAAATTCCCATGCTTTGGAAATTGCATTGGAGCGACGGTTTGGCCATATAGAAGCTGTGACTACAATAAGACAACAGCTGGAGCAGAGAGTTCGCAGGACAACTGAGGCCCTGGGGGCATTTGCAGCAGATGTACAGTCTCTGGTGCGACGGGGTTATCCCCATTTTGACAGATCCGTGCAGGCAGAGTTGGCTAAGGAGGCATTTCTGCGGGGTTTGAGCCCACCATATCTCCGACAGCAGGTCCGTTTCGCTAAGCCTGAGACCTTGGAACAAGCTTTGTCTGCAGCCCAGGAGGCAGAACAAATACTTAGAGGGTTACAGCCAAGCACCTCTTGCATCAGCAGAGTCGACCAAGGTGAGGAGACCGGAAGCTATCCACCAAACTAAGGCCATAGATGTAGAACAAGAGTATGAGGCAGTGGCTCCAGTGGCTACCGTACAGAAATTCAGGAATCCTTCACGCCTAATGCACCCACCCCGCTGCTGGTACTGTGGACAACATGGACACTTACAACGTGACTGCCCCAGTAGGGCTAAACAAGAGGACTCCCAAGTAAGCATCGTACCGGGAAACGACATGGGACCAGTGTAGGAGGGACAACGCTGGCCCCAAGAACAGTCCCTGTTGGTCAGTTGGGTGAGGGTGATTACTGTCACCTTTCAGTTTTGATTGGCGGCCATGTATGCAAGGCACTGGTGGATACAGGGTCAACTGCATCTATTATCCATCCTGACATGTTGGATGTGGCGGTCCTATGTGCAGCCAATTCTACTAAGTTGATGACAGCGACAGGTGAGATGACCCCCATGTTAGGCAGAGCACAAGTAGACATTTGTATTGCTGAGAAGCAGTGGGTGCAGGATGTCTGGGTGGCTAATATCAACAACTCCTGTATCTTGGGACTTGATTTCTTACAAGCAGTTGGAGCGCGAATAGATCTTCAGATGGGGACTCTGTATCTTCAAGGCATTGGGACACTCCCTTTGTTAGGGCACCAGCAAGGCAGAAGGGAACCACCGGTGGTGGCTCCCCAAGAAGAACATGTGCCTATTTTCACTAACATCACTCAAACCGTACCAGTAATGAAGGTTGTCCGGACTGTTTGGAATGCCAACAGGGAAGGGTTAACACACAAGCAACAGCGCCAGCTCTGGCAGTTGTTACATGACTTTAGGGACCGTTTTGCTACCTCTGCAGATGATGTTGGCCAGACTTCTCTTGTGCAGCATGACATCAATACTGGGAGTGCTTTCCCTATCAAACAGCGCCCCCGCCGTATGCCACTAGCTAAACAGACAGCAGCTGAGAACATTCTACAGGAAATGAGACAGGCCGGAATTATCGAACCCTCTGAGTCTCCCTGGGTCTCTCCTGTGGTCCTTGTCCCTAAGAAGGATGGCAAGTGGCGATTTTGTGTTGATTATCGGCGGGTAAATGCTGTAACCATCAAGGACTCCTATCCGTTGCCTCGCATTGATGAATCCCTGGACTTGGTGGCAGGATCAGCCTGGTTTTCGTCACTAGACCTGCGCAGTGGCTACTGGCAGGTGCCACTAACACCTGAAGCTCGACCTAAGACTGCATTCTCCACAGGAAAGGGGC
This sequence comes from Erpetoichthys calabaricus, assembly GCF_900747795.2. Taxonomy (NCBI): domain Eukaryota; kingdom Metazoa; phylum Chordata; class Cladistia; order Polypteriformes; family Polypteridae; genus Erpetoichthys; species Erpetoichthys calabaricus. The sequence goes on along the minus strand of NC_041396.2, from coordinate 296,280,251 downwards.
TCTGGCAGTTCCGAGTTATGCCTTTTGGTCTTTGCAATGCTCCAGCTACCTTTGAACGGTTAATGGATAAAGTATTGGCAGGTATGTCTGGTACTCAATGCCTTGTCTACTTGGATGATTTACTGGTTCATGGCAAGACATTCCAGGAAGCTCTGGAGTCCTTGAGGGAAGTTCTGCAGAAGCTTCGTGTGGCCAACCTTAAACTTCATCCTGATAAGTGCCACCTTCTCCGGAGAGAAGTGTCATTTCTGGGTCACCGTGTGAGTCAAAGAGGTGTCACCACCGAGAAAGATAAGGTGTCTGTTGTGCAAGAGTGGCCAGAGCCACAGGATCGAAGGCAGATTCGTGAATTTCTTGGACTGGCCTCTTACTATAGGCGATTTGTACCTGAATTTGCCACTATTGCTGCACCCTTGCATCGTTTATTGAGCCCAGATGAAGCATTCCAGTGGGGGGGGGGACCAACAAACCGCCTTTTGTAAATTGAAAGAAGCCCTTTGCGGTGCACCGATCTTAGCTCCACCCAATATTGACCTGCCATTCCTCCTTGACAAACCGATGCCAGTGATGTGGGCTTAGGGGCTGTGCTGTCACAGCGGCACCCAGAGGGAGAGCGTGTGGTGGCTTACTATAGCCGTGCTCTCAGAAAAGCTGAGAAGAATTATTGTGTGACTCGGAGGGAGCTCCTCGCCCTGGTGGAATCTGTTCGTCACTTCAAGCACTACCTGTGTGGCCTCTCTTTTGTGGTCCGCACTGATCATGCTGCTCTTCAGTGGTTACTGTCTTTTCGAGAACCTGAGGGTCAGATTGCTCGTTGGTTGGAGGAGCTTCAGACTTACCACTTTCAAGTAGAGCATCGACCTGGTGAGCAACACAAAAATGCAGATGCTCTGTCTCGACGGCCCTGCGCAGATCAGGGATGTGCCTATTGTGAGAAAAGGGAGCGTCAAGATCAAAGCTGTGAGGATCTTGATAAGGTTCAGTGCCAAGCTCTTTCAGTGCCAGGTTGTACCCAAGAATGGCGAGTTAGTCAGGGATATGATCCTGAGGTCAAGAAGGTTCTCCAGTGGAAAGAGGAACAGCATCGTCCCTGCTGGGAGGAAGTGGCACTTGAATCACCTGCAGTTAAGGGTCTTTGGTCCCAGTGGGACAGCTTGGTTGTGGAAGAGGGGATATTGAAGCGACAATGGAGGGACCCTGCAACTGGTGAAGGGAGGTGGCAGATCGTTGTACCACGACAGCTGCGTGAAGAGATCCTGAGGAACATGCATGGAACGCTTGGAGTTGGTCATTTTGGAGTCACCAAGACCTTAAGGCGGGTGAGGCAGGCGTTTTATTGGGGACAGTGCAGGCGCGATGTAGAGGACTACTGCCGCAGGTGTGATTTATGCACAGCCAGGAAAGGACCCCAAGGAAGGTCTACTGCCCCACTACAACAGTATCAGGTAGGGGCTCCAATGGAACGGGTGGCAATTGACATTCTTGGGCCATTTCCCTGCTCAGCTATGGGGAATCGGTTTGTTTTAGTCGCAATGGACTATTTTACCAAGTGGCCCGAGGCCTATGCACTACCTAATCAAGAAGCTGAGACTGTTGCTGAAGCTCTAATTACAGGATTCTTTAGTCGGTTCGGGATGCCTGTCGAACTGCATTCAGACCAAGGGAGAAACTTTGAAAGCCAGGTCTTTCAAAAAGTATGTGAGAGACTTGGCATCCAGAAAACCCGAACCACCTCTCTACACCCCCAGAGTGATGGGCTAGCCGAGCGGTTTATCCAGACTCTGACCACACAGCTGGCTCTTACCACCTCTAAGGATCAAAAGGACTGGGACCAACAGCTGGCTCTGGTTCTGATGGCCTGCCGATCTGCTGTGCAGGAATCCTCTGGATGCACCCCTGCTTTATTAATGCTAGGACGGGAGCTGCGAACACCGTCTGCACTTGTATATGGTGTTCCCCCTGACACCCCAGCTGAACCTCCAGGCCCTGACTATGCTCGTAAGTTACAGGATCGATTGGAGGTGGCACATAACTTTGCAAGGGGCCGGATAAGAGTAGCAGCAGAGAAACAGAAGCGCCACTATGACATTAGGGTTCGGGGGCAGCCTTTTCAAGCAGGTGATCAAGTTTGGGTGTATGGGCCAAAAAGACAGAAGGGACGCTCTCCAAAGCTGGACAGTCCTTGGGTGGGACCCTGTCAAGTATTGGAACGGGTGGGGGAGGTTGTTTACTGGGTCCAGTTACCACCTCCGGGCAGGAGAGTGTTTTTGCATCAGGACCGTCTGGCCAGTTACAGAGGTTGTGCTCCTTCACAACCTGCACCCATGACTGCCACAACACCTTCCACAAATCTTGGCTCAGACGTTATACCACTTGCCCGGCCTGACTCCACTAACAGACGCCCACGCCGGCGAAGACAGCTGCCAAGACATCTGCATGATTATGTGCTTCCTCGGGGACGAGGAGCTGAGGAGGGGGCAGTGTGACGTGTCTTGCCATTGCATGGGCTATAGGGAAGGGAAGCAGTGTTGGGGTGGAGTCTTGAGGGAACCCTGTTTGTAAGGGCTTGGGGCACCTCCCTAGAGAGAGATGAGTGACAGGGATCTGGGTTAATTAATTAATGGGGCGTGATAAAAAGTGGTGGGTGGCCGGAAGTTGGAGTTGGAGGCTGGAGAAAGTGAGGAGAACAGTATAAGGTGTATGGAAGGGAAGTAACTGTTTGGAGAGTAAGAGAGGTAGATAGGACGAAGGTGATTAGTCTTTGTTATTTTGGAGGTGTCCCCGTGACCCAGACAACGGGCGGCTGTAGGGCACCGTTTATATCGCGGCTAATTGAATAAAAAGCCAGTCGGCATTTTTGGAAGACTTCCCCGGACAAGCGGCTCCTGAGTGTGTTATTCGACGGGACGTCACAATATGTATGACATTCCCAGCACAATGTAACACATCTATGCAGTACTTCAGTTGTATGCATTATCCAGTTTGCATTTAACACTGAGTATGTCTGCCCAGGTTGAACTTTCACTTTAGTTTATAACATTCTCTGTCAGTGATCAGATTAATGTAAGCACCATTATGTTTTTAGTTTGAGTCTTTGTATGTAAATTTACTGTTTGAAAATCTCCTCAACAAAAGTCAATGCAGTGCTACTATTGTAAATTTTCCATGAAACAGGATCAGCCAATGTTATACACAATTAAAGATCGATGGCCAAGACTTTTTGTTGAAGAACAGGTAAGTATTAAATTTCACATGTCACTTTAATGTCTTAAACACTCTTGGTTTGTTTCTGCAGTTTATTAACTCAGTCCTCACTCGCTGTCTTGCTTACACATAGGTTTATGCAGAATTTCTACGCATAACATGCGCTGATCATGAAGTTACTCTTAACATCACTGGACACTTCTACTGTGGGCTTGCTTATGATGTACAGAGCTCAAGAGGAAATGGAGAATCTACTAGAAAAACAGGATATACAGGTAGATAATGTGTCTCAAGTAATTTTACCAATTTATCAACTTCAGAGTAATCTAGATTTTTCTTTTTAGCTTCATCTTAGTATTATCTGTGTATCATAAGCTAAGCAATCTCTTTTTCCTCCATTCATTGACCTTATCTTGTGTTGGTTTTGTTTTTCTTTTCTTTCACAGACCACAGACTTAACAGTGCACATGAGAGACACTGTTCTTCTGAGTCTTCCCTTCTACCTACAAGAGCTGGCCTCAATTTCAAAAACATCCTGGTAATTTGCTTTCCTCATTTTGTGGTGCATCAGTTTGATGTTTTATGGGGGTGTGACTTGCATTAATATATGCAGACCTTGAAATCTTGTTACAGTTTATGTGATACTCATGACAATCGTCAATTTTATGAAGTGTCTAATTTTATTTCATGTCTTTTGTAGAAATCTGCAAGGAACATTACGATGGGAATTTTAGAGTTGGTCAGGAATGGTGTCCCTTCAAGATTGCTGTGCAGTGCAGTAAATGTTGTGGTGGTTATGGAGAACCTGGGAAACTTTACAAATGCCTTTACAGTCCTGTTTGGCCCACTTTATGCTTTTAACATGAACTATCGCATGAACCTTAAATACACATTTGTGGTGGTCCTGAAAGTGTTCCAGTACCTTGGAAATGACTACACTGCTAGAGTGCAATCTCTAAAAACAAACTATCTGCAAATATAATACAAATTTCTGTGCGACACTTCCAGTTAATTTTGTCAGTTTGGGCACCTGCTTTTGAAGAGAAAAAAAAGTCTTTGATCACTGTTTTAGTTAAATGGAATTGACAGTTAAATGGTCTGTTGTCTTATTTGATTTATTTGTTTTCTATATAAGTCTCTAAATCTGGATTCCATCACCATTCTACTGCTCTTACATAAAGCATTCTTTCTGTGTAGCTTAAATGCACTGTAATATTGCAGCTGCAAAGTTATAAATGTTACGAATTTAAAGTGATATGTCAATAAAATATTTAAAGTATTTTGTTTTTGGCCTGTATTATTCAATAAATTCTGTATTAGTTTTAATTTGTAGAGCATAAAATTTACAGTTGTGTTTGATTTTTGATACTGGCTTTGTAGTTAACTAAACTAAACAACAGTATTTAATACAACACAGAATTTGTAATTAGAACAACAAGCTGATCTGATGAGTACCAAACATTTAACTGACACAACTTATTATTGTTATTTGAGCCAACATGGTAAGGATGTCAACACAAATCAAAATAATCAATTTACACAACTTTAATTAGGTGAACTAAAATTTTTGAGTGTAACAGGTCACTAGAAAATTTTAAGTTGGAAAGGACAAAATTTTTTTACAGTGTGTGCTTAAGAACTTGTGTGAAGAGAATGGGATCTCCTTTGTGAAACTGGGTAAATTTCATAATATCAGATGGTCTGCATGGAGGCATGACACACTGCTAAAAATATCAAGATTATTGCCAGCCATTAAAATGCAGCTGGCCAGGAGTAATAACAGTGACTTGCCGCATATCTGCACAGGCCAATTTGAGTGTTTTCTGGGCAACGTGCTTTACATTGGCAAGATTTCGAAGACAACATCCATTGTGTTTCAGAAGGAAAAGTTGCGCATTGGAGAATGTAAGGATGAACTCATGGTGGCCATAGGACAGTTTACACTTTTGCTTGATGCTGAAGGCCACTACAGAGCATATACGGTTTCTAATGCTGATGCTGACAGGGACAAGATAAACTTACTCAGGGGGTTAATTGAGGAGTTTGGAATCAGATATGACTCACTGAAGTCATGTGATCATTTCTTAGTATTTGATCCTTCAACTTGGCCTCAGGAAATACAAGATTTACATCGTTTTGGCAACACAAGTTTGTACCATTCTTCATAATTATGAAGCCACACTGAGTCTTGACAAAGACACAACTGTCACAGAATGGATGTGCTTAAAGCAAACAGGGAAACGCTTGGCAGCATCCTCTGTGTATGACTTGGTCCAGATAATAAATACAAGCAATCCAGATCTTTACTCCAACATTGTCAAATTGGTTAAACTGTCTCTTACACTGCCTTTGAGCAGTGCAGCCTGTGAGAGGGGATTCTCAAATCTTGACATAATAAAAAACAAGCAAAGATCTCGTCTGTCACATTCTCGCCTCATGGCCCTAATGCACATCCACCAGTCAAAGAAGACCACAGAGACATTTGACCCAAAACCAGTGGTTGACCTGTGGATGGAGACAGCTAAGCGGAGGCTTAACCAAGGAGAGGGAGCTGCATCTGCAGCATCATCATCTACCATGCAGGAAGCTGAAGTAGAGGACTGTGAGGTAGACAGCGAGGAAGACAGTGAGGAAGGTTGTACTTATTAAAACCTTACCCTGTATAGAGTGATCAGGTATTTCTCATTCTTACCTCTTTTTAAGCTGCTGCTATATTTTTATTTTATTATTATTGTTGTTGTATCTGTATTTATTTATTACCCTAATTCTTTACCTTACTGTTAAATCTGTTATAGAAATTATTTTATTTCAATTTTTTCAATTTCTTTGGCAAAACTGTTTATGGTCATGCCAATAAAGCTCTTTGAATTGAATTGCGTACCAAACTCCATCTGATGGTACTCACTTGAGTAACTCACTGAAAAAGTTTTGTGCACCCCTGCTTATAAGCGTCTATGACCAGCGCAGCTGCTGCTGAGGCTGATTCTGCCCTCCGCGTAACAGCCTCTGATTCTACACTCTCTACAGCCGCTGCTACTGCTACAGTTAACGCTGCCGTTAATGTTGCTGTTGTGGCTACTGCTGCTGCCTCTGTTTTTAGCGGAGCTGATTCTACCTTACACCTAAAAAACTTTGGAAATGCTGTTGATGCATACTAACATGTGCCGGCTGTATGCCAGCATGCGATTACAGCATATTCGCCACCTGTGGATGATCCATCCCTGTCTTTGAAAAATGAACTTTCACACACAAAAATGCAACACATGATTACTCTGGTAACCCTGCTGGCAGTGCCAAAAATGTATTATCATAGTATTTCCCTCTACTTAGCCTTTACCCGTTTTCTCAAAGGTAAGTGTTCTCGTCAAGTTCGTTATCCGGTTGGTCTACTGTTGCACTTTAAGATGAACACACACATACATAGATAAACACACACACAGACCCTAACCACAACAGTGACCCATGAATGACACACACACACTGATTAACCCTTATCACTTTAAATAACACAAGTGCTTTAGGAATAACACAGCCTGTCACTCAGCACTTCAAGAGACTTACTTATTATCGGCACGAACAACATACGATGTTTTAATGATATCTCAGACCTAAATATTACTTTTGGTCTACAAGAATACATTCAAACATACAAAGGCTCAGCATCCTTGACTATAGGCCATTTATCAGCCAAGAATACCTTACTTTATTTACGTACTGTTCCCTACTATTGAGTGGAGCTTTCACTTGCAGCCTCAATTGGCCGTAAGTTTACGTCCCTACTATTTGCCCAGAGAGTTTGGACATGTCATTGTTGTTATTGTATACATTCCTCCTCGGGCGGACGAGGAGTCAGCGAGTGACATCATCCATTCTGCTGTTGCTAAGTTACAAACGCAGCACCCTGAGGCGCTTGTGCTAATTGCTGGAGACTTTAACCATGTGACGCTGGACAAAACATTACCTGCATTCTCCCAGTATGTGGACTGTAAACACCCGGGGAAATAAGACTATTGATTTACTGTATGCAAACGTTAAAGACGCATACAGCGCCACCCCGCTGCCTGCGCTTGGGAAAGCAGATCATAACCTGGTTCTGCTTCAGCCTCACTATAAACCAAAAGTGAGAGTCCTACCTGTAACCAAACGATCATTCAGGAAGTGGACCCCGGAGGCTGAGAATACTCTGAGACAATGTTTTGGAACTACAGACTGGGATATCCTGCAGGGATCACATAATGAGAACATTGAGGAAGTTGTTGACTGCACTACTGACTACATCAACTTCTGTATGGACATTGTAGTTCCAGTAAGAACTGTACACTGCTATGCTAACAACAAGCCATGGATTACAAGTGATATCAAGGGCCTTTTGAACCAGAAGAAAAGGGCCTTTAAAGACGGTGATTGCGTGCAGAAGGAACTCCGAGTCCAGCTCAGGGCGGCAAAGGAGCAGTACAGGAGAAAGCTTGAGCAGAAGTTGCAGAATAACAGCATGAAGGAAGTGTGGGATGGGATGAAGATCATCACTGGCTGCAGCTCGAAGCAGGGTACCACCATTGAGAGAGACGTGAAGAGAGCAAACCAAATGAACATCTTCTTTAACAGGTTTGACCACCCTAACCCACTCTCACTCTCACCTCGGAGTATTGCACCCTCCACACATCCTTCTGCTGATACCAGCATAGGAAAGACATCCCCACCCATAATTACAACAGCGCAAGTGAGCAGAGAGCTGAGGAGACTTCGTGCCAGCAAAGCAGCAGGTCCAGATCGAGTATCGCCACGACTGCTGAAGGTCTGTGCATCGGAGCTGGGGGGTCCTCTACAGCGCATCTTCAACCTGAGCCTGGAACAGGGGAGAGTCTCGAGGCTTTGGAAAACATCTTGTATCACCCCAATCCCAAAGGTATCACGTCCTAGTGAGCTGAATGACTTTCGGCCTGTTGCTCTGACATCACATGTGATGAAGACCATGGAGAGGCTGCTGCTTCACCACCTTAGGCCACAGGTTCAACACGCCCTTGACCCTCTGCAATTTGCATATCAGGAGAAGGTGGGAGCAGAGGATGCCATCATCTATATGCTACACCGATCCCTCTCTCACTTGGACAGAGGCAGTGGTGCTGTAAGAATTATGTTTCTAGACTTCTCTAGCGCCTTCAACACCATCCAACCTCTGCTCCTTAGGGACAAGCTGACAGAGATGGGAGTAGATTCATACCTGGTGCCATGGATCGTGGACTATCTTACAGACAGACCTCAGTATGTGCGTCTCAGGAACTGCACGTCTGACATTGTGGTCAGCAACACAGGAGCGCCACAGGGGACTGTACTTTCTCCGGTCCTGTTCAGCCTATATAGATCGGACTTCCAATACAACTCGGAGTCCTGCCATGTGCAAAAGTTCGCTGATGACACTGCTATCGTGGGCTGCATCAGGAATGGGCTGGAGGAGGAGTATAGGGACCTAATCAATGACTTTGTTAAATGGTGCGACTCAAACCACCTACACCTGAACACCAGCAAAACCAAGGAACTGGTGGTGGATTTTAGGAGGCCCAGACCCTTCATAGACCCAGTGATCATCAAAGGTGACTGTGTGCAGATGGTGCAGACCTATAAATATCTGGGAGTACAGCTGGATGATAAATTAGACTGGACTGCCAATACTGATGCGCTGTGTAAGAAAGGACAGAGCCGGTTATACTACCTTAGAAGGCTGGCGTCCTTCAACATCTGCAATAAGATGCTGCAGATGTTCTATCAGACAGTTGTGGCGAGCGCCCTCTTCTACGCAGTGGTGTGCTGGGGAGGCAGCATTAAGAGGAAAGACGCCTCACGTCTGGACAAACTGGTGAGGAAGGCAGGCTCTATTGTTGGCATGGAGCTGGACAGTTTAACATCTGTGGCAGAGCGAAGGGCACTCAGCAGGCTCCTATCAATTTTGGAGAATCCACCACATCCACTTAATAGTATCATCTCCAGACAGAAGAGCAGCTTCAGTGACAGATTGCTGTCACTGTCCTGCTCCACTGACAGATTGAGGAGATCGTTCCTCCCCCAAACTATGCGACTCTTTAATTCCACCGGGGGGGGTAAACGTTAACATTTAACATTATACATAGTGATTGTCTGTTTTTCACCTGCATTATTATCATTATTTAATATTATTTATTGTATCAGTATGCTGCTGCTGAAGAATGTGAATTTCCCATTGGGATTAATAAAGTATCTATCTATCTATCTATCTTAATAAACCTTGCAGCACAGATGTAATGGCAAATCTCCGGCTGTACCAGGTGCTGAAAGAAATCTAACTTATTACTTCAATCACTCTATAGACATTAAGACAAAGCTGAGAAAGTTAAAAGCAGCATGGTATTTATTACAAGAATAATAATAATACCAGTGGAACAAAGAATAATAAAAAAACTAGCCAACCCGCGGTGTAGCATACGCCGCATAATTATGTATTGATGAGTGAACATTTCCTGAAAGACACAGTTGTCCAAATGGGGTGGGTTTGAGGATACGACTGTAGGTGAATGAAAAGATGGAACTCTGGAGAGGGCAACATACAATTGTCCATGACTGACAATTGGAGGACCGCCGTCGCACGCTCATTCAGCGATTCACATCTGCGACAAACAAACTGTTTTATACGCTGCATACGGCGATTCACATCCGCGACAAACATGATTTTTCTTAGATGGTCCTGTTGCGTCCACCTGTCGTGTCCACCCTCGCACTTGAAGCATACACACTGACTGGTCATGTGTCCGTTCGCAAGAACAACTCACAGAGACCTGCCCACCAACTGTAAGACCATGGGATACCTCTTACAAACTGTTTTACACGCTGCATACAGCGATTCACATCGAAGCATACACACTGCCTGGTCATGTGCCCGGTCACAAGAGCAACTCACGGAGACCCGCCCACCAACTCTAAGACCATGGGATACCTCTTACAAACTGTTTTACACGCTGCATACAGCGATTCACATCCGCGACAAACATGCTTCTTCTTAGATGGTCCTGCTGTGTCCACCCTCGTTCTTGAAGCATACACACCGCCTGGTCATGTGCCCGCTCGCAAGAGCAACTCACGGAGACCCTTCCACCAACTCTAAGACTATGGTGTGTAAAACAGCTTGTGATGGTGGATGTGGTCCGAGTTGGTGGGTGTGGCCCTGCGAGTTGTCGTCGTATCCAATGGTCTTAGAGTTGGTGGGCGTGGCTCCGTCCTGCGTGCTCCATGGGTGTCTTGCTTGTGCTGGCAGCTGCTTAGTGAATTATATATAGAAAAATCTCTACCTTTCTTTGTTGGAACAGCTGTTTTAAAATTGAGGTATAACTGGGAAGAAGACATTCTTTGATGTGTCCTGAATGTAGTTCATCTGTTGTCTTGTCTTGAACAAAATATAATGGAAATATAAACCAAAATGTACAGATTTTGTACCCCACAACAGTGATGCACCTAGGGAATCCACTCCCAGATTCCCAGACATTTTTCATTCCCGGGAAAGAAATTGCTGTAATTCCCGGGAAAACGGGAACAGACAAGCTCACATATATAGCGTGTAAAAGTGTAAAAATCGATCAAGAAATAACAGAGTTATAGTTGAAAATAATTAAGTGGCACGGTTTGTTGGCCCACGGTGTAGTGTGTTGCTCATTAATTCATTCAACAACAGACCAGCAGCAGTCAGTCTCCTGGCTCCCACTAAGACTGAGCACAGTGGACTGGGAGGTGTCTGCACGCTGCAGCTCACGAATGCCGGGACGGGGCAACTTTGAACAGCAACTGTGAAATTGTAATACGTCAATCTGTTGCATCCGCATTATCTGTGCCAAGAAACTTGCCATCACAGAATGATGACAAGAAACTGGATGTATCAGTAAAAGCTGAAATGGCGGTGTTTCAGAGTTACGGCAAGCGCAGGTGTTGTTTAGAACAAGTGTATCAGTATCTGATGCTGTGCCGCCTACTTCAGTGGAGGCAGCGCATGCTTTCTCAGCGGCTGGCGTACTCTGCACAAAGGTGTGCTCTCACCTGGACGACTGCACACTGGACATGTTGTGCTTTCTACGCTCTTATTACCACAACTAAAGATACATATACTTCTATGACCGCATGAACTGCTTGTAGTTAAGGTTAGTCTTTTATTGGTGTCAACATATTGCAGTAGTTTTATTAAAAACAAGTGTCGGTCGTTCTAAAACCGTTCACATGTGAGATGCCCGTGCACTGTGTCATCCCTGGGAGCCCGGGAATGACATGCGGGATTCCTGAATTCCCGGGAATGGACTCCCTAGATCCACCATATGTTAGAATGACAAATGCAATTCATCTTATTACTACATGCATTACAAAATACATTCCAATAGATGGTGCACTGCAAACATCACCGCTGAGGTCTACGTAGATTTCAACTGAGTATTATTATTACAGCAAGTAATAATAATAATAATAATACATTTTATTTATATAGCGTCTTTCTCAGCCTATGTAACTCTCTGTTGCATGCTGCCCATTTAAACAAACAGAAGCATTTTGTATGACTTCAATTGCAGATTAGTTTATTGTTTCATATTTGGCTTGAAAAAAGTCACTTCAAGTTAAATATTTTATATTGCTTTCATTTCCTCCATTTTTCTTTAATTCACTGTTTTAAACTGGATGATAAGCCACTGCCTTCCATTTTCTTATTCCCCATATAAATGTGCTGCTTGAAACACCAATAAGAATTTCATTCCAACTAACTGCTAAAATAGCCATTCCAAATTCACTTTTAATTCAAATACATTCAAAAGCTTTCATATACAAACACTTGCTTTGCTTTCATTTCCTCCATTTTTCTTTAATTCAGTGTTTTCAAACCCATTATTCAACTCATGCCTAGCAGTCTGCAATGGCTATACAAACCCACCAGTTGCTCCACATTCAATTTGTAAATCAAATTTTATCTTAGCACTGGTTACTCTTACCAAAAGTTGTGAATTAACTGTTGGTGTAGCATATTTTTAAATACTGGATAAACATCAGAATTATACAGAGAATGCAGTGCAGTACAGAATAATGGAAGAAAACACTTTTACTCTTTTCCCTTTCTATCACTCCTCTGCCTTCACTTACAGTTTAGCATTGGCTGTTTTTATGCTACTGCCTGACATTTTTTCATGCCAATTGTTGCATCTGCCCATCACTAAGCAAATGCACACCATGTTGTCACTTACACTTTCCTTCATTACCACATACAAGTAACCTTCACATTATAGCAGCTTTCCTTGTACACTGCCTCTCCAATATACAGTAAATATTGATTTCTCTGCAGCACTGATCAACACAGGGGCTTTGAAAGGAATGTTCCCAATAACCAGCTTCATTTCCACTGCTGTTGCTGGGTGTTTCATTATCCTATAGCCTGTAACAGCTCTTCACTTTTAAAGTTGTCAGGATCAATGCTACTTCAATTTTAAATGTAAATCAATGTTTAAAAAGTGCTTTTCCTTAAAACAATTGTCATATGTGTGCAGGTCTCCACTATCACTCCGCTTATCTCAGTTGCAGGGGACCACCTTTCAAACGCTGGCCGCAGGGGTTTTCTTTCCACCCCTGACTGAGACCTGAAAACTGCTCCTCCCCCGCTGTTCTCTGCCGCTGCAAGCTGCTCTCACCAAGATGCTCGCCATCATAAAACACCTCTACCTGTTTTTCCTGCACAACTAGCAACATACTTGACTGATTGCCTCCTGTCCCATCAGCAATCTTCTCTGCTATAAACTGCGCTCCCGTGTGCAGCACGTCCTTTACTTTCAACAAAAGCGGCTCTCTTATCAGCAAACAGATAGCCTATGATAGTGCAGCGATCTGCGACAAACTAAGTTCTCCTGCATTTATCTCCCGGTTCTCAATGTCAAAGGACCCCGACATCAAAGCGCGTACTTTAACACTGAGCGGTCGTTGCTTAACCAGTATGGCATTTTCCTTATACATCGCTACGCACTGCTAGCTTGATCGGGACTTTTTAGTCAGGTATTACTCATTTTTCTTGCCTCCCCATTTAACTGTTTTGTAATAATTAACCATATACAACCTGTCTGACCAGCAGACAAGTGCAGGTTTTCTATTTTAGTCGCCTTTGCCTCCACTTTGTGTAGAGATGGCTTATAAGCAGGGGTGCACATAACTGGTACGCTGGTACGCATGCGCGACAAAAATTGTAAATGCATAACGTCATCTGTGTCCCTACGGCGCCAATATGGCAGGCCGTTTTAACATTTAATCTGTTTTACATGATATCAGCAATTACAGTGCTGATACCGTTGCTTTTAAATTTGATACCAAGCTTTTGAAATTTGATATCAAGTTGCTGAAATTTGATATCGACTTTACAAAATTTGATATCATGCTTTTAAAATTTGATATCACACTTTTGAAATTTGATGTAACACTTTTGAAATTTGATATCAAGCTTTTAAAATTTGATACCGAGTTTTTAAAATCTGATATCACATTTTTGAAACTTAATTTCAGAAAAGAGAGCTTAAATGCTTCCATAGTATGGCAGGTCACTTTAACATTTAATACATTTGTCTTTTTATGAAATTAGATATCGAGCTTTTGAAATTTGATATCGAGCATTTGAAATTAGATATCGAGCTTCTGAAGCATCAAACATTCCAATGTTGATATCCATGCATCCATCCATTTTCCAACCCGCTGAATCCGAACACAGGGTCACAGGGGTCTGCTGGAGCCAATCCCAGCCAACACAGGGCACAAGGCAGGAAACAATCCTGGGCAGGGTGCCAGCCCACCGCAGGACACACACAAACACACCCACACACCAAGCACACACTAGGGCCAATTTAGAATCGCCAATCCACCTAACCTGCATGTCTTTGGACTGTGGGAGGAAACCGGAGCCCCCGGAGGAAACCCACGCAGACACGGGGAGAACATGCAAACTCCACGCAGGGAGGACCCAGGAATCGAACCCAGGTTTCCTAACTGTGAGGCAGCAATGCTACTTTGGCGTTTCACCACCTGCAACAAAACAACAAGCCGAGCCAGAGCAGAAAAAAAAATATGGCTCCAAGATGTGCCGTGGCTTGAAGCTAATGACGAGTGCACTGAAATGTGGTGTAAGTTGTGCCGCTCGCATCCACATATGGCAGACAAAACAAGTGCCTTTTACACAGGCTCAAAGAATTTCAGTCACCCGTTATTTGACAAACATGAAAAGAGCAAGGAGCACATGAATGTAGTACAAGCTATTTCTAATAAACAAGCTAGTCAGGAAGAAATTTCCACTCGCCCTCTAGCTAGATGGCGAACAAAGGTAAATGAAGAACAATGGCAAGCTCTGTGTAATATTTTTCTCCTTGCCTTTCATAAAGCTAAACACGCTCGTCCCCTATCTTCCTATGCTGAAGATATTCCTTTACTGGAGCGGCTAGGAGTAAATGTCGGAACTGCGTATCATTCACGTGAGGTGGCCACGTGGATAATGCAGACCATCGCGCGCACTATCAGCCCGGGAATGACATGCGGGATTCCTGAATTCCCAGGAATGGATAAACCCATTCGGGAATGTACTCCCTAGATGCACCATATGTTAGAATGACAAATGCAATTCATCTTATTACTACGTGCATTACAAAATACATTCCAATAGATGGTGCACTGCAAACATCACAACTGAGGTCTACGTAGATTTCAACTGAGTATTATTATTACAGCAAGTAATAATAATAATAATACATTTTATTTATATAGCGTCTTTCTCAGCCTATGTAACTCTCTGTTGCATGCTGCCCATTTAAACAAACAGAAGCATTTTGTATGACTTCAGATTAGTTTGTTTTATATTTGGCTTGAAAAAAGTCACTTCAACTTAAATATT
This sequence comes from Erpetoichthys calabaricus, assembly GCF_900747795.2. Classification (NCBI taxonomy): domain Eukaryota; kingdom Metazoa; phylum Chordata; class Cladistia; order Polypteriformes; family Polypteridae; genus Erpetoichthys; species Erpetoichthys calabaricus. The sequence continues at coordinate 296,265,136 of NC_041396.2, read as the reverse complement.
TTATATTCAGTATTTTCTTCCTTGGCATGTCAGAAGTGCTGCAGCTGTACACAAACAGACCCTCAGTGGTCAGTCCAAGCGAGTGAAATGTCATATGAGAAGCCCAAGTGTGTCTGAATCTTATACTTGAATGTGCTGTCTGTACAAACAGTGATGTGAGCAAACTTCAATGACACATCATGCACTCCACATGACAAAATATTTAATATGCAAAAATGACTCTGGTGGAATTGATACAAAAAAAAATAAATAAAAATGCTCCAGGCTTCCTTCAGTCCATTCATTTTTAAACCCACCTGCATGTAGGGAAGCTGGAGCCTAAGCAAGGCAGGACCAATCCTGAACGGGACACCATATAAGTGGGTATCAGGATCCTGGGCCCTTTTGTAAATGACTGACAGGATCACGACCCCTGAAGCCACACCCCTTACTGGGCAAAAGCTGGCAATTGTAGTAGTATAAGAACAGTCAAGGGGGAGGTGAAGTGCATCAGGAATAGTAAAGGGGGCTTAAAAAATAGAGACGGTGAAATAGCAGATGCTCTAAACTCACAGTTTTCTGAGGTCTTCACAACTGACGAAGTAGAAAACCTTCAAGTGGTAACAGGGACTACTAAGGAGGTATTGACAGATTTAGAAATTGTAGAAGAAGAAGAGCTGCTCAGATTAATAATAATAATACATTTTATTTATATAGCACCTTTCCCATGCTCAAGGTGCTTTACAGAGTCTCAGAAAGAAAAAGAAAACAGCAGAGAATATGTAACATTGGATAGAAATGTTTTCCTGAATAAAACAATGAAACAGATAACAAAGCATTAAATAGAATAAAGGACAATAAACCAGAGTAAAATACTAAATTCAACACTAAAAGAAAAACCTAACAAATAACCTAATTTGTGATATAACAGATGCACAAATTATTTTGAGCACCTGGACAGAGAGGTAAACTGAAAGAAAGGGCAGAATGTTAAGTTAAGTTAAAAGCCTTCTTAAATCGATGAGTTTTAAGTTGTTTTTTAAAAGAATTCATGGAGTCAGCTGAGCTGATTAATTTTGGTAGGTCATTCCAGAGTTTCTGGGCGTTATACAGCTGAAGGCCCTGCTGTCAGCCATGGAGTGTAGATTAGTGTGGGGCACAACAAGATTACCAGAATCAGAGGACCTTAGTAGGCGAACAGGAGCATAGTGATGGAGAAGGTCACTGATGTAGTCCGGTGCAAGGCCATTTAAAGCTTTGTAGGTTATTAGTAGAATTTTATATTCAATCCTGTAAGACACAGGGAGCCAGTGAAGGCGAAGCAGGATGGGTATGATGTGCTCGCTGTTGCTGGTTCGAGTAAGGACTCTTGCAACAGAGTTTTGAATCAACTGGAGCTGTGATATAAGATTAGAAGGGGCACCTGCCAGCAGCGAGTTACAATAATCGATGCGGGATGTGATAAAAGCATGGACAAGTTTTTTAGCATTAGAAAAGGAGAGGAAAGAGCGAACACGGGATAACGTGAATTTTAACGAAAAGTGTTGATAATAGGAGCAGCAACAAAATGCGTGCACCAGTGTCCCCTCCAGTTACCTCTAAAGTCACCATTAAATAGGCTGAAATCAAACAAATCTCCAGGACCAGATCATATCTACCACAGAGCACTTATGGAGGTTAGTGACGCATATATTTAGGAAGTCACTGCACACTGGGGAGATTCCAAAGGATTGGAGAATGGAAAATATCCTAAAAAAGGGTGACTGAGCAGATCTAAACAACTACAGGCCAGTAAGCTTAACGTGCATCGCAGGAAAATGAATGGAAGGAATAATTAAGGATAAGACTGAGCAGCACATGGCAGGGGCAGGAGTTTTACTGAACAGTCAGCATGGGCTCAGAAGAGGGAGGTCGTGTTTTACTAACATGCTAGAATTCTATGAGGAAGCAACAAAACGGTATGATCAAAGTTGGGCAGATGAGATAATTGATCTGGACTTTCAGAAAGCATTTGATGAGGAGCCACATGAGAGGGTGGGCATGAAACTAAAAGAAGTGGCAGTTCATGGTGAAGAATTGGCTCAGACACAGGAAGCAGAGGATGATGGTGTGAGGAACCTCATCAGAATTGGCTGATGTTAAGAGTGGTGACCAGCAGGGGTCAATGCAGGGGCTGCTACTAATTTTATTATATAGAAACGATTTGGATAGGAATATAAAGAACAAGCTGGTTAAGTTTGCTGATGATACCAAGGTGGATTGGCAGATAATTGAAAGTCTATTACATAATCACAGAGGGACTTGGACAACAAATATGCTTGGGCAGATTTGTGGATGATGAAATTTAATGTCAGCAAATGTAAAGAATTACACACAGGAAGTAAAAATGTGAGGTTTGAATACACAATGGACAGTCGGAAAATCGAGAGTCCACCTTAAAAGAAGGATTTAAGAGTCATAGTGGACTCTAAGCTATCGACTTCCAGATAGTGTTCAGAAGCCATTAAGAAAGCTAACAGAATGTCAGGTTATATAGCGCCTTGATGTGTGGAGTACAAGTCACAGGAGGTTCTGCTCCAACTTTATAACACACTGGTGAGGCCTCATCTGGAGTCCTGGGTGCAGTTTTGGTCTCCAGGCTACAAAAAGGACATAGCAGCACTAGAGAAGGTCCAGAGAAGAGCAACTAGGCTGATTCAGGGATACAGGGGATGAGTTATGAGAAAAGATTAAAAGAGCTGAGCCTTTACAGTTTAAGGAAAAGAAGATGAAGAGGAGACCTGACTGAAGTGTTTAAAATTATGAAAGGAATTAGTCCAGTGGATCGAGACTGTGACTTTAAAATGAGTTCATCAAGAACACAGGGACACAGTTGGAAACTTGTGAAGGGGAAGTTTTACACATACATGAGGACATTTGTCTTTACACAATAAGTGGCCAAGTAGTGTGGTAGACAGGAGGACTTTAGGGACCTTCAAAACTTGACATGATGTTAGTTTAGAACATTTAAGTGGATAGGACTGACGGGCTTTTTCGGGCTGAATTCCCTGCTCTTGTCAAGATTATTGTAATACTCTAATTTAGCTCGTGGAACAAAAAAAAAAACAAAATTGTGGCGGAAAAATGGTCCAAATCAAAAATGAACTTGAAGCATTGAACTGAAAAACAGTTTCATCAGATTGCATGGTGTCAAAAACCCCTGTAACAATTTGCAGCTCAATAATTTAGAAAACACCCCAGGATCCTGAGAATGGGTTAGGAAAATGGATGGATGTACAGATGGATGCATAATATTTTATACAACTTTAAATTGTTTTGCTGTTTCCTACATACAACACACATCATAATTCTTACTTGCATATATGACCAATACACAACACTTTGGCATTCTTAACCCTAAGCTTCAGAAGTGTCCACGTTCTTCAGAGTGATGCCATACAGGAACCATTTTGGTTCCCAAAACCCACCATCCACATGAAGGTTTCACAAAGAACTTATTTATGTAGACCCGTTAGGAGTTCCATAAATAGCCATGAAGAGATTTGTGAAATGGCTTCCCGATCGATTTTTAAAGGAAAAGGTGGCTCTTATCCTTGTAGGTCACCTTCTTCTTCTTCTGGCTGCTCCTGTTAGGGGTCACCACAGCGGATCATCTTCTTCCATATCGTCCTGTCTTCATCATCTTGCTCTGTCACACCCATCACCAGCATGTCCTCTCTCACCACATCCATAAACCTTGTCTTAGGCCTTCCTCTGTTCCTCTTGCCTGGCAGCTCTAGCCTTAGCACCCTTCTCTCATTATACTTATCATCTCTCCTCTGCTCATGTCCAAACCAACGCAATCTCACCTCTCGTGCTTTGTCTCCAAACCTACTACACATTAAAGATTTTTGTTTTCTTTACATGTTCAAAATCTTTTCAAAGCCCAAACAAATTTCGTATGTTAAAAACCCTAAATGAAATCATTAAACAACCCAGTAAAGCTCCACTAAAGAACATTACGTTTAAGAGTGCTCTCCAGCAGCGTTTTGAGAGATGCTCATTATAAGATGACCGCACAAAAGGGATTGCAGAATATTATTTGTTCCACACTCCTAAAAATGAAGGTGCCCAAGTGGTTCTACAGAGCAATGCTATAAGGTAATCATTTTGGTTCCCAAATGAATCATCCATATGAATGTCCCAGATAGACCTGTAAATATATGTAAAGATCTGTAAGAGGCTCCATACTGTAAATAACCATCAATAGATAATAACCGATTTGTGAAATATCAATAAGTCCTAATTTTATAAAGATCCTCACTGCATACAATCACACTGCCTAAGTCCACATTTTCTTAATCTGTTAGTGTCCTGCTAAGTAGCCTACCAAACACTAAAGATTTTGTTTTTTACATATTAGGAAGTTTTTCAAAGAACAAACTTCATATGCACAGAACCCTTCCCAGAATGAATTGTGCTCGGTCAAGCAATGGCTCTATGAGGAACCACACAACCCAATAAAGAATTATGAAATGTCATTAAAGAACAATTTTTTAAGAGTGCACAATGAAAGAAATATTCCACAGAAGATGGAATCAATATTGTCCAGCACAGAAATGCTAAACCCCCAGTGTTGTGAAAGTTCACTTGCAGCAGCGGAGCCTCACGCTTCTCGACTCGTGCAGATCTGCGCATGGACAGCAGCGCAAAAGACAAAAGGGAAATGAGGAGAGGCACTGAAGCCAAGCACTGTGATGACCTAAATTCCAAGTGCAGAAGAGTGAGGTCATGAGCGGTGACCCGTACCGGTGATTTCAAGCGATGCCTACACTCACTCTGCGGCTCTCTCTGCACTGCTGTGAGCTCCTCCACATTCCAGCATACAGGACCATTGTTTCTACAGTCTGGGCACTGGCAAAACAAAGTGAGTCAAATTGGTGGTGGTTGGGAGCTGTGCACTGATACACACACCCACCACACGATGAACCACCTGTCAGTTTGGTCTTATCTGGGAAATCATTACTTTATATAGCATCTTTGCATGGTGATCGCCATCCCAGGTTACTACTTTATATAGCGCCTATACAAGATTATCACCATCCAAGGTTACTTTCTTATATAGCATCTTTAGATGTGGTGTGTGCAATGCCAGGATACTACTTTATATAGCACCTTTTCATGTGGTGAGCATCATCCCAAGTTACAACCTTATATAGCATCTTTAGATGTGATCACCATTCCAGGTTACTACTTTATATAGTGCCTTTACATGTGGTGATCACCGTTCCAGGTTACTACCTAATATAGCACCTTTAGATGTGATCACCATCCCAGGTTACTACTTTATATAGCGCCTTTTCATGATTATCACCATTCCAGGATATTACTTTATATAGTGCCTTTACATTTGGTGAACACCATCCCAGGTTACTACTTTACATAGCACCTTTTCATGATTATCACCATCCCAGGTTACTACTTTATACAGCGCCTTTACATGGTGATCCCCATCCCAGGTTACGTCACTGTTAGAATATCTTTTTTTTTTTTTTTGAAGCACTGACAGATGAAGCAGATCATACAGGGTCACATAAGGAGTCTATACTGTGTACGCATTGTTCTTTATATAGTGCCTTACATAATAACCTTAGAGACTTTACAGGTGACAGTGCAGCTGTTTCCAAATTAATACAATGTGAACACTGACAGGTGAAATGTAGGGTTACTTAAGGGGTCAGTGCTGGGGATTGACCTTTTTCTATAGTGTCACATTTTGTTCAACTTGTGTTCAACTCATTTCAATTCCTTTTTTCCCTCAACAAGCTACACTGAATGTCAAAGCAAAAGCAGGATATTAAGAATTTTTGCAGATATATTAAAAAATAATAAAATGAAATACCACCTTGACACAAGTATTCAGAGCCTTTTCGTCAGTACTTCGGGAGCCATTCCAGCCTGAAGTCTTCCTGGGTCTGATATGACAAGCTGCATACCTCTGGAGTTGAGGATCTTCTGCCATTTGTCTATGCAGATCCTCTCCAGCTCTGTCAACTTGGAAGGAGACCATCAGTGGACAGCAACTTCAAGGTCTCTCCAGAGATGCTTGACTGGGATCAGGTCTGAACTCTGGCTGGGTCACTCAAGCCCATTCTCAAAGTTGTCCTGTGCTGTCTTTGCTTTGTCCTGATGGAATGGGAACCTTTGGCTCAGTCTGAGGCCCGGGGCGCTCTTAGAAGGTTTTTCATCAAGGATGTCTCTGTGCTTTGGTCAAGTTAGCTTTCCCCTGACCCCCAGACTAGTCTCCCACTCCCTGATCCTGTCACCACCATGCATAGGAATAGTATTGCGCAGGTGATGAGCAGAGACTGGTGTCCTCCAGAAGTGACACTTAGAACTGAGGCCAAACAATTCAATGTTGGTTTCATCAGACCAGAGAATGTTGTTTCTCACAGTCTGGAAGTCTTTTAGGTGCTTTTTTGCAAACTCCAAGCAGGCTTTCATGTATCATCTGCCCACTCTGCAAATAGCCCAGCTTAGCGGAATGCTGCAGTGGTTCACAGTCACCTGACTTACTAAGACCCTTCTCTCCTGATTGGTCAGTTTGGCCAGGCAGCCAGTTCTAGGAAGAATCGTGGTTGTTCCAAGCTACATCCATTTTAGCATTATGGAGGCCATTCTGCTCTTGGGAATTTTTAATGGTTGCCTTCCCCAGATCTGTACCTTGACACCATCCTGTCTCTAAGCTATCCTTCGACCTCATGGCTTGGTGGACCTTCTATAGACGGGTGTGTGCCATTCCTTAAGGTGGACTCCAAACAAGGTGTAGAAGCAATTCATCGATGGTCAATAGAAGGGGATGCACCTGAGCCAAAGCAAAGGGTCTGACTACCTGTGTCAATGGGAGATTTCAGCTTTTTATTTGTAATACATTTGTAAAACAATTACTAAACTCGGGTTTTCGGTTTGACGTTCTGAGGTTTCAAGTGCTGCTTAATGAAATGTGTTGAATTGATTTTAACACAAGGTGGTGCCATAACAAAACATGAGCAAAAGGGTCTGAAGCCCTCTCAAGGTGGGATAGATGGAAGTGCAGGTGTGCTCTACCTGCTGGGCATTGCTGCCTGTTGCACCCCCAACCCCCCCCCTTTTGATCACATGCATGCTCATCAGTGGGGCACCATCCTTCACAGATGTTTAGCCTCTTTAAGCCGAGAGCATCTACAGGTGGTGTGGGGCGGCCATAGGGATGTCTCCCTACCTCTCCCTGCAGCTCTTCATCATATCCTTTTTATCCCACCCTGCATTGTTCCTTCTGAGCCTCCCTTGCTCTTCCTTCCCTCAGCCAGCTCCTGATGTGTCTTCTTCTGTCAAGACTCAGTAATTCCAAGTGCCTTTCGAAACTATTAGGTGGATTTTCCAACAAAGCCTCCGCAGCCAACCTCTACCAGGTAAGTAGATGCCTTCTATCCTGCTTGTGTGCATGTTATGGACAACTCACAGTACTTCTTCTTCTTCTCAAAGGTTACCTCCATGCCTTCCTTCCATGGGACAGCAAATTTGACCTTGACCCCCGCCTTGGCAGAGGTGAACCACAGGACAATATCTGGTCGTAGGGAAGGTGTGGCGATCTCACATGGGAATTTCAGTTGTTGGTGCAGGTCCACCCTCATGTTCTACTAGAACCCAAGTGTCAGGACAAACCACTGCTTCTGGATGATGTTTCATGCACTGGTGCCATACCTGATGAAGTGTACCTACTGTTGGGATGGTGACAGGCTTGTCTTACTACAAATGTTCATTCCTCCAAAACCTCGGCCATTTTTCGCAGGACTTAGTCATGATGCCATCGGTACCAGCCTTGGGTCAAATCCACCTTGTGACCCAAAAGAATGTGCTGCAAGCTGGGAAGTAATGAGTTCTCATAGTTGCATGGTGCTCACTAGCAGGTGAAACGACTCGCTGAGGACTCAACTACAACTTGGTGGTCCAGAATCGCACTTACAGTAAGTTTATATAGCAGCTTTCATAGTGAACACCTCTTTAAGGCACCATATTGATACTGTAGAAGGTTCCCAGATTTATAGGGTGTTCAATAGCAAGTGAAGTGACTTGCTCAGGATCCAACTGAGAGTTAGTGGTGGGAAATAATACTTGCTTTTTATAGTGCCTTTCGTGAAGAACAACTTCCCCAGACAATTCACAAGCACAGTATAATCTTACCCATATATATATAAAAAGTAGACACTGCCAGGTGAAATGACTCATGGAGGATTACATAAGAAGATGATGTTTGGTACTGATGTTTATTTTCTTTAGCATTTTTCCCCCACACAGCTCTCAGGTACAGTACAGTTGTTTCCATACTTACCCATCTGCACATGGGGACCACCTGGAAGGCTCAGGTAAGCCCGACAATTCAACTCCAATACAAGGTGAGGGCGCTTTTGCTATCCATATCTCCCATTTGTCCAAACAAACCCCCATTAGATGACACCTAGCCCCGCCCACAACTCAGCATTCAAACCCCGCCCTTCTGTGCTCGGATTTACTTAACCAGATGACCTACAGAGGGAGGCCTTCACTTTTGGACCTGCTACAACTGGAGAAGGAGCTCTTAATAATGATCTTTGTGTTCCAGTCAGAGTCATGACTCTGCTTTTCTATTTTTTTATTAATATTGTCACTCAGCCAAGTAGGCTGTTGTCTGTTGTTAAATGGGGACTATCCGGTCTGATACCCTGAATCCTCGCACCCGCGTCTTGTGAATTCTTTACACGGTGTACACTGTACATATAGGCAGGTGAAGTGACCAGGTGCTTAGTGGCATTGGTTACGTACTGTATTACACATTTTACTCCAATTTACATTTTATATAGTGCCTTACATTCATTTTTTTTGCACAGCACCCCTCACTGAGTGCAGGCGCAGAGTGCAGTTGTTAACAAACTCTTTACTGTATATCCATATTTGTACAATGTGAGCACTGGCACATGACTTGAGTCATGACGGGTGACATACGGAGTCAGTAGTGGGCATTTATTATAACATTACATATTGAAAAATTATGTATATAGTGCCTTTCATAGTTAATATATTCACAAGATATTTTGCAAGTATAGTATTGCTACATTCATATTTATACAATGTGAACACTGGCACATGACTTGAGTCATGAAGTGTGAAATAAGGAGTCATAGGTGGGCAACTATTATACATTACACATTGATATGTATTTTATATAGTGCCTGTCATGGTTAATACATTTCCAAGGTTCTTTGCAAGTACAGTACTGCGATATCCATATTTATACAGTGTGGGCACTGACACATAACTTAAGTCATGAAGGGTGACCTGTGGAGTCAGTGATGGGCATTTATTAAAAAATGGTGACATAAGAAGTTAGCGGTGGTCATTTCTTATAAATTACATATTGGTACATATTTTATATAGTGCCTTTCTTAGTTGACATATTCCCATGGTACTATATTCATATTTATGGAATGTGATCAGTGACACATGACTCATGAAGGGTGGCATACAGAGTCAGTGGTAGACACTAATTATATACTCTTAACTAGTTTGATGGATATTTTATATAGTTCTTTTCACACTGAGCACCTTATCAAGGTACTTTTTTAAGGTCAGTATAGCTATATTAGGTCTTATCATGTAGAATTATAGTCTAAAGCCTAATTGAAATCACCCAAAGGCAGCCCAGTTCAAAGGGTCAGTGGTGTCAGGCCATTTGTATTGGTATATGCAAACATTCAAATGCCACCCATGACACCAGAATACACATCTTGCATTTCGATCAGAAGATGTCTGTCCTGCTCCGCTTGTATTTTCAATGCATTTTCACGCCCAAAATGGCTATGTGTGGCATGTCGTTTAGCACAAACAAATAAGATTTCACTGGATTCCAAAGAGGAGACAATCAAGAACAATATAAACATAAAAATATAACACTGTGGTTACTGGTTACCTTTACTGCCGTTCCAGCTTTCATAAACAAAGTCGGCTACTTATAAAAAATACTATCTGCACTAAAAGTCCTTAAGGTTCGAAGTACTGTATTTTAAGACGTTTGCAGTTTTACTTTCGGTTAACTTCTTTTCCCTTCACTTGGTCTTTCTGGTATCTGTTTGAAAGCCTTCTGTCCCGCTTGCTGACCGGCACTGGCACTGGCACCAACTAACAAGTCTGCTTATGTGCGTTATAATGCGTGTCTGTCTGTCTGTGACACACAACTCCGTCACCTATGGACCAATTTTGTTGAGATGTGGCACACTTATTCTTAAAAGAAATTTATTCAAGGCAGGTCCGGCCTTAGGCATAGGCGAAGTAGGCGACCGCCTAGGGCCCCGGCGTCCGGGGGGCCCCGGATCGACTCTTTGGTCTAATTTTCACGCATTTCACAGAGCTTCCAGGGGGGCTCCGCCCCCCTCAGGGGGCTTCTGGACCCCCCTTTCGCCTAGGGCCCCATAATACTTAAGACCGCGCCTGGTTCAAGGGTTCGATTTTCGTTCAGATATCCTCAGATCGCGCTGTGAGAAGTTTTAAAGTTTCGAAACCGCCCATTGAAAAGCATTGCAGAATTCGCGTACTCGCCCATCTTAAAACAGAAACACGTTCTGTGCGACTTCAACTAGGAATGTGTTTACTGTTTAAATTGGACTTTGAGAGCGGTTCTCAAACTTGTAGATTTTGTGTTTTTTTTCCCTCTTTTACTTGTCAGACAGCTGTTCGGATGCCTAAATAGCATCACACAGCAGCGCCCTCTCCTGGTGTTTTAAATAGATTAATTAGTAGAAAAAAATCACTTCCCTGGAAATAAATGGAAGGGTAAAGAAATTGTACAAAATTATGTAAGCGTGCATTCATTGAACAATATTATCTGCATATTATTAGTGCAAAGAAACGACGTCATCAGCCTGCAGCTCATTAATTAACTCATTAATAACACGGGAAAGGCACAGCTGCCCTGACTGATATAAACACAGAACGAATTTAGAAATGGACAGTGGCATTGGGAGATGGGGTGCTTCAGCGTCTTAAGCCACTGACCTCCGTCGCCCGGACCATGAACTTTCTGTCGCAGATATAAACGAACAGTCGCGACAAGCCCCTGATCTTCCTCCCCAGCGTGTTCCATTCGTATTCCCGTTATAGAATAATTTAGTTCCTTTCCAAGCGATTTGTTATTTCTATTATTTTAATGAATTACTATGTTTTAACTAATATTAAAAACTAGCTGGGGAACTTATTTCAGTTCATTTTCCCCTTCAGTAGAATAATATATTGAAACTGTTTCATATTAGTTTTTGTCATTTTTGTATTAGTAGATATTTTCAATTGCTATTTGGCGTACTTTTAAAAATTTTGTTTTTCAGAAAATTGAACAACGATCCGATTGGTCATAGACTCGCCACTACTCACATGTACGACTCAGTCGATGTCATTGTCACATCACTTGAATTGCAGTCTGCTATGTATGAAAGCCATTGAGACGCCACAAGCCTCCTTTGTTTAACTCCGTTTTAAAGTGCTGTTAAAAAGCACGGAATTAATGACGTCTACTAATTTATCGTTATTACTTCTGAATATTAACTCATTTTTACAAAACTATTTAATAAACAAAACAAGTGACTCTTGGATAAAGTAAATAAAAATGTGAAAAACTCCAATTTTCATATCCTTTAACTTACTCGCTAAAAGCACCTGAATGTTACGCCATGCCGACACGGTCGTACTTGTTTCTCTACCTTATCGTTTATCTTCCTTGTCAGTTAATCATGCCCTTGAGATGTCTGATTGTTGTAAAAGCTTTTCGTTTTCTTTTGTGAAACCTTCTGCCGACTTTAACCTTTGACGACACGGACCCGCGAGAGCACCTTGACGCGTGACCTGCTGTAACCTTTCTGATTGGGTGAAGGACTCGACTCTCTACCGCCAGGTCAGGGACGGGCTGAGGCTTTCTAGTGGATTTGTATTCTTTTAGTCCTAAAGTGCACAACGCTATGCAAACTGACCTTGTCACAACAGTCGTAGCGACGTTATTTCTACTTATAAAAATAGCTCAAAATGTAGTTTATTTTTTAAGAAGCCAAAATCCAGCCGTGAATGGCCTGAGCTGTATCAATATTTGTGTATTGCGCTTTGACTCGAGCAGGGTCAAACAAGTACACGGTGCTGGGCACAGAGGCTTATGTTATATATCATGTTTCATAGTGGACATCTTCCCAAGACTCTTCACGGGTACAGTATGATTTTTTTTTTCTCTCATTGATACAATATGAGCACTTGAAGATGACGTGTGTCAAATCAAATATGGAGTCAATAGTGAGCACTGATTTCTACTCTGTCTTTACGCTTCTGACTTTACATACTGTGGCATCTTTCAAAGTAAATATCTTATCAAGGCTCTATATAGATACAGTGCATGGCGTCCATGTTTATATTTTTACTTGCAGGTGAAGTGACTCAGGATCTCTTAACCTGTCTGTATTTAGTTGAGAGGTAATAATTTGAAATGGATACGTATATTTGCCATTTTTGCCTGTTAATCTTCACTCAATAACCCATAATGACAAAGTGACAACATGCTTTCAGAAAGGTTTACAAATTTACTAAAAATCAGAAACTGAAATCTCTTATTTCTAGCCTTAATTCAGTACTTGGTAGAAGCCCCAGTTCTAGACTCAAGTCATCTTGGTTAGTCACTACAAGCTTTACACACCTGGATTTAGGCAGTTGGTTCCATTCTTCCTGGCAGATCCTCTCCAGCTTCATTAGATTGGATGGGAAGATGTCTGTAAACGGCCACCTACAGGTCTCTCAACATCTGTTCTATGGGGTTCAAATCTAGGCTTTGGCTAAGCCACTCTAGGACTTTCTGAAGCCACCGCAGCATTGACTTGGCTGTATGTTTCAGGTCATTGAACCATCACCCCAGTCAGAGGTGGTCTGAATTCTGGAGAAGTTTTTTTTGAAGACTTCTCTGTATTTGGTTGCATTCATCCTTTCCTCAATTTGACCAGTCTCCCTGTCCCCACACCCCCATATCATGATGCAGCCACCACAATGTTTCACCATGGAGCCTGTATTATACAGTCGTCACCAGACAGATCTCATGGAGTTCTGACCAAAGAGTTCAATTTTTGTCTCATCCGACCAAAGAATCTTTTCCCTCATGTTCTAAGAGTCATTTAAATGCCATTTTCAGCCAACAAATCATTCTGGAGAAGTGTGTCAAAAAACTACTGGGGGTCATTCATACCGATGGGAATATGTATGTATAGCACCTCACTGGGACTGGGACTGCCAAGGCAGACATTTTCTTTTCTTTGTTTTTACATTTTTCTTCTTTTTTATTCATTTGGGTGTGTGCTCAGACCATAGTGTGTCTGTGCATATTTATTTATTCATTTATTGTTATTTATTTATTTTAAAGCTTCTGTAAAATTACAAATTTCCAAATGGGGATAAATAAAGTTCTATGCTCCCAACCTCCTCCTATCTATCTATCTATCTATCTATCTATCTATCTATCTATCTATCTATCTATCTATCTATCTATCTATCGTGCCTTTCACATATAGATAGATAGATATGAAAGGAACTATATAAAAGATAGATATGAAAGGCACTATATTGTATAATAGATAAATACAGATAGATGATATAGATAGATATAGTTACTCTATGAAAGACAGATAGATAGGTATGAATGGCACTATATAATAGATAGATAGAAGTGAAAGGCACTATATAATAGATCAATGGATATGAAAGGCACTATATAATAAAGAGATAGATATGAAAGGCACTATACTGTATAATAGATAGATACAGATAGATAACATAGATAGATATACTCTATGATAGATATCTATCTATCTATCTATTGTGCCTTTCACATATAGATAGATAGATATGAAAGGCACTATATAAAAGATAGATATGAAAGGCACTATATTGTATAATAGATAAATACAGATAGATGATATAGATAGATATAGTTACTCTATGAAAGACAGATAGATAGGTATGAATGGCACTATATAATAGATAGATAGAAGTGAAAGGATATGAAAGGCACTATATAATAAAGAGATAGATATAAAAGGCACTATACTGTATAATAGATAGATGCAGATAGAGTATATCTATCTATGTTATCTATGATAGACAGATAGATAGATAGATCTCTATCTATCTCTCTATCTATCTAATGGTGCCAATGCCATGGCACTGTCACTGAACAAGTGATATGACAATGGGGCAAATAGTATATCTGGCGGGCTCATTTGTGGTTTATGTTAAAGGAAATAAAATGATATATTTGAATAAATTCTTGTTTCTCATGGTACATCAAAGTGGCCCCATGCTGCAAGCCAGTTGGATGTGCAAATAAAAATTTCTCTGCATGCCTTGAGGGGGTCACTTCCTCTGCTAGTGCTCATGCTTCACAGATCCCAAAATCACTGAGCTGTATCTGTAAATTGCCTTGATTTGGTATCTATATGAAATTACAGTGGTCTGCAGATCATCCTACAACTCAGACTCTTGGTGTGACCCTGAGTGACTGAAGGAATGTTCCTGCTTCTAAAATGTAAGCTGTTTTACTTTTTTGCCTTGTGATTTCCAAATGGCATTGCACTGAGGTATCAGCTAACAGGAAGATGTCATCTAGAAGGACAAGAGTGCCTTTTCAAAGATGTTTGCATTATTTCTTTAACACCTCCGGTAAATGGATTTGGTTCCTTACAGCAGTGCTGTGCTTTATGTCAGGGTTAATGTGTAGGAGCCCAGCGTGTTTTTGCTTTCTTTTTGTTCCTCACCTGTTTCATGTTAGAGAAGTTCTCGGCTTGTCTGCTGAAACAGCAACCAAAGGAGAAAAAAAAGTGTGTTTGGGATGAAAGTTCAGAGCTGTGCCTTGGAGCGGACAGTAAACTTTCACCCTGTAATAGCTCGTTGCACAATGTGTGAAATGGCTGTGCTTTAACACAAAAATGGCATAACGGAGGCACAAGGTGATTCAAGTCTCAATTTGTGCTGTCTGCTTTGGAGAAAGGGAGACGCATGTCAGATGGAGAGCAGCAGGTCTCAGAAAATGTCCAGTGCTAATTGGAAGAAACACACACACACACACAGAGGCACATGCACATGCACACACGCACACACACACACACACACAGAGGCACATGCACACCCACACACACACGCACACACACAGAGGCACACCTCGTTTACACAAATCACATGATCCTCCAACAGTCAATCAAATGGCTGCTATCCATTCTGCATGTCATGGCGCACATAACCAGATGTTTAGTGGTTGTTTGACCAAACATGAGAATGGCTAAGATGTATGATCTCAGCCACTTTGACCGTGGTATGGTCATTGGTACCAGTTATGGAGATTATACAAACAGCTGCTCTCCGGGGATTTCCATGCACTGCTGTCTCAGAGAGGGCAGTAAAGAGTGACCAGGTGTCAGAAAAGACCACAAATACTGAAGTAATGATGGCGCGCGCAGAAGGGCATCTCTTAATGAACAAAATGTCAGACGGACACCATACAGCCATAGTGTGTTTCGCTCTCGTCAGCGAGGTCACAGTGGGCACTTGATGACTGAAGTTTGGGAAAGTGTGACTTGATTTGGTGAATTGCCATTCCTGTTGTGACATACAGGTGGTCAGGTCAGATTCCAGTGTAAACAACAAGTCAGTAAATCCCCCCAGCCGTGTGTCAATGGTACATGCTGGTACCGGGTGGTGGTGTGATGGTGTTGGAACGTTTTCTCAGCTCACACGAGGCCTCTTAATACCATCTGAGTGTCAGAAAGTCTTCAGCCCCCCCTTCCCCTTCACTTTTGCCATAGTTTTAATGTGTGGCGGCCTTGTGCTGATCAATCAAATTATTTTCTTTCCCTCATCAAGCAACATTCAAAACTCCAGAATGACGAGGCAAAAACACGATTTCAAATTTATTAAAAAATAAAAAACTGAAATTCCTTTTCTGCACGCTTTTTTAAATGGATACATTTGCCAATGTTTACCCATTAACCTGCACTCAGTAGCCCATAATGACAACGTGAAGACATGTTTTCAATAAGGTTCTCCCGTGCTTGCTTAGTTAAAGTAGGGGGTCTAATTAAAAATAGAAGCTGAACAACAACTTTCAATTAAGTTTCTTATGACTTTTTCATAACTCATCCCCTGTAGCCCTCAATCAGCCTTGTCGCTCTTCTCTGGACCTTTTCTTGTGCTGTTATGTTCTTTTTGTAGCCTGGAGACCCAAACTGCACCCAGTACTCCAGATGAGGCCTCACCAGTGTGTTATAAAGTGTGAGCAGAACCTCCTGTGACTTGTACTCCACACATCAAGGCGCTATATAAGCTGACAGTCTGTTAGCCTTCTTAATGGCTTCTCAACTCTGTCGGGAAGTCGATAGCTTTTGAAGTCCACTACGACTCCTAAATCCTTCTCATAAGGTGTAATTTTGATTTTCAGACCTCCCATTGTGTATTCAAACCTCACATTTACACTTCCTATGGGTAATACTTTACATTTACTGACATTACACTTCATCTGCCACAAATCTGCCCAAGCATGCCTGCTGTCCAAGTCCCTCTGTGATGATTTAATGGATTCTCGATTATCTGCCAATCCACCTATCTTGGTATCATCTGCAAAATTAACCAGTTTGCTATTAATATTCCTATTCACATCATTTCTATATATTAAAAATAGCAGTGGCCCTAACACTGCCCCCTGCTGGACACCATTCTTAACTTACTTGCACCATCACCCTCTGCTTCCTGTGTCTGAGCTAATTCTGCCCCCATCTATACACCACACCTTGAACTGCCACTTCTTTTAATTTGATGCTCAACCACTCATGTGGCACCTCATCAAATGCTTTCCAAAAAATCAACATTAATATCTCATATGCACTTCTGTTCATTTCCTTTTGTTGCTTCCTCATAGAATTCTAACATTTAGAAAAACATGACTTCCCTCATCTGAACCCATGCTGACTCCTGTTCTTGTCATGTCCTGCTCAACCTTTACCTTAATAATTGCCTCTGGATGGTTGGGAGACAAAGTCAGAGAGGTGAGATTGCGTTGGTTTGGACATGTGCAGAGGAGAGATGCTGAGTATATTGGGAGAAGGGTACTAAGGATCGAGCTGCCAGGGAAGAGGAGAAGAGGAAGGCCTAAGAGAAGGTTTATGGATGTGGTGAGAGAGGACAGGCAGGTGATGGGTGTGACAGAGCAAGATGTTGAGGACAGAAAGATATGGAAGAAGATGATGTGGTGTGGTGACCCCTAACGGGAGCAGCCAAAAAAAGAAGGTGACCTACAAGGATAAGAGCAGCCTGTTCCTTTATAGGAGCAGCCGAAAGAAGAACAAGAAGAATTTGCCTGTAGTGCATGTTAAGCTTACTGGCCTGTACTTACTTGAATTACTTTTTTATGTAATGGGATAATATTTGTTATTTTCCAGTTTGTAGGAATTTCCCCAGTGTACCACTGATCATCTAAAATGTGTGGCTCATGTTTCTATCTGCTCTTATTAACCTCCTTAAGCTCTCCATGTTATCTGGTCCTGGTAGTTTGTTAGATTTCGGCCTATTTAATCTAAGCAACACTTCTCTCTCTACAATTTCCAAATCACTCAGAACCTCCTTAGTAGTCCCTGTTACTACTGGGAGGTTTCCAATGTAAAGACTTCATAAAAATGTAAGTTTAGGGCATTTACCATTTCACGGTCTGTACATATGAATGCGCCTTTACCACTCCTAATACTCTTCACCTGCTCCTTGACTGTTCTTTTACTACTAAAGTAACAAAAGAATCTCTTTGGGTAATCTTTTAGCCTTTTCTGCCTTATTCTCTCCAACAGCCTTTTCTCTTCCCTAATATCCATTTTAATGGTTGCTCTCATTTGCCCCAGTCTTATACCCCTTACACAGATGACAGCCAATAGGATTTCTTGAGGAGCAGTCAGTAGTGTGCTGCCAGGACCTTCATGACAGAGCCCACCACAATGAAAGAACTTGTCTGACTTGTGCTCTGTTATTACCGAGTCCTTATTGTGTTATGAGTTGGATGTTTGTCTCTGGTCATAACAGTCCATTCAGTCCATCGAGCTCAGGTTAGCTAAAAATATTAGAACAATCTAGACGAGATCACACCGTTTAGATCAATAAAGCTCCTCAGTCCTCTCCACTTAATTTTTCTAAAATAACATCAAGTTGAGTTTTGAAGGTCTCTAAAGTCCTCTTGTCTACCACACTATTTGGTCACTTATTCCAAGTGCCTGTTGTTCTCTGGGTAAAGAAACTTCCTAATGTTTGTGTGACATTTACCCTCAATAAATGTCCAACTGTGTCCCAGTGAGTTGGCCAGGCCTGTTGTAACCACTCAGAACATCCAGAAAGTGCACAACATGGCTCCCTAACACATTTATTTCATCTTATTTTATTAATTTCAGGTCCATTTACATCCAAAAGACATGGAAAAATCACCCAGTTTAACCCACAGACTCTACTGATTGACAATGGAGAGGATGAACCTCAAGGAAACAATGAAAGTGGTGAAAAGAGACACTTTAATGCCAAGAATGTATTCCAAATGTAATGTTTTAAAAGGTTATAAACTGGGACTGTGTAACAATGGCAGAAAGGTAAGTCTGCCTCCATCTGTACACTTAAAGCGAGGTGAAATGGGCACCGGGGTGCATAGGGAGCACCCATTCATTACCATTAACGACACATAGTCATAGGCATACACTACTTACCAAATAAGCATTTTATATTTTAGGGCAGTGAATACCAAGTAAACATTTTATATTTTAGAACACTGAAATACACCATTTATGAACTAAAATACCAATCTTGTAGCTCTGCTTACCAGAAGTGCAGCTACCCAGTTCACCTTGGCCAGACATTGTTTGTGTCCACCTCTTGACCGTGTGCTCCCAAGTGTCTTCTTCAGGTTTATTTCAAAGTGCGCACAAAAGGAAGCTGAAAAGTGTACAGAATGATAAAGCACCCTTGTGACGTCACAAGCCAATGAATAGTGATAGTACAAACCCCACCTCCTGCCTGAGTCACTTGACCCGGGTGAAACAACGTGATATTTGCAGGCAGGGTTATTCGGGGGCATTCTGTGCAAACGTTAACTTTTGTGTTATCTTTGAGCCACTTTGGTGGTTTAAGGTTTTTAATTATTTAAAACAAAAAAAAAACAAATAGGACCAATCCATATTCAGATTTCATGAGCACTTTGTCCTGGGCCCATTACTATGTCCAAAGGGGTCTGCAAAGTATTGGAGATGTCACCCCTCAGTAACCTCAGGTGGCACAGAAAGCACACTGGGAGGAGAGGGTGATGGAAAATTCCTACTGCTTTGAGTGGTCACTGCCTGAAAGGACACTGATCTCCTAATATTGTCTCTGACAATATTGAATCTTGGTTTCACATGGAATTAACCATTACCTTCATTTTTATGGATTTAGCAAATTCTTCTATCCAAAGACACTTACACATTCAGAGGGCAGGTGCCCATTAATTTGTATGGTATGAGCGCAGACAAATAAGCTTATTACTACAACGTCATCTTCATCATTTATCTATCCATCCACGATCACATCTGTCTCACCGAAATTCTGGGTTGTCTTTGGAGGGTCTTTGGAGGAGCAGAAGAATGAAGTTAGGAAAGGCCAAATGGTGAGTTCAGCTCGGAACAAGTGGTCTGACAAGTGAACACACATATTTGGATAGAAAGGTTTGTGTGTCTCGACGGTGGTTAGCAATGCTACCTCACAGATAAGCAAATCATCCACCTGGTCATTGTTTTATGGAATATCATTTGTGTCAAAATTATTTTTCATTATCTATCTATCTATCTATCTATCTATCTATCTATCTATCTATCTATCTATCTATCTATCTATCTATCTATCTATCTATCTATCTATCTATCAAAGAAGGTCCTTGGTCAAGGAAGTGACCCAGAACTTTTGTTAGAATTTCTAACAAAGTTTCAGAAGTCCTCTACTGAGATGGGAGAACGAGCCAGAAGGGTGACCATCTGAGCAGCACTCCCATCAATGCAGTGTTTATGGTTAAGTGACTTGCCTGCTTTAAGTTTGCCAAACATTATTTAATGGTCTCTGAAAACACAAGGTAAAAAAATCTCTGGTCTGATGAGACACAAATTGAGCTCTTTGGGCAGAACTATGAGGACTATTGTCTAGAGAAGACAAGGCCCTGCTCATCACCTGCCTAATACCACCCCTGGGGTGAAACATTTTGCTCTGGGGGAGTTGGGACAGGGAGGCTGGTCAGTATTGAGGGAAGGATGAATGCAGTCAAATCCTTGAAGATCACTTGCTCCAGTGTGCACGCCACATCCAACAGGGATTACGGTTCAAAGAACTGAAGCACACAGCCAAGATAACCCTGGAGTGGCTTTGGGACAAGTCTTTGAGTGTCCTTGAGTGGCCCAGCCAAAGCCCAGACTTGATCCCCATTGAATTTGTGTGGAGAGACGTGAAGATGGCAGTTTACAGATACTTTCCATTCCAATCTAACTTGTAGATTGGATGTAACGCTGGTAGGGACTTACCAAAAAATGACTTGAAGATGGAATTGCTGCTGCAGGGTCTTCGACAAAGTACTGAATACTTCTAGGAATGAGAGATTTTGGTTTTTGATTTTTAATATTTATGCAAACCTTTCTGAAGACATGCTTTCACTTTGTTATTATGGGTTATTGAGTGTACAGAAGATTTATGAGAACAAAATGGAAAATTTATTGTTTAAAATTAAATCTACAATGCAGTAAAGTGCACAGAATGTGAAGGGATCTAGATACACACTGAATCCCCTGTATTAAAAAATTATAATGAAATATACCAGCATGCCATGGGGTGGATAAGTCCATCAGAGTCCAATCTGTTTTCCTTTCAGCGGTCCACATGAGCTTACTTCATGTACTTGTTCATCTGAGGTCATACCAGTGGTGGAGCAGGGCTTTTGAACTGCGAGGTCCAGCTCATCAGTGGACCCCTTTAAGCATCCACAGGCCCAACACATAACATTCACAAATTCCAAGGATTTACAATATGATCAGTAAGAGTTTTTACCACATCTGGGGTGGACATCTGATTTTAGAACCTGTGCAGATTGGCAGAGTTACGAGGGTGCGGAGGGAGCTTTGTCAGCACTGATGAAGTGTGATGGCCACTGACCCTGTCATTCTCATCCCTTGCTGCACGTTCATCTCCTTCTCCTTCTCATTATTCAGGTTTTCAATTTGCCTCTACCACACGGTGTTCTGTGCTGCGTGCTCACTTTCTTCACCTGACGAACCATCTCTCTCTCCTGGTTGTCACTTTGCACTTCTTTGTGCACTTTGTCATTGTAGCTTTGACCAGGTGTGTTTGTCTGCTGGCTTGAAGCAAAACATTATGTGAGCAAAATCAAAATTAAAATACAGAGAGGTCTCCTTTACGGTTTTGTGCGCTCCAACCCGACTTGCACTTGGCAGTCCTTTGGAAGACAGCTATGCGTGAAAACAGTCTTCTGGGAATGTGATGTTTGTATGCAATTAACATGTCTCCTTATTAAACTTCAAAAGTGAACTATATTTGAAATATATATATATATATATATATATTAAATGCCTATTATTATAGTTTCAAACCTAAATACAGTACACCCCAAAGCACTTTAATTTCGTTGAAATCTCAGCTTAATACATTACCTAAAAAATTACCTTAATACATTACCTAAAAACAGAATGCAAAGGTAAACCTGTATACTGTACAGTACTGTACTGCTATGTCTCCCGTGGTGCTAGAATGTAAAATACCGATGTTACCGCTATACGTACTGTAATTCATGCAAGTGCGTTTTCTTTGGTATGCGCTGTCATTTTCTTTGTTATAAGTAGAGTAAATACATAATAATTTCATTTAATTAAAATACAGTAAAATGTATGGGTACTCACCAATGATGAATGATATTGATGATGATGATGATGAAGTAGCTGTGCAGTACGATGCAGAGGATTTAAAACTCCTCGGGTGGCGCCTCTTCGTCAAGTGCTTTGGGAGGAGTCGTATCTTTGGACGGGTCTTCTTCTGGTGGGGTTTCGTGCTGGCTTTTCTTTATAGGTTTCAGGAACATTGTGATGGGAAGTTTCTACATTGTCTCCTGTAGCGAACTGCTGGTACAATTTCCGTGCTTTCTCACAGATGATGTTACCATCCAAGGGAATGTTCTTCCAGCAGTCGGTGATCCACTATGCCAAGGCAGATTCCATCCTGACGATATTTTTATTCCTTACGGTCTTTTCCTTTTTGGCACTATCACAGAAACTTAGAGATACGGTACTCCAGATTGCTGCTTCGTTCTTCTTTATGTAGCCTACGGTGCTTTCATTAATGCCATAGTGGCGTGCTACTGCAGCATAACTTTTTAGTTCCCGGAGCAAATCAACCTTCTCCTGGAGTGTTTTAAATTTCTGGCGCTTAGGCTCAGTTCCAGAAGCGTTAGAAGGTGCAGAGCGATTTGATGACATTGTGTGCGTTTAAAAATAACAAAACAATAACAAAATGGAAAACACGCGTCACAAAGCAGCAGTCAATCATCAGCAAGGAGAAATGAATAACGCTCTCGGATTGGCTACTTTCACCATCCCAAACCGCGTTTCCCTCACCGGTTGCTTCCTGTTCTTTCTACAGCACAGTATTGCCACGAAAAAAGCCATAAAAAATTGCGGAGGATATTTGCGCTTTCCGCTAACAATTAATAGTTAGGTTCTAAGAAAAAATCTGCAAACGACTGAGTCCGCGAACCCTGAACCGCGACTTTGCAGGGGTCTACTGTATATATATATATATATATATATATATACTGTGTATATTGTGATAGGCGCCCGACCCGACACAGACTGGACTCGGAGGCACACGTAAAATAAACAAACTATTTATTTTTTCTCCACCTGATGGCACACGTCTTCCCCGTGTCCCACAGGCAGTACACAGTCCTAAGCACAAACACCAAGTACAGCAAGCAAAACTCTTTTTCTTCCTCTACCACTCCTCCCAGGCAACTTCATCCTCCTCCTCCTCCACATTCTGACTCCTTGAGTGGTGGTAGCTGGGCCCTTTTATAGTCCACCCGGAAGTACTCCAGGTGGTTGATCGCTGAGTTCTGGTTGCACTTCCGAGTGTGGCAAATACGCTGCCCATACGGGCTCAGGAGTCCCAGCTTCAGCACCCCCTAGCGGTGCCTGCGGGACCCAGCGGGGCTGCACCCAACTCCAATTCCCATGGAGCCCTGTGGGAAACCGAGGCACCTCTCCAACCCAGGGGGGCGGCCATCTAGCCTCCAGGGGGAGGTATTGCACCGTCCATGGCTGTTCCCCCTGCGCATATAACGAAGGGGCGTCCTGGCCAGTCATGGACCCTGGCCGTATGCCACAATATATGTATACTGTATGTATATATATATATATATATAATATATATATACTATATATATATATATATATATATATATATACTGTATATATATATATATACTGTATATATATATATATATACTGTGTATATATATATATATATATACTGTATATATATATATATATACTGTATATATATATATATATATATATATATACTGTATATATATATATATATAAAATAGCACATTTGTCAAGGTTATTGCATGAGGTAGGGGCAGCCAAGTGGGTTTTTGGGGTGGGGGGGTCCTTTGATAGGCTGATCCCTTGTAGTTTTCAGTCGGCCACATGCCTTGGTCCGGTGCACATTGTGCTTTCACTGTTGAAGCATTCTTCAAAAACAACAAATCCATTATCACTACACAACACACCTTCTGACCCCACTTCAGCATTCAATCCTAACGTTGACGTCCCAAATCGGAAAACGATTCTAAATTTAAACAGATGGGTACAACATTGAACAGAAAATCTCCAGGCCATCAATTTTGTAGTCTCTTAGATGTTCAGCGTACTTCTGCCTTCAGCATTTCCAACACGTCTTTGATTTTGCATGAGGACCTTAATTTCCATCCACACAAAATGATTGCAGTGCAGGAACTCTCTGAGAGAGACTGGGAGAGCCGTAGAGAGTTGTGTGTTCCAACATTCTGCAAACTATTCATCGAGATGCCATCCTCATGTGACGTCAGCGACGAGGCACATTTCCATCTGAAACTTTGCGTAAAGGGTGGCATGGTGGCGCAGTGGGTAGCGCTGCTGCCTTGCAGTTAGGAGACCTGGAGTTTGCATGTTCTACCCGTGTCTGCGTGGGTTTCCTCTGGGTACTCCGGTTTCCTCCCACAGTCTAAAGACAGTCATGTTAGGTGTATTGGTGATTCTAAATTGTCCCTAGTGTGTGCTTGGTGTGTGTGTGTGTGTGCCCTGCGGTGGGCTGGCACCCTGCCCGGGGTTTGTTTCCTGCCTTGCGCCCTCTGTTGGCTGGGATTGGCTCCAGCAGACCCCCATGACCCTGTAGTTAGGATATAGCGGGTTGGATAATGGATAGATGGATGTTTGCGTAAATAAGCAAAACTTTCACTATTGGGCAGAAACCAACCCTCATGAACTTCATCAGTGACCCCTGCACAGAGAGCGTGTTACAGTTTGGTGTGCCATTGCAGAATTTGGCATTGCAGGCCCATAGGGGGGAGCAACAGTCAGCGTCACTTCAAAATGTTACATTGAAATGCTAGAGAACTGGAAGAAATTGATAAGATAGATAGATAGATAGATAGATAGATAGATAGATAGATAGATAGATAGATAGATAGATAGATAGATAGATAGATAGATAGATAGATAGATAGATAGATAGATAGATAGATAGATAGATAAACTGTCCAGCTCCATGCCTACAATAGAGCCTGCCTTCCTCACCAGTTTGTCCAGACGTGAGGCGTCCTTCTTCTTAATGCTGCCTCACCAGCACACCACCACGTAGAAGAGGGCACTCGCCACAACCGTCTGCTAGAACATCTGCAGCATCTTATTGCAGATATTGAAGGACGCCAGTCTTCTATGGAAGTATATGATGTGGTGAATGCCTGGTGTCAACAGGATAGAACAACAGCTCATACGGCCTGCAAGGATATCCATGCAAGTGTAGCGGGGCAGCGGATGATGTCGGGTGGCCTTCACGTTACCCTGATCTCGCTCCGTGTGATTTCTTCTCAAGTTGAAGGTATACACACACTGACCTCAAAACCTTGAAGTCCTCAAGGATGCTATTCTCCTTGAAATGGCCGAACGAGTCACGCAAGCATTCAGAAATCGTCTTGAAGAATGTATTGCTAATGATGGTCACCAGCTTGAAGACATCATTTTTAAAACACAGTGAAAAAAATCTATTTTGTATACCCTTGTGTTGTAATGAAATTTATTTTATCTTGTAGTGTTTTTGTAGAATAAACATTTGAAATGTGGTATTTGTTTTTGGCTCACCATGTATATATGTTGCTAACTAGACCTTTATTGTCACATCTCTGGGTCCACTATAGGGCAAAAAAACCTCCACCCCACCTGTGACTCTGCCTCTGAGGCGAATACAAGATGCACCCCAATTTTAACATTGGAAACACATGAAAAAGATGCATCTTAAACTGGAAGAAATACCATATATAATTAATATATATAGACATACAGTATATACAGTCTGTCAGCAGCCATACCATCTGTGCTTCAGAACAGGTCTTCAACTTTGAAGCTAAGCATGTCTGGCCCCAGCCCATTACTGGATTAAAGCCCATCTAGGAAAAGTTTGCACTACTGCTTGAAGAGTTTGTGGTGAGCATACTGGTGCAATATTGACTACTGTCACATGATCCAGGTGGGTGCTACCCAATGGTGACGGTTTAACTGGTTGCCCTCTGTCTATGTAAAGTGGTTTGAGTAACGAGAAAGCCGCTATGTAAATGTGAAGAATTATTATTAATTATACACTCACCAACTGCTTCATTAGACTGCTTGTTAATGCAAATATCTTACTAGCCAATCACATGGCAGCAACTCAATGCATTTTGGCCTGTAGACCTTGTGAGGACCACCTGCTGAAGTTCAAACAGAGCATCAGAATGACGAAGAAAGGAGACTGAAGTGACTTTGAACGTGCCATGGTATTGGCTGCTCTGAGTATTCCACAAACTGCTGATCTGCTGAGATTGTCACGCACAACCATCTCCACGGTTTACAGAGAGCGGTCCGAAAAAGGGAAAATATCCAGTGAGCGGCAGTTCTCTGCCTTCTTGGTGTCAGAGGTCAGAGGAGAATGGCCAGACTGGTGTGAGATGATAGAAAGGCAACAGGAACTCATTAAATAAGCACTCGTTACAACTGAGGAATGCAGAAGAGAATCTATGAAATGCACAACACATTGAACTATGATGCAGGTGGGCTACAGCAGCAGGAGACCACACCAGGTGACACTCCTGTCAGCTATGAACAGGCAACTGAGAATACAGTTCACACAGGACCACCAAAATTGGACAATAGAAGATTGGAGAAACGTTGCCTGGTCTGACAAGTCTCTATTTCTGCTGTGACATTCAGATGGTGGGGTCAACAACATGAAAGCAGGGAGCCATCCTGCCTTCTCTCAACAGTTCAGGCTGGTGCTGCTGGTGTGATGGTGTTAATTGATATTTTCTTGGCACACTTTGGGCCCCTCACTATCAATTAAGCATCATTTAGCTGCCACAGCCTACCTGAGAGTTGTTGCTGACCATGTCCATCCCTTTATGATCTTCTGAGGGCTCCTTCCAGTAGGATAACACGCCATGTCACAAAGCTCAGATCATCTCAAACTGGTTTCTTGAACATGACAAGGAACTCACTGGACTCAAATGGCCTCCACAGTCACCAGATCTCAATCCAATAGAGCACCTTTGGGATGTGGTGGAACGGGAGATTTGCATCATGGATGTGCAGCTGGCAAATCTGCAGCAACTGTGTGATGCTATCATGTCAATATATGGACGACAGTTCCTGAGGAATGTTTCTAGCACCTTGTTGAGTCTACGCCATGAAGAATTACGGCAGGTCTGAAGGCAAAAGGTGGTCTAACCTGCTACTAGCAAGTTGTACCTAATAAAGTGGCCAGTGAGTGAATATATAAAACAGCTCTAACTCATCAAGGAATGGCTTTCATAAGACCTCTGATGGTGTCCTGTGGTATCTGTGCCAAGATGTTAGCTGCAGATCCTAGAAGTCCTGTAAGGTGGTGACATTTGGCCTTCATGGATCAGACTTGTTTATCCAGCACATCCCACAGATGCTCGACTGGTTTGAGATCTGAAGAATCGGAAGGCCAAGTCAACACCTTGAACTCTTTGTTGTGTTGCTCAACCCGCTCCTGCAGTGTGGCAGGTAGCATTCTCATGTTGCTATCAGAGAAAACTGTTGCCAAGGTGTGTACAATCTTTAGGTGGGTGGAACGTGTCAAAGTAACATCCTCACAAATGTCAGGACCTGAAGTGTCCCAGCAACACATTGCCCAGAGTATCACACTGCCTATGCTGGTTTGCCTTCTTCCCATAGTGCATCCTGCTGCCATCTCTTCCCCGGGTAAATGACACACATGTAGCCAGCCGTCCACATGATCTAAACCCTGCGGTGGGATGGCACCCTGCCCGGGGATTTGCTCCTGTCTTGCGCCCTGTGCTGGCTGGGATTGGCTCCAGCAGACCCCGTGATCCTGTGTTAGGATACAGCGGGTTGGGTAATGACTGACTGACTGACTGACTCATAGACATATATAGATAGACGCCGCATTCACTGTGTTGCCCAGTCAACATGATATATCAGCGTGTACGCCATATTGCGAGTGGCAAAAGTGCCATTTAAACTAATACAGATAAACGTGGAAACCGGGTTTTCTGATGAAAAAACAATGTTTTAAACAGTATCGTTTACATACAACAGATTTTGGCGAATCGTTTAAATGCAATTATTTATATCCATTTATACACTAATAATGACAATTATTAAATAATAATAATAATTATTATTATTATTAAATAATTCCTCCCATATAAGTAAAATTTTTCGGACTGCCTTCTTCCATCTCCGAAACATTTCTAGACTTCGTCCTGTTCTCACGCAACACAGTACTGAAGTATTGTTTAATGCCTGAGTCACCTCACGTATAGATTGCTGTAATGCTATACTATCTGGCATCCCACAAAAACTTATCCATCGCTTACAACTTCTGCTGCCAGGATAATAACCTGCTGTTGTAAATCCAGTGAACATATTACACCTATTCTCTCTCAACTTTCACTGGCTCCCAGTTAACTACAGAATACAATACTAAATTCCGCTCTTAACATTTAAAGCTCTCCACAACCTCACTGATCTCCTCCAGACTTACACTCCTCTCGCTCACTCAGATCCTCATCTGCAGCTCGACTTTCTGTACCGCACATCAAACTCTGTGCTATGGGAGCTCGAGCGTCTCTCCTTGTGCTCCTCCACTTGGGAATTCTCTTCCCTCTCATATCCGTCAGCTCGATTCAATAACACATTTTAAAACTGCCCTCAAAACGTATCTTTTCAAACTGGCATACCAATTGTGAATTTTGCACTCTTACTGCTAGTTATCTTTGTTTGTCTTTCTTTTAACAGTGAAATGATACTCAAGGACAAAAATAAACAATTTTATTGTATACAAATTGGCTTAATAATTTCTGAAAACATTTCACTCATTCCTCTCTCAATCTCTCTCTCACACACACACACACGCACACACTAACAAAGTGGTTACTTAAATATATACAGGAAAGGATCTAAAATCCATGACACAGAACTGTCTTCCATAGCTTTTTCCAGGTGTTGCCACTCTGTAATTTGAGAGTATTCAGTCTGGCAATATGGTGCAGCCTTAGTTTGTGGAAGTGGAAGACAGACACAACTAAAGACATGAGCATGAAATGACTTTGTTTCCTCAATGTGCTCCTTGAGAAAAAACACATCATCTGAACCAATCTCAGCCGAACAAACTGATTGATCAAAGATACACTGACAGCTTGCCCTAATGTCGACTGTCAGATAACACGCTTAGCGACTTTGACCACCTTGACTGGACCCTCAGAAGAAATCATCAGACCTCCTCTGTTTTTTAATGTGAGTGAGTGGTAGCTTTGATCATTTGATGCCAGTACAGCATCTGTTACCAAACTAGCACGGCACACGTCACAGGACAGCTTTCTCAAAATCCCGTCTAAGGGCTACCTGACCTCCCACTGCTTCCTGAGGTGGATTTCTTTGGAAAAATTTCAAAGTTTGAAAAATGTTAACAGCTAACAACAATCTACATAGTTAGTGACTAAATACGTTTAGCCAGAACATTGTTTGGAGGCTCACTTGAGCACATAAATGCATAGCTTTGCTAGTTTAGCCTGACGTCGCTAAAGTTAAGATTATAAAACGGGATTTTCTAATGGACAAATATAACCAAAACAATTGTTCAGCGTTACCTATGAAATGTAATCCCGGTGATCTGGTTTGGAGCGTACAGCGGTTTGTACAATCCCAAGCAGCAGATGCGTGAGGCATCTTTATTCATTACTTCACTCCACAGCAGTGCCACTCGCAATATGGCGGCGACCTTGAAGTACGATGCTGCTGGTCATGCGGCGTCTAGTAATTCTATGTCTGTGGGATACAGCGGGTTGGGTAATGACTGACTGACTGACTAACAGTTTCCTGTTAATTTCATCAGACCAGAGAAGCTTGTTTCTAACAGTCTGAAAGTCGTTTGGGTGCCGTTTTTTTGCAAACCCCAAGTAAGCTTGTTAGCAAGCCTACATAGCGCTAACATTGGGTTTGCTTTCTCTACTGCCATCACTGTAATACAGGGACTATCCATCCATCCATCCATTTTCCAACCCGCTGAATCCGAACACAGGGTCACGGGGGTCTGCTGGAGCCAATCCCAGCCAACACAGGGCACAAGGCAGGAACCAATCCCGGGCAGGGTGCCAACCCACTGCAGGACACACACAAACACACTCACCACACACTAGGGCCAATTGTAGAATCGCCGATCCACCTAACCTGCATGTCTTTGGACTGTGGGAGGAAACCGGAGCGCCCGGAGGAAACCCACGCAGGCACGGGGAGAACATGCAAACTACACGCAGGGAGGACCTGGGAAGCGAACCCAGGTCTCCAGGTCTCCCAACTGCGAGGCAGCAGCGCTACCCACTGCGCCACCGTGCCGCCATACAGGGACTAGATAATGATAATGGAATATCCCTTCAGGCTTTCAGTCTGAGATGACCATGTTGGGTAGAAATTCCAGCTGCCTAGGGCAGGTGTCATGTTTCCATAACGACGAAAGCAGGAAATGGCACGTTTTAACGGGAAACTTTTTTTTTTTTTCTTCAGGACGACGTCAGACCAAGAGGGGGTTGAAGGAAGCAGCAATGCAAGGGGCTCAGCTATCTAAGCCTAGGAAGTCAGTGAACGTCATCAAGGGACGTCATCCATTTCCAGAAGAAAGGAGACAGCCAGGTGAATCCCTGAGAAGATGCAAGGGTTTTGCTATACAGTATGGCCCAGTGGTTCTCCGGGTGCTCCCGTTGGTGAGTCGGACTCATTCCTAAATTTTTTGGGATAGCCAGAAACAGCCATATTCACCTGCTGCCCGTTTTTTTCCCCCACATCATAAAGTGAGAACTGGCAGACATGATTCTTCATCATTGAACCCTGACTGTGCTGAATCATTCTCTGATTTTGTTTTCTTTCTTTTTGTGTGTATATCGGACCGGGGATGAAGTGTTTGGCCGGAGTGCGGGCATCCTAGGAAAAGGGGGATCACAAAACAAGCACCCAGTCACCTTTTTATGTACATATATAAACAATGGATTCTGGATTGTAGTACACTTTTATATTTGATCAGTTTACCTACCGTCTGGGTTTCTTTCAAATGTTGGCGAGGGGGAAGAGGCGTCGACGACTGAAAGTTTTTAATGCTGCTATATCTTTTGAACATTGCACTCCTTATAAGGCAATCGTTACAAGCTTTCTTGTGTCCTCTGGCCACCTTGCCATACAAGCCCAGTGCTGCAGTTGTGGTTGTCCTGGAAGTTTCATAAATCTCCACACAGGTTCTCTAGAGCTCAGTTGGTCACCTCTATTACCAAGGCCCTTCTCCTCTGACTGCCCAGTTTGGCTGGGAAGAGTTGTGGACCGTCAGGAAAATTTTTTATCCTTCGCCCAGATCTTTACTTCAACACAATCCCATCTGCTAGCTCTGCAGGCAATTCCTTTGACCTCGTGGCTTGGCTTAGCTCAACTGTGGGCCTTCTACAGACTGCTGTGTGGCTTTCCAAATCAATCCAACCAACTGAGTTGACCACAGATGGACCCCAAACAAGATGTAGAAAGGACTGAGTGTAGTACAATGGAATGCTTCTAAGCCAAAGTAAAGGGTCTGATTAGTTGTGTCAGAGTGACATTTCAGGTATTTGTAATACAGGGTCTTCTGAAAGTATTTTCCCCCTCTATGTTTGTTCTGCTTTGTCAAATTACAACCTGGAATTAAAATGAATTTTTTGGGGGGGATCAGCTCCATTTGATGTACACACCATGCTTATCACTTTAAAGGTGCAAAATATTTTTTTTATTGTGATACAAACAATAATTAATACAAAAAACAGTGCAATACTATAGCTGCAAGTCTCTTGTTGAATGTCTCTATTAGCTTAGCACACCTGGTCGCTGGGATTTTCAGCCATTCCTCGAAGCCAAACTGCTCCAACTTCTTCAGGTTAGATGGATTATGTTGGTTTCCAGCAATCTTCAAGTCATGCTACAGATTGTTCATTAGATTGAGATCTGGGCTTTGACTCTGCCATTGCCAAGACATTTCAAGATCTCCCTTTAGACCCCTCCAGTGGAGCTTTAGCAGTCTGTTTAGGGTCATTCATTGTCCTGCTGGAAGGTGAGTCTTCATTCCAGTCTCTAATCTCTGGCAGACTATAACAGGTTTTCCTCAAAAATTGCCCTGTATTTAGTGTCATCCATCTTTCCTTTGATCCTGGCCAGTTTTTCTGTTCCTACAGCAGGATGCAGCCACCACCCTGCTTCACTGTGGGAATGATCTCACAGGTGGTGCAGTGGTAGTGCTGCTGCTTTGCAGTAAGAAGATTGTGGGTTCGCTTCCTGGTTCCTCCCTGTGTGGATTGTGCTTTGAGTACTGAGAAAAGCACTATATAAATGTAATGAATTATTATTATTAATGATGGGAAGTGCTGGGTTTGCACCACACATGACATTTTTGGCATGATGGCCAAAAAGTTCAATTTTAGTCTCGTGTGACCATGGGTTTGGGGAGTCCACCACATTCTATTGGCCAAACTCCAAACATGTTTTCTTATTTTTTTCTTTTTCTGGCCACTCTTCCATAAAGCCCTGCTCTATGGAATATACAACTTAAAGTGGTCCTATGGACTGATACTTCCATTTCTTATGTGGATCTTTGCAGCTCCTTCAGTGTTATCATTGGTGACTTTGTGGCATCTCTGATTAATGCCCTTCAGTTATGGTGGGCAGCCTCCTCATGTCAGGTTTGTAGGAGGAGTGGTCCCATGTTCTTTCCACTTTGTTGGTATGGATTTATATGGTGCTCCGTGGGATATTCAAAGTTTGGTATATTTTGTTAACCCAACCCTGATCTACACTTCTCCTCAACTTTGTCTCTGACCTGTCTGGAGTGCTAGTGGTGCATGCAGAGTCAGGGGGCCTTTCAGAACAGACATCATGTGACAGATCATGTGACACTGATTGCACACAGGTGGACCCTAATCAACTAATCGTGTGACTTCTGAACTTTATTGTTTGGCACAGATCTTATTTAGGGATTTCATAGGAAACATTTCAGTTTTTACTTTCTCGTATACAAAGTATAGGTAAAGTATTGTAATCGTTGAAAAATTCGACCTCAAGATTTTGATGAATCTCGATGTTTTAGACCTCCCCAAGTCCAAAAATACAATTTTTGAAATTATGTGTGTAAACATGATAACTTGAGTACGCTTTCACTTAGGTCAACCAAATTTTGCATACAAGTATTAGGTACAAAACGTTGATTTCTATCAACTTTTGGGCTATTTCCGCTAACTGGAAGTGGTACTTTACCTTTTATTTATGCAGCTGTAGAGTCTAATTTATTCAACTTTACTTTGATAGTAATTGTTCAATATATTATTAATTTGATTTGTTGTTGGTTCTTTAATGTACATAACCTAAAAATATCATTGTCTTGCAGATTACTCCTCAAATATCCATCCCTATATCTGAGTATACAAGAAAGTCGAAGGGAGTGCATTCCCGTTTTTTTTTTTTTATTAATATATTCACAAGGTATTTTATTTTCATTCTACTTCAAGAATTTGGACTAAATTGTTAAATCCATTACATAAAAAATCCAAATGAAAGTCCATTTTAACTCCAGGTGGTAATGTGACAAAACAAGACAAACACCGAGGAGTGTGAAAACTTTGAACAAAGCACTGGACTTTTGCAATAACGTCTGAACTCCTGTTTTCATGTTGTCATTCAGGGGTACTGAGTGCTTCTTAATTAGGGGAAAAAGTGAATCGAAACGATTTTAGCACAAGGCTGCAACATAACAAAATGTGACAAAAATGAAGGGGCCTGAAGATTTTCAGAAGTCGCTGTATTGACAAAAATCATGTCAGGTGAACACGACCAAACTGGCAAATAACAGAAACCCATCCATGTATTCATTTGCAAATAAGGACAATCTAATTTTCTAAATATGTAAGGGCAGTGCAAGACCAAAGGTCATACAGCAAACATGGCATAAACTTTATTACACAAAAATCCATAACCAACCACGTAAACAGAACACAATCATGCAAAGACAGAACATCACTGAGGCTCTAAGAGGAAATCAAAGCTCTCTAGATGAACCGGGGAGTCATGACGCAGAAGAAGCTGGTGTAGCCTGCCCCTCGTAGCCTTCTCTCTCTCTCTTCTTCTCCAGCTTAGGAACATTCTGAAGACCTTTTCCTTGTGCTCTCGTCTGTACTCCTCCTCAAGTTGGTCCAGTCTGTAACTGGGGATGTCCAGAAGGAGTCTCCCCACATCCCTCCACTCTCTGCCGATGTTGCCAGCTAAAGTCACTAGCTGCTTCTCGGTAACAAGCTCGGCACCTGCAATGGAAGACAAACAAATGTGTTACAGTATTCTCAAGTAACATGAACAAAATGGTGAAGGTCCACGAAGGCAGCATAGCCCTTCTTTTATTATACAGGGCACCTAGGTGTAGGGCTGAATCAATGTCTATAGGCTGTCATTCATTTAGAAATCTAACCATCTACTCGTTTTTTGTTTTCTTTCTTCTGCTTAACTTGTATCCAGCCCTGCAAGCAGGTCCTCCAACTTGCAGGGAGAACTCAGGGTTAGTGGCAGGATTGGCACTCCAGCCACACTGTTCCATTCCTGGGTCGTTGTGTGGGACGACAATGCGCTGTATCAGTGTACGCTCCCAACCTCTCTCTTACCACAATCTAGGGAAACAAGAAGCATCCAGTCCACCATTTTTGCTTAATGGTGATTGTATAGCCCCACCTCGAGGCAGAACCCAGGACCTACAGTGCCTTCAATAATGACTGGGACAAAGACACATTTCTCCTTGATTAACCCCACAGCTCCTCAATTTAAAATTACAAATCAAACAATTCTGACGTGATTGAAGTGCACAGGAGTGTTGCATACATTTCAGTTACCCCACACAGAAATGACAACACTTTTTTTTTTACATGGACTCCATTTCAGGGCACCATAATGTGTGGGACAATTGGCGTCACAGGTGTTTCTAATCCCTCAGGCGGGTTTCATGGCTTCATCAGATACCTCAGTTTGTATCTACGCTTTGTGGAGTCTGTAGTTGCCATTGTTCAACATGAGGACAAGAGCTGTGCCAATGAATGTCAAAGAAGCCATTATGAGGCTGAAAAAACAAGAATCAAACCATAGAAGACACCGGTAAAACCTTAGGATGACTGAAATCAACTGTCTGGAATATCATGAAGAAGAAAAAACACACTGGTGGGCTCAGTCATCACAAAGGGATTATTAGGCCAAGGAAGACCTCTACTACTGATGACAGAAGAATCTTCACTATGGTCAAGAAAAAGCTCAAAACACCAGTCTGACAGATCAGAAACAGTCTTCTGGGAGGCAGATGTGGACATGTCATAGACGACTATCAGCAGAAGACTTCATAAACAGAAACACAGAGGAGGACACACTGTAAGATGAACACCACAAAAACAAAATGCCCAGATTACAGTTTATGAAAAAGGACTTTAAAGAGCCTGCAGAATTCTGGGAAAGGGTCTTGTGGACAGACGACACAAGATGAACCTCATCAGAGTGATGACGGGAGCAAAGTGCAGAGACGACAAGGAACTGCCAGAGAGCCAAAGCAGACCACCTCATCAGTTACACATGGTGATGGGGGTGTTGAGGCTTGGGCATGTATGGCTGCCACAGGTCCTGGCACACTTCTCTTCAGTGACGATGGAACTGCTGACGGCAGTGGAACAGTGAATTCTGAGGTGTAGAGAAACATCCGATCTGCTCAAGTTCCAGCAAATGCCTCCAATGTCAGTGGACGGCACTTCATCCTCCATTTTTGAATATCCAAGCCAGTCACCTGATTTCAATCCAATTGAGCAGGCCTTCCATATGCTGAAGAGAAAACTTAAGTGGACAAGCCCCCAAAGCAAGCAGGAGCTGAAGATGGCTGCATTAGAGGCTTGGCAGAGCGTCACCAGAGAAGACCCTCAGCACCTGGTGATGTCTACAAATTATAGACTTCAAGCAGTCACTGCATGTGAGGGATATGCGACAAAGTCCTAAATACAGTGGTGTGAAAAACTATTTGCCCCCTTCCTGATTTCTTATTCTTTTGCATGTTTGTCACACAAAATGTTTCTGATCATCAAACACATTTAACCATTAGTCAAATATAACACAAGTAAACAGAAAATGCAGTTTTTAAATGATGGTTTTTATTATTTAGGGAGAAAAAAAATCCAAACCTACATGGCCCTGTGTGAAAAAGTAATTGCCCCCTTGTTAAAAAATAACCTAACTGTGGTGTATCACACCTGAGTTCAATTTCCGTAGCCACCCCCAGGCCTGATTACTGCCACACCTGTTTCAATCAAGAAATCTCTTAAATAGGAGCTTCCTGACACAGAGAAGTAGACCAAAAGCACCTCAAAAGCTAGACATCATGCCAAGATCCAAAGAAATTCAGGAACAAATGAGAACAGAAGTAATTGAGATCTATCAGTCTGGTAAAGGTTATAAAGCCATTTCTAAAGCTTTGGGACTCCAGCGAACCACAGTGAGAGCCATTATCCACAAATGGCAAAAACATGGAACAGTGGTGAACCTTCCCAGGAGTGGCCCGCCGACCAAAATTACCCCAAGAGCGCAGAGACGACTCATCCGCGAGATCACAAAAGACCCCAGGACAACGTCTAAAGAACTGCAGGCCTCACTTGCCTCAATTAAGGTCAGTGTTCACGACTCCACCATAAGAAAGAGACTGGGCAAAAACGGCCTGCATGGCAGATTTCCAAGACGCAAACCACTGTTAAGCAAAAAGAACATTAGGACTCGTCTCAATTTTGCTAAGAAACATCTCAATGATTGCCAAGACTTTTGGGAAAATACCTTGTGGACTGATGAGTCAAAAGTTGAACTTTTTGGAAGGCAAATGTCCCGTTACATCTGGTGTAAAAGGAACACAGCATTTCAGAAAAAGAACATCATACCAACAGTAAAATATGGTGGTGGTAGTGTGATGGTCTGGGGTTGTTTTGCTGCTTCAGGACCTGGAAGGCTTGCTGTGATAGATGGAACCATGAATTCTACTGTCTACCAAAAAATCCTGAAGGAGAATGTCCGGCCATCTGTTCGTCAACTCAAGCTGAAGCGATCTTGGGTGCTGCAACAGGACAATGACCCAAAACACACCAGCAAATCCACCTCTGAATGGCTGAAGAAAAACAAAATGAAGACTTTGGAGTGGCCTAGTCAAAGTCCTGACCTGAATCCAATTGAGATGCTATGGCATGACCTTAAAAAGGCGGTTCATGCTAGAAAACCCTCAAATAAAGCTGAATTACAACAATTTTGCAAAGATGAGTGGGCCAAAATTCCTCCAGAGCGCTGTAAAAGACTCATTGCAAGTTATCGCAAACGCTTGATTGCAGTTATTGCTGCTAAGGGTGGCCCAACCAGTTATTAGGTTCAGGGGGCAATTACTTTTTCACACAGGGCCATGTAGGTTTGGATTTTTTTTTCTCCCTACATAATAAAAACCACCATTTACAAACTGCATTTTGTGTTTACTTGTGTTATATTTGACTAATGGTTAAATGTGTTTGATGATCAGAAACATTTTGTGTGACAAACATGCAAAAGAATAAGAAATCAGGAAGGGGGCAAATAGTTTTTCACACCACTGTATAACAACGGCTTTACTAAACCTGCCATTGCCGTGTCTGAACATTACAGTCTCCTGAAATGGGGAGCCATGTAGAGAAAGTGTTGTGCGACCGAAATGTCTGCAAATCCCCTCAAATCAAAGTCTGCAATGTGCACTTTAATCACATCTGAATTGTTTGATTTGGAATTTTAAACTGTGGAGCAGAGGGGAAAATCAAGAAAAATGCATCTTTGTCCATTGTGCTTATTGTTATTTTTGAACCTCTGCTCCGTTTTTTGGATTCTGTACTGGGACTTTGTTTACTGTGTATCGCCTTGCCATTCCAGGCATCTCCTTTGTGCTCTTCGGAGCTTTGAGGCTTGCACGGTCTTTTTTTCCTGCTAAAATAAACCTTTTATTTTATCAACATTTGTCTTGACCCTTTGGGTCCCTAGTTGGGGTATTTTGATGGTGTTCCCCCCTCTAGTGGGCAACCTTGGAAGTGTTTTTGGCAGCCTTGCACTTCATGACAAAGATCCGCCTGACGGTGTTTCACAGATGCTCTCTCCCTTACAGCGAGTTTGTTCTTTAACTTATTTTCTACCATTATGTCAACATGGCTTGATGCAGATTTTGATACATATAGTGTCTTGAGGAAGTATTCAGACCCCTTCACTTTCTTCACATTTTGTTGCAGCCTCATGCTATAATAGTTTAAATTCATTGTTTCCATGAATCAAGCAACATTAAATACCCCAGAATGACAAAACAAAAACATTATTTTAGGAATTTTAGCAAAATTATTCAAAAGTAAAAACTCCTGAAATTTGTCATTCACACAAGTATTTAGACCCCTTGCTTTGGCTCTAGTTTCGAGGGACTAGACGTGATTGTCAAAGGAGAATCTGAGAGCCATTGCATGAAGGTGTTTAGCTTGCTGGAAAATTGATCAGGAGATTCAGTGAGAGTTAAAGTTAACAAAAGTTCACTTCCAATTTGTTACGTCTAGTTTGAATCCTACCAAAATAGTAAACAATTTAGTTTATAGATAAGGAAATCTCTTAGGCAATATTGGGAATATCTTTACGAGTCACTTGTGTGCCAAAGCTCCAATTGGCTCAATGCTTCTCCTGAGCTTACTGGAGCCAACAAGAACACTGATTTTTGGTGGCCTGAGTTAGTTTGAGACCCAAATAATCTTCAAGGGCTGAGGCCCACTTTTACAGCCCAAGTCTTCTGTCCAACTCTGGAAGCCAGGAGACGACAATTACTACTTCATTTAGGTGTCATATATGATCAGTCTCTGAGTTTTGATGCTCATGTCAGGTATCCTAATCGCTCGTTTTTAATTTTTCATTTAAGAAACTTATCCAAGCTGAGATCTGTTGTTACCAGGGCCGAGATGGAAATGCTTATCCATGCTTTCATCTAATCACAACTGGATTACTGCAATTCTCTCTTTACTTGTCTAAGTAAAGCTGGTTTATCTCTATCTTCAGACTGTCCAAAATGCAGCTGCCAGGCTTTTAACGCATTTACACAAATGGACCTGCATCTCCCCAATTTTACAGTCTCTACACTGGATCCAAGTGAAGTTTAGGATCCAGTTCAAAATTCCTGTACTCTGCATAGTCAGAGCTCACGAGTATATCTCAAGCCTCCTTCAGCACTACACCGGAGATCTGCTCAGTTAGATCTCCTTTCATTTTCTCATACCAGAATAAAGACACACTGGGACTGCACATTACAGTCCATTTCTCCAAGGTTATGGAACTGTCTTCCACTGTTGCTGAAATGAGCAGAAAGCACTGAATTGTTCAAGTGTCAACTTAACTGCCTTAGTGTTAGACCCGAGCATCACTCTGGCAAGAGTATAGACATGTCTTGCGTAAGCATTAGACCCAAAGATTATTTGGGCTATAAAAGTGCTAACAGTGCTGAGCATAGCACGGGAAACAACATAGGAGTGTCTTGCCTAAGTAAAAGGCCCGAGTGTTACCTGGGCAATGATGCAGACATGTCTTCTCCTAGCCTCACAATGGCACCTCGTAAGAAACATATTTTTTCTGTAGCCCAGGTGTTGCAAGCTCTTGACAGTGAGGCGAGCAGTCATGACAAAGTGAATCTGTCTTTAGGCAGTGGGATTGAAACGGAGAGTGGAGTCGTAAGTGACTCTGACAGTGACGCTCGTGTCAATCGCACCATGTGCAGTGTGCTGTTCAAAAGCTCATCAGTCTGGAAAGAAAATCCACAAGGAATCAACTACTATTGTCCCGAGTGTGATGTTGGATTGTGTATTTCACCGTGTTATAAGATATACCACACAAAAGACACATTTTGACAGTATATATGTTATTAGCATTATTTTTACTATCGTTATTATTCATTATTATTATTTGTTTACACTTCAGACTTTGTACTTTTAGTATTTTGCATGTTTTACAGTAGAAAGATCAGATTTAATAAATACTAGCCAACCCGCAGCGTAGCATACGCCACATAATTATGTATTGATGGGTGAACACTTCCTGAAAGACACAGTTGTCCAAATGGGGTGGATTTGAGGATATGACTGTAAGTGAATGCAAAGATGGAACTCTGGAGAGAGGGCGGGGAAGCGGGCCCGAGAGGTTTTGGGTCCTAACCATCCAACGACGGGTCGGCACAACCGGTAACGATCCTTCCGCAGGTTCACCTACGGAACCCGTGTTAGGACATTTACATCCTCTAGATAGGCAAGTTAGATTGTCTGACGCCCATTCCGCCCCCACCATTCTAGTCTGCCGATTTCTTAAGTCATCTCTTAGTCATCGTTCAGTACGCACTGCCTGCTCATGTGTCCGCCCCCAACTCCTCACCTGAATTGCTTTCATCTGTGTACAGTCCACATGCACTTGTGAGTCACGTTGACTGTTCATTTTCCACACACCGCCTCAGTCGCATGCACCTGTGAGCCACGCTCAGGCCGGGTGAGGTTTCCCGTGTTGAGTCCAATTAAGCCAAAGGCTCCACACCTGGTGGTGCCCTTCCATCAATTCCTTTAAGTTTCAGCTTTGCAACCATACGCTACAGTTCACATGCACCTGTGAGCCACGTTCGGGCCGGGTGAGGTTTCCCGTGTTGAGTCAAATTAAACTGCAGGCTCCACACCTGGTGGTGCCCTTCCATCAATTCCTTTCAGTTTCAGCTTTGCAACCATACTCCCCCCGGAACCCAAAGACTTTGGTTACCCGGTTGGCTGCCCGGCGGGTCATGGGAATAACGCCGCCGGATCGCCAGTCGGCATCATGTATGGTCGGAACTACGATGGTATGTGATCTTCTTCGAACCTCTGACTTTCGTTCTTGATTAATGAACACATTCTTGGCAAATACTTTCGCTCTCGTGCCATGGTCGGCTGGGCTCTGTGAGTTGGTGGGCGTGGCTGTCTTGCGTGCATCTTGCTTGTCATGGACTTAGTGAATTATATATATAGATACAATTTTTCAAGCAACAAAATGCAACACTTTTTAAATGTTTTTCGAGAAAAAACGTAACGCTACGACGCACCTGTTCAAGCAGGCATTTAGGTAACTTTGCCATCTGTGGGTGACTTTTATATTGTCCTTGTGTTTTAGGTTGTTTGAAATTTCATTTTATTTATTTTATTATTATTTAAGTTCCGTGCTTTGTGACTTTGGTTTGTGTTTGGTGTTTTATAAATACATTTTTACTTACTTTTACTTACTTAAAAACCTAAAGATGCAGCACGCTATACTGTTAACCTAGGCGTCAGGGCTATTACATTTTAATATGATCCAAGAAAAGCCTCACAGTCTGAATTTTTTGTTATGACCAGAAACCACCAATCCGACATGCAGAGCTGTTTCCAGTGGGTGAGGCATTCTCTTCACTCAGTCATTCAACAAACAAGATGGCAACATCGACAGTTATGTGCATCTTGTACCAGTCAGTTGTGGTGAAGAAAGAGCTGAGCGAAAAGGCAAAACTCTCGATTTATCTTCAGTCTACGTTCCTACCTTAACCTACAGCCACAATCTTGAAGTAGACTGCATATACGAGCAGCAGAAATGAGCTTCCTTTGCAGGATGTCTGGGCTCAGCTCAGAGACAGGGCGAGGAGCACAGACATTCAGGGGCTCAACACAGAGCCTCTGCTCCTACACATTGAATACAGCCAGTCGGGCTGGTTTGGGCATCTGACTAGGATGTCTCCCAGGCACTTTCCTGCAGAGATGTTTAAGATAAATCCAAACCAGGAGGAGATTTCAGGGCAAGCCCAGGACACGCAGGAGACATTATATCTCCCAGCTGACCTAGAAATGCCTCGGTATCTCCCTGGAGGAATTGGTGGAGGCACTGGAGAAAAGGGATGTCTGGGTAATTTTACTTAGACTGCTATCACCTCAACCTGGACAAGAAAATAAATGGAGGATGGATTAATCAAAAAAGTCAATACAATCACTACAGAACAGCTTTTACGATGAGAAAATCCACCCAGACACACGAATGACGTGCAAAATCCTCAAAAACTATTCCTGAGCGGAGGGTTGAACCCATCATTTTGGACCTGTGAGTAACAGTCCTAACAACTGTTACATGATGTCATGTCTATAAAAATTACATCCTAAGATGAAAGTATTCCATCCCTTTTTATTTGTTGATTTTTTTTTAAACGAACTCACCTCTCACTGCAACAATTTGAGTTACGTCAACTTGATCTAATCTTGGTTTCTTCTCTGGATTCATCATGTCTGAAAAATAAAATGAATCATATACAGTCATATGAAAGAGTTTGGGAACCCCTCTCAGCCTGCATAATAATTGACAGGGGTGCACATAACTGATACACTGGTACGCATGCGCAACAAAAAATTGTAACTGCGTAACGTCATCTGTGTCCCTACAGCACCAGTGCGTACTTGACGGTCAGAAAAGGCATCGACACCTCATGTTGCTAATATACTTTGTTTTCTTTTTGGTTTTGATTATGTTGTGTTGCCAATATGTCTAAAAAACAACAGACATTAAGCAGGTACTTTGTGGTTTCACCACCTGCAAAGAAACAACAAGCTGAGACAGAGCAGAAAAAGAGTTTTTTTCTGAAAAGTGTCTCCAAGATGTGCCGTGGCTTGAAGCTAATGAGGAGTGCACTGAAATGTGGTGTAAGTTGTGCCGCTCGCATCCACATATCGCAGACAAAACAAGTGCCTTTTACACAGGCTCAAAGAATTTCAGTCACCCGTTATTTGACAAACATGAAATGAGCAAGGAGCACATGAATGTAATACAAGCTATTTCTAATAAACAAGCTAGTCAGGAAGAAATTTCCACTCGCCCTCTAGCTAGATGGCGAACAAAGGTCAATGAAGAACAACGGCAAGCTCTGTGTAATATTTTTCTCCTTGCCTTTCATAAAGCTGAACACGCTCGTCCCCTATCTTCCTATGCTGAAGATATTCCTTTACTGGAGCGGCTAGGAGTAAATGTCGGAACTGCGTATCATTCACGTGAGGCGGCCACGCGGATAATGCAGACCATCGCGCGCACTATCAGGATGGAGTTGAAAGCAAAGTTGGAGTCTGCTGAATTTTGGGGACTGATTTTGATGGATCGGAAGACATCATTAAAACCGAGCATGAGATCATTTTCATTGTGTCTGTGTCCAACATCAGGCAGTTTACCACGGAGTTCCTTGGCCTAATCGAACTGGGTGCTGACCGATCTGCGCAGGCTGTAACAGACGGCCTCGTTAAACTTTTCCAGGAAGCAGGCTTGGACAACTGGAAGAGAAAGTTGGTCGCCGTGTGCACTGACGGGGCTGCTGTTAACGTCTGTATATACAACGGCATTGCTCCGAAACTACTGCAACTGGCTGCAGTAGGAGACTCCCTTGTGCACATTCTGTGCACCGCACACACACTAGAAAACTGCGGAAAATCAGCGGATCGCAACGTTCCATACTGTGACACCTTTAATTGCTCCGTGGTCAAGCTGCTGCAGTTCTATTTACAAAAAGGTGGAGCAAAAAATACGGCTGTGCTTAAGAACTTGTGTGAAGAGAATGGGATCTCCTTTGTGAAACTGGGTAAATTTCATAATATCAGATGGTCTGCATGGAGGCATGACACACTGCTAAAAATATCAAGATTATTGCCAGCCATTAAAATGCAGCTGGCCAGGAGTGATAACAGTGACTTGCAGCATATCTGCACAGACCAATTTGAGTGTTTTCTGGGCAACCTGCTTGACATTGGCAAGATTTCGAAGCCCACATCCATTGTGTTTCAGAAGGAAAAGCTGAGCACTGGAGAATGTAAGGATGAACTCATGGTGGCCATAAGACAGTTTACACTTTTGCTTGATGCTGAAGGCCACTACAGAGCATATACTGTTTCTAATGCTGATGCTGACAGGGACAAGATAAACTTACTCAGGGGGTTAATCGAGGAGTTTGGAATCAGATATGACTCACTGAAGTCATGTGATCATTTCTTAGTATTTGATCCTTCAACTTGGCCTCAGGAAATACAAGATTTACATCGTTTTGGCAACACAAGTTTGTACCATTCTTCATAATTATGAAGCCACACTGAGTCTTGACAAAGACACAACTGTCACAGAATGGATGCGCTTAAAGCAAACAGGGAAACACTTGGCAGAATCCTCTGTGTATGACTTGGTCCAGATATTAAATACAAGCAATCCAGATCTTTACTCCAACATTGTCAAATTGGTTAAACTGTCTCTTACACTGCCTTTGAGCAGTGCAGCCTGTGAGAGGGGATTCTCAAATCTTAACATAATAAAAAACAAGCACAGATCTCGTCTGTCACATGCTCGCCTCATGGCCCTAATGCACATCCACCAGTCAAAGAAGACCACAGAAACATTTGACCCAAAACCAGCGGTTGACCTGTGGATGGAGACAGCTAAGCGGAAGCTTAACCAAGGAGAGGGAGATGCATCTGCAGCATCATCATCTACCATGCAGGAAGCTGAAGTAGAGGACTGTGAGGTAGACAGTGAGGAAGACAGTAAGGAAGGTTGCACTTATTAAAACCTTACTCTGTATAGAGTGATCAGGTATTTCTCATTCTTACCTCTTTTTAAGCTGCTGCTA
Organism: Erpetoichthys calabaricus; assembly: GCF_900747795.2. Lineage (NCBI taxonomy): Eukaryota > Metazoa > Chordata > Cladistia > Polypteriformes > Polypteridae > Erpetoichthys > Erpetoichthys calabaricus. The sequence goes on along the minus strand of NC_041396.2, from coordinate 296,220,496 downwards.
TATTTTTATTTTATTATTATTGTTGTTGTATCTGTATTTATTTATTACCCTAATTCTTTACCTTACTGTTAAATCTGTTATAGAAATTGTTTTATTTCAATTTTTTCAATTTCTTTGGCAAAACTGTTTATGGTCATGCCAATAAAGCTCTTTGAATTGAATTGCGTACCTAACTCCAGCTGATGGTACTCACTTGAGTAACTCACTGAAAAAGTTTTGTGCACCCCTGATAATTGACTCTCCTTTCAACAAAAAAGATAACAGTGGTATGTCTTTCATCTCCTAGGAACATCGGACTACTGGGGCGTTTTCCGAACAAAGATTATTAGTGAAGCAGTATTTAGTTGTATGAAATTAAATCAAATGTGAAAAACTGGCTGTGCAAAAATTTGGGTCCCCTTGTCATTTTGCTGATTTGAATGCCTGTCACTGCTCAATGCTGATTACTGTCAACACCAAATTGGTTGGATGAGCTCGTTACACCTTGAACTTCATAGACAGGTGTGTCCAACCATGAGATATAAAGGTATTTAAGGTGGTCAATTACAAGTTGTGCTTCTCTGTGACTCTCCTCTGAAGAGTGACAGCATGGGATCCTCAAAGCAACTCTCAAAAGATCTGAAAACAAAGATTGTTCAGTCTCATGGTTTAGGGGAAGGCTACAAAAAGAAATCTCAGTTTCAGTTTCAACTGTAAGGAATGTAATCAGGAAATGGAAGGCCACAGGCACAGTTGCTGTTAAACCCAGCAGGTCTGGCAGGCCAAGAAAAATACAGGAGCGGCATATGTGCAGGATTGTGAGAATGGTTACAGACAACCCACAGATCACCTCCAAAGACCTGCAAGAACATCTTGCTGCAGATGGTGTATCTGGACACCGTTCTACAATTCAGCACAATTTGTACAAAGAATATCTGTATGGCAGGGTGATGAGAAAGAAGCCCTTTCTGCACTCACACCACAAACAGAGTCGCTTGTTGTATGCAAATGCACATTTAGACAAGCCAGATTCATTTTGGAACAAAGTGCTTTGGACTGATGAGACAAAAATTGAGTTATTTGGTCAGAACAAAAAGCGCTTTGCATGGCGGAAGAAGAACATCGAATTCCAAGAAGAACACCTTCTACCTACTGTCAAATTTGGTGGAGGTTCCATCATGCTGTGGGGCTGTGTGGCTAGTTCAGGGACTAGGGCCCTTGTTAAAGTTGGGGGTCGGAAGAATTTAACCCAATATGAACAAATTCTTCAGGATAATGTTCAAGCATCAGTCACAAAGTTATGCAGGGGTTGGATATTCCAACAAGACAATGACCCAAAACACTGTTCGAAATCTACAAAGGCATTCATGCAGAGGGAGAAGTACAATGTTCTGAAATGGCCGTCACGGTCCCCCGACTTGAATATCATCAAAAAACTATGGGATGATTTGAAGCAGGCTGTCCATGCTTGGCAGCCATCAAATTGAACTGAACTGGAGAGATTTTGTATGAAGAATGGTCAACAATACCTCCATCCAGAATCCAGACACTCATCAAAGGCTATAGGAGGACAGCATCTAGAGGCTGTTAGATTAGCAAAAGGAGGCTCAACTAAGTATTGATGTCATATCTCTGTTGGGGTGCCCACATTTATGCACCTGTCTAATTATGTTATGATGCATATTGCATATTTTCTGTTAATCCAATAAACTTAATGTCACTGCTGAAATACTACTGTTTCCATAAGGCATGTCATATATTAAAAGGAAGTTCAGCTATGAGAAACAAAAATCCAAAGAGGAGTTCCCAAACCTTTTCATATGACTGTATTGGTGACAGCTGACAAGTAATATGACTATGTGAATGGAGGCACTACTTAAAATAAATAAATAAAAACCACATTAACGTAGATATAAAAAGCTTTCGCACCCTTTGTGATTTGTACTGCATTTCATTGAGTTGTAACACAACTTCATGAAGGTCCATTATAAAAGCAAGGCTAGTGTTAAACCCTTCCTCCAAACTGGTGTTACATTTTTTGCTCATCCAAAAAAAAAAAAGAATATGATAAAACAAAATAATCTTAAATTAAAGTCTTTGTTCTTGATTGGGTCATTCTATTAAAATTTTCAAAAAGTCAAACAAAACCTTAACAAAAACCAACTCAAGATTGATGGACTTGAAAGAACGTCAAGTAAGATCCACACCACCTCTACTGACTCCTAAACATACGGATGAGGTTTCCTGCATCCATGGCTCTAACTACTGGGTTGGATGTGCACAGGGCACAACAGACATGGAAATATATGGTGTCCTCCATAATGTGTGGGGCAAAAATAAATTTCTCCTTGATTTACCCAACAGCTCCACATTTTAAAATTACAAATCAAACCATTCAGAAGTGATTAAAGTTCACATTACAGGTTTTCATTTCAGGGGATCTGCAGACATTTCAGTCACACAACACTATTTCCACATGGTATCCCATTTCAGTGCACCATAATGTTTGGGACAATTGGTGTCAGACAGCAGGCACAGGCAAAGCTTGCATATTGTAATCTTTCTAGTTAGCCAATAAAAGGTGTAATTTTGCTTAAATTCTCAATAGTATCTACCTATCTATCTTCCACCCTTTGGAGCTGCCATTGTTCAACGTGAGGACAAGAGCTGTGCCAGTGAAAGTCAAAGAAGCCAGTATGAAGCTGAAAAACAAGAAAAAACCATTAGATACTTTGGTAAAATCTTAGGATGACCGAAATCAACTATCTGGAATATCATGAAGAAGAAAGGACACACTGGTGGGCTCGGTAATCGGAAAGGGATTAGTAGGCCAAGGAAGATTTCCACTGGTGATGACAGAAGAATCTTCACTATGGTCAAGAAAAAGCTCAAAACGCTGGTCTGACAGATCAGAAACAGTCTTCAGGGAGGCAGATGTGGACGTGTCAGAGACGAGCATCAGCAGAAGACTTCATGAATAGAAATACAATGCAAACTACAAACACAGGATGGCCAGATTATAGTTTATGAAAAAGGACTTAAAAGAGCCTACAGAATTCTGGAAAAAGGTCTTGTGGACAGACAAGGCAAAAATGAACCTGCATCAGAGTGATGGCAAAAGCAAAGTGTGGAGACAAGAAGGAACTGACCAAGAGCCAAAGCAGACCACCTCATCTGTTAAACATGGCGGTGCTGGAGATGTTATGGCCTGGGCATGTATGGCTGCCACAGGTCCTGGCACACTTCTCTTCATTGGTGATGGAACTGCTGATAGCAACTGCATGATGAATTCTGAGGTGTGTAGAAACATGTGGGGCCTCATATATAAACGGTGCGTACGCACAGAAATGTTGTGTAAGAACGTTTCCACATTCAAAACGCGATGTATAAAACCTACACTTGGCGTAAAGCCACGCACTTTTCCACGGTACCTCATACCCTGTCGTACGCAAGTTCTCCGTTAGGTTTTGCAGACTGGCAGCACCCAGCATCAAAGCAGTGCTACTGTTCCTGTGTGGTTACCCTTTCTTAAATCCACATCCACGATGGTGGCTCAAGTGTTATTTGTAGAACTGTTTGTACTTGCAAGTTACCGTGAGATAATTGTACTTATGATACAGTTATAATATTGCACATCCTGAGCCATTTTATAAAGCGCGTATTTACATATGATGATGATATCATTTTTAAGATGAAATGCAGCAAAATATGTTGATTATATTACACAGATAAAATAACTTTAACTACACGGTGCTGCAGCGCTAGAGAGCTTGAGCTTCGTTCACGGTTTGTTCCTGCCTCGCGCTGTTTTCATGCTGTGGCTGGCGCGACACTGGAAGGATAGATGGATAGAATAATTAAACAATACGAAGATATTTCGATGTTCCTTAAAAATTTTGAAGAATCGGCGTTCTAAGGTTACAGATGGCTTAACGTCTATTACAGAGCTGATTGTGTGGCGATTGGGTATTTGGAGAAAGAAAAGTAAGGACAGGAATTGGAGGTTAGTACGTCTAAAAAAGACAGTACTTCTGTAATAAAGCATTTCATTGAAGGTCGCGCATGGCGCAGCACGCATCTTGCTGTAAGACATGAACAGTCACTGCGCCACTCTGTTCCCATGTTTAATAACATGCTTTAACTTATATCATCATGAAAATGATATCACGTATACTTCTCAGTATTTTAATTACTCAGAGAGCTGTAATATTACGAACGTAATGGATTCTGTGTCCTGTCGGAGGAAGAGCACATAGTGATTCAGGCACATAGAGCACATATAAGATCAAATACACAGCAAAGCATTTAGCGTGCTACTTTAGTTACGATGGGATTTGAAAAACTAGTAAATTAAACGATTTTAAGATGAAGTTTACGATATTCTACTTTAAATGACAAAATAAACTACGTGATTAAACTGGAAATTTCGAGATTAAAGTTGACATTTCGTGCTTTTTTCACACTGTGTGCCTTTTTTTCACTGTACCCTAATAAGCTTTCATATGACACTCAGACGTTGGGTTACGAGTCGCCTTTTCACGCCGACTTTGATATGTGACAACTTTTTTATTTCGGGCACTGTGCGACTTTGTGAACTTGAGCTTTCGAGTTTCTCCGACACGCCATGTCACTTGATCAACTTCCTTTTGTTGCTTATATAACTGTTTAAACCAACAAATAGTACGTTTTTCTTTGCCTCCATTTGGTATTCGATGAAATTCTTCTATTTTTTCTCTTACTTTTGCCATTTCACAGAACGCTGGGCTTAAGGGCTATTTATACTGATTTGCATATTCAAAGAGGCGTAATTCTGGGAGGAGTTGGGGAGGGACAGCAGGCGCGTGCATGTGCGTTTATTTCCACGCTGAGCGGGATTTATGTAGCGGAAGAACGCGGAAGTTGGTGAATGCACAGATTCCTGCATCTGGATTTTTCTGTGCATAAGCACATTTCGGCTTTAGTGCTTACGTCATGTTATAGTGCAAATTCTACGCACGGCGTTATGCATGAGGCCCCTAATCTGCTCAAGTTCCAGTAGATGCCTACTGACAAAGCTAAAAAAAATAGAAAGTTCTTGAATGACCAAGACAGTCACTCAATTTAATTCCAATTGAGCAGTCCTTCTATATACTGAAGAGAAAACTTAAGGGGCCAAGCCCCCCAAAACAAGAAGTTGTTGAAGATGGTGGCATTAGAGGCTTGGCAGAGAATCGCCACAGAAGATCCTCAGCACCTGCTGATGTCTATCAACTGCAGAGTTCAAGCATTGCATGCAAGGGATAAGCAACTAAGTCCTAAATATGGCTGCTTTAATAGACCTGCCACTGCTGTGTCCCAAACATTATTGTGCCCTGAAATTAGAAGGACCGTGTGGAAAAAGTGTTGTCATTTCTGGTGTGACCAAAATATATGTAGATCCCCTTAAATGAAAGTCTGCAATGTGCACTTAATTACACCTGAATGGTTTAATTTTAAACTGTGTAACAAAGAAAAATGTGAGTTTGTTCCAAACATCATGGAGGACACTGTAGTTAATGTTGTATAACGATTAATGTCAAAACCTAAGGTGATAAAAACATTATAGGCACTGCATGGAAATATTTGTGAGTCAAGCAAGAATGGAAGCTAAAAGCTTCTGTCCACAGTGCCTGAACTTTTAGGCAGAAGGGGTAAAAGGACCACATTTAGTTAGGAGGGACCTTAGCCTTAGAGAGGTGCAGGGGATCATGGGGAAGTGGACATAAGCCTGTGTTCAGTAGCAAATCTGCATAGTGCCTGGGTGGAATAAAGTATTGTAAAGCAATTTATCTTACTGTAAATACCTGTCAAGGAATCCTCTTCAGTTGATTTATCTTGTTCCAATCTACGTTTGTTCTCTGGATTCACTTTATCTAAATAATAAATGCAGTAAGATAGGTAAACATATCACAAATGAATCAATAAAGTGTAAAAAATAAGACAATCTGGGCAACAAAAAAAATGACAAAGATTCATTTATGTTTAACTTGTGTGCATGTACCAAGAGTATCTGGAAGGGAATAACACACCTCAGTTGTAAATTTTACATTTATTTGCTTATCAGACTCTTTTATCCAAAGAAACTTACAAAACAGGTCAACAACATCGAGCAGGGCAAGGCTACAGTACTGATCACAAGAAGTAAAGAGCTCAGAAGAAAACGCAAGCCAGTTAGAAGAGACAATTACAATCAGGCAGGAATATTACTACACAAGAGGGTCTTCAAACGCTTCTTAAGCATCTTGAGGGAGTCAGAATTTCAAATGTAAGTGGGCAGCTCATTCCACCAGCTAGGAGCTGCACATGGAAAGTCTAGACTGAGCTTTGATGCCAAGCAGAGGCAGCTGTTGAGTATTTTATTGAAAAACAAATAAAGGAGCACTCAGGCTTATGTGGGGTGCAGAGGTGTGTGTGTGTAGCAGCATGGCAGAACGACTCCAGAATGTGAACTGGGGTGATCAGCTGAGCCCACATTCACGTGCAGACTCGTGCAGTTGAGCCGATTGCCTCATTAGTGCTCTGGTGTCAGTAATTAGCACCAGTGCACCCGCATCCAGTGGGTACTCTACGGTATTCTTACTGTATTTTGTCTACGAAACAAAGCAATTTCCTGGCCACTAATAAATATTTTGCTATTTAATTGCTGAAGAGATGACTCCCCTGCCGATTACACTGGACAATGAAGATTTCTCTTCCTGAACACTTTTGTGTGTTTCTCATTGATTTTTGGCCTACTGATTATACAAAACACCTTTAAAATTTTTCTATTACGTACCATTTTATTTCAATAGCCTATTTTGATTGATAGATAGATAGATAGATAGATAGATAGATAGATAGATAGATAGATAGATAGATAGATAGATAGATAGATAGATAGATAGATAGATAGATAGATAGATAGATACTTTATTAATCCCAATGGGAAATTCACAAATTCACATTTTTGTGATATCCTCTCATATTATAGGTAAACATATACAGTAAAACAACTACAACTGGAACCTCTGTGATGGTCTAAAGGTAGTGGTCCCGTTACTAGGAATGAAGCTCAGATGATAAGCACTGTTTTTTTTTTAATTTGCAAATAGGCCACCTGTGCTAAAGAAACTGGCTGCTTCGTGATGTCACGCATTACTAAATTCAATAAAAATTAGTTTAATGTTTCTCCAAAGTTCTATGTGATACATTCAGTCTGAAATTACATTATGTTCGACTTAATGCTGTCTGTGATAATCGGCAAAAAAAAATCACAAAGCAAAAAATTGTCAATTGCGCCACCTCATCATCGCTGTGTAGTTAGAAAACGTTCCGTAACACTGCTGGGGGTGTGTCTCCAAGTCTGACGTCATTTACACTACGCGGCCCCCGTGTTGCCTTAGAGAAAGTGAAAGTAGTAACTACAAAACATTACAAGCGTCAACAGCTCATCGTCTAGGTCAGTGGTTCCCAACCTTTTTATGGCCATGCCCCACCTAGGCCTCTCTAAAATCACGATGCCCCCCCACTGTAACATATACCTTATTCTTATTATTACCTATTCAAAAAGTGAACTCCTACTCACGTGGAGGAAGCCCATAATGTCATTAATTTGGTCTAAACAAGCTTCCATAGAACATGGAAACAAAAGATGGAAAGGATAGTTGAAGTACTGACAAAGAAATCACTAAGAAATTGTTAAAAAAAATACAATATGAAGTAATATGAAAATACAGTTTTGAAAACATATAATAAAAGACATGATATTCATAAATATAAAATAACTTTAATGACAGCTTTTTTTGTAATATTTTGATCATTTTATATTTTTGTTACATTGCAAAATTTTAGAATCATTGTTACAATTCATATTATTTTAATGGTAAAAACGATTTCTAAGAAAAACTCAAGCCGGTTGTAAAATCATAAATTAAAGGGTTCTTCACCATCCCTTCTATGTTTATATAAATATACTAGTTGATTACCCAGTGGCTTCACTCACTGAGTGCAAGGGAAAAAAATAAAATGTAGTCTACAAGTTATTAAACAGTAAAACATTAACATTTAAGAAGTAAAGATACATTGAGCACTACTGGAGTGGTTTGGGGTAAACTACATTTTAAAGGCGGTATAACACAACAGGTAAGTAGTACTAACAGCAGCTAAAATGTATTTGGATTATCTGTCGGTAGTAGATCCCTTGTGAAAGGTGCTACATGACTGCTGTGGTATAGAAATTATATTTTGTATGTGATCGTCCAAATTTCTGCCTGACAACCTTGCACTACGTGCCTGTGATTTAAGAGAAAAATAATTCTGATAAATGTGGACGCTGCCCTTCCGTGCTTAACGAGCAGAAGGTCCAAACAATTGTCCAACACTTTACATGAAGAGGTCTGTACATCTTCTTAGATGTAAACTCTCCATCTTCTTAAAATAATTGATCACAAAAGCAACTTTGAATGTTGCGGGGTTTTAGCGCCCCGAACTCACCTTAAGGGACAGTTAGTAGTCGTGCAGGGCAATTTACAAACAGAGTCCTGCTTCGATGGCGCCGATTACACTCATTCGCAAAGATTTCCACTCTCCCGAGAGCCGACGGGGCACTTGAAGTGTCACAAACAGTGTGAGAAGAGAGGACGCTGCCCAAAACTGTGAAGCTCTCAACCCGGCGGAGCAACCCAACATTTCGCGCCTCCCAGCGTCCACTTTGTTCTCACGATCCCTCGCCGCTGAAGGCGGTCTCGTCTTCAAATTGTTTACAGCTCGGCGCAGTTAAAAAGTAGAAAGACGCAAAGCTGTTTTCCTCATCCCTTCTACTATCAAGTACTGCCAACTAAAAAAAAAAAGTTACAATGCGGCAGTTTCTGCGACAGTCACGTGGACGAATAAATAAAACTTCTCTGTCAGAATGCGCGGACGGCTCAGCGCTGTAGTCCGGAGACGAGGGCTGGGAGTGGGTGATGCAGGGCGCACTTCTATGGGATAGATCGGCGTGTTTGTGTTTACTTCTTTTCAATATCAATAAAATAACTCTCACACAAATAATAACAATTCGTAAAGACAATATAAAAATGGCGTCCACAAACGAAGTGATTAGTTCCTGTATTATAATATGTTCTGTGGACATACGTAATTTCCATATTGCATGGTCAAATGTAATTTATGTTTCAAACGCGAAAAGAATTTTACATATATAGATAAATGTCTCTGTAAAAAATAAAATAAAAAATATTTATTTTTTTCTATAATTTTTAACAGCGATTTCTGTTTTTTCATTTTATAAATTGTTTAACGTACCTAAATTCTCGAATTGCCCCCTAAAAAATCAAATTGCCCCACGTTGGGAATCACCGGTCTAGGTCAAGAAGTATTTTTACGCAAGAAATAAAAAAAAAAGGTTTCTAAAACTGTGTTGCATTTTCTTCGTCTTGCATATTTTTTATACCTATTAATTAATTTATTTTGCCACTTATTATTTTATGTCACGTATATTTCATTAAGGGCGGCATGGTGGCACAGTGGGTAGTGCTGCTGCCTCGCAGTTAGGAGACCTGGGTTCGCTTCCCGGGTCCTCCCTGCGTGGAGTTTGCATGTTCTCCCCGTGTCTGTGTGGGTTTCCTCCGGGCGCTCCAGTTTCCTCCCACAGTCCAAAGACATGCAGGTTAGGTGGATTGGCAATTCTAAATTGTCCCTAGTGTGTGCGTGGTGTGTGTGTGTCCTGCGGTGGGCTGGCGCCCTGCCCGGGGTTTGTTTCGTGCCTTGCGCCCTTTGTTGGCTGGGATTGGCTCCAGCAGACCCCCGTGACCTTGTTGTTAGGACATAGCGGGCTGGATAATGGATGGATGGATGGATATTTCATTAATTATTTCCAGTTTGTATTTTTAATGTGTTTTTACTTTTCTCAATTTAACACTTATTTCAATTTTAACTTGTATGGTCCCCTCAAGTCCATGTTCAGCGTGCTCTGTATGAGCCACCACAAGTAATAAAATACATCATAAGCTCTAGAGGAACTGAAAGAAATAACTGTAGAAAACTTGTGAAGGATCAATATCTCTAGCTCTTTATCAACAGCTCCATATCGTAAACCTGTTTTTTATTTGCATTTTATTTTGAAGATGGTGGCATTAGAGGCTTGGCAGAGAATCACCAGAGAAGATCCTCAGCACCTGCTAATGTCTATCAACTGCAGACTTCAAGCATTGCATGCAAGGGATAAGCAACTAAGTCCTAAATATGGCTGCTTTAATAGACCTGCCACTGCTGTGTCCCAAACATTATTGTGCCCTGAAATTAGAAGGACCGTGTGGAATAAGTGTTGTCATTTCTGGTGTGACCAAAATGTATGTAGATCCCCTTAAATGAAAGTCTGCAATGTGCACTTAATTACACCTGAATGGTTTAATTTTAAACTGTGTAACAAAGAAAAATGTGAGTTTGTTCCAAATATCATGGAGGACACTGTAGTTAATGTTGTATAACGATTGATGTCAAAACCTAAGGTGATAAAAACATTATAGGCACTGCATGGAAATATTTGTGAGTCAAGCAAGAATGGAAGCTAAAAGCTTCTGTCCACAGTGCCTGAACTTTTAGGCAGAAGGGGTAAAAGGACCACATTTAGTTAGGAGGGACCTTAGCCTTAGAGAGGTGCAGGGGATCATGGGGAAATGGACATAAGCCTGTGTTCAGTAGCAAATCTGCATAGTGCCTGGGTGGAATAAAGTATTGTAAAGCAATTTATCTTACTGTAAATACCTGTCAAGGAATCCTCTTCAGTTGATTTATCTTGTTCCAATCTACATTTGTTCTCTGGATTCACTTTATCTAAATAAAATAAATGCATTAAGATAGGTAAACATATCACAAATGAATCAATAAAGTGTAAAAAATAAGACAATCTGGGCAACAAAAAAAAATGACAAAAATTAATTTATGTTTAACTTGTGTGCATGTACCAAGAGTATTTGGAAGGGAATAACACACCTCAGTTGTACATTTTACATTTATTTGCTTATCAGACTCTTTTATCCAAAGCAACTTATAAAACAGGTCAACAACATCGAGCAGGGCAAGGCTACAGTACTGATCACAAGAAGTAAAGAACTCAGAAGAAAACGCAAGCCAGTTGGAAGAGACAATTACAATCAGGCAGGAATATTACTACACAAGAGGGTCTTCAAACGCTTCTTAAGCATCTTGAGGGAGTCAGAATTTCAAATGTAAGTGGGCAGCTCATTCCACCAGCTAGGAGCTGCACATGGAAAGTCTAGACTGAGCTTTGATGCCAAGCAGAGGCAGCTGTTGAGTATTTTATTGAAAAACAAATAAAGGAGCACTCAGGCTTATGTGGGGTGCAGAGGTGTGTGTGTGTAGCAGCATGGCAGAACGACTCCAGAATTTGAACTGGGGTGATCAGCTGAGCCCACATTCACGTGCAGACTCGTGCAGTTGAGCCGATTGCCTCATTAGTGCTCATATATGTAACCCTATTATACAGTGAAGCACCGAAATAAAAAGACGCCACTGAGTGCGATCCTAAAGCTAGCGCCCTCCACTTTCACGTAGCAGCCCTCGTGGCAACTGGCGAAGTTGCCCAATGACACGGTACAAATCGTGAACCTGCTAATCACAAGGGCTGACCAGTATTTACTGACCTTTCCCGTATCATCACAAAACTTCAAACAAAAGTCTCACAGATTAATACCAACAAAACATACAACAAAATAGTAGTCATCACAATGGGCAAAACACAGGTGGAATATGCAGACTCCACATCGGATACTATATGTGTCAAAATTAAATAAATAAAATGGCAATTATGAAATAGTAACGTGCACAACAGTATACATAAAAAAGTCAATAAACAACGCATAATATAAAAATTAATCTAATTATTGTGAAAAGATATCTACAGTGCCCTACATAATGTTTGAAACAAAGACATTTTTCCCTTGATTTCCCCCTCTGCTCCACAGTTTAAAAGTACAAATCAAACAATTTAGACTTGTGATCAAAGTGTACATCGCAGACTTTAATTTCAGGATATTTGCCTACATTTTGGTCACACCATGCAGAAATGACAACACTTTTTTTACATGGTGGCTCCCCATTTCAGGGTACCATAACGTTTGGGACACAACAGTGGCAGGTCTATTAAAACACCTGTATTTAGGACTTGGTTGCTTATGTTATGGGCCCCACTAGTGGGCCACAGCAACAGAAATGATAAAAGTAGCAAATCCCGAAGTGTACTTGAACTTCGCCTCCACCAGAGGATGAGCTACGTCAACCAGGTCTGGAACTGAACTCCACTGACCCTCAATGGTGACGTAATCCAGATCTTTGGCCCTGTGAAATGGGTAAAGTGGAGCAGCAATGAGAGCACACCACTTTCAGTTTGTTGTCCAAGTTGAATCTCTTTATTCACATTCAATAAAGTCATTATAACCCTGCATCCTCTTTAATAAAATCCCTGTGTGCGTCCAGGTGTCCGTGTGTGTGTGTGTGTCTTCTGGTGAAGTGCGCATGCGCGGGGCGTGGTGTGATGCGCGATATTACTGTCAGAGAAAGTTAGAGGCATTTTACGGAAATACAAACCAGTATTACTGCGAGAGGAAATTAAAGGTAAACAATACAGTGACTCATATTACAGCCACATACAAGCCAGTATTACTGTCAGAGGACATTAAAGGCATATTACCGATGCGTACGCCTGTATTACCGCCAGAGAAAATTAAACGTATATTATGGACGTACAAGACAGTATTACTGTCACAGAAAATTAAAGACACACAATACACGGTGGCAGCCCACGAAGAACGGTCAGCACAGCAAGTAAACATCAACAAAAGAAAGGCTGAAAGACAAAGAAAAATACGACCAACAATAAGAATGATGTCAAAGTCCCTTGCCATTTAATATAGACTGTTCCTACTGATCTTTATGCACTACTGTTCTAGCGCCCGTTATTGTAACGGGCTAAATGACTAGTATATATATATATATATATATATGACTATTTTACATTCACATTTTCAGGTGTGTTCCCAATACCTCTTCATTCCACCAACAGTCTCAATAAACAAGATCACATACACATGTATTTAAAGAAAGCAATCCCCAGCCACTAGGGTAATATAGAAAAAGATTACAGTAATACTGTATTTAAATCAAGCTATGTGCTGTATTAAATTATATGCAGAGGCACAACTAATCTCTTCCATTATATAACCCTTTTTTTTAAAATAACATTTCTAAAGGTATGAAACATCAGCATTAAGCATTAATCAAAAATCTTCAATGCTACTCTTATCATATTTCAAACACTTTCATAACTACCTGTTTCATATTTATACATGTGTAACAACATAATAACCATTCATCACAACATTTCAGCCATTCTATAACTTATTTACACCTAATACAGTTTACAAAATATACATTTAACAAGAATACCAAGTGTTTAGGAGCCGAGCAACTATTTAAAAAGCCACACTCTTGTCTGATTAATGATCTCCAGCACCGCCATCTATCTACAGCGCAGTGGCGTGGTCTCTGCAAACAAGCAGCTTGCCACCTGCATTTAGCGAGTTTTAACTTCGCGCCTCTGTAGCAATATATATCAGCATACTACTGTCATGTTCTGAGTATACTTGACTCTCAGTTAAAACGTAAAATACTCCAATTTATTGCACACTAACCTGTGAAATAGGTAAAGTGGAGCAGCAATGAGAGCACACCGCTTTCTGTTTGTTGTCCAAGTTGCGTCTGAGGGGCGGGCCGAAGTTCGTCCCTTTACTGCTCATGCCACAGTCCGTTTTCATGGTCCAATCGACAACAGGGACCCTTTGTTTACCAAATAGTATTCACTTTTGGCGATTACATTAATAAGATAAACTACTGTGGCCACTCTTTTTTTTTTGAGTGTGCCACACTTATTTCTAGCATGCAATGACTGCTTGAAGTTTGCAGTTGATAGACATCAGCAGGTGCTGAGGATCTTCTCTGGCAATTCTCTTCCAAGCCTCTAATGCCACCATCTTCAATCTGTTTTGGGGGGCTTGGCCCCTTAAGTTTTCTCTTCAGTTTTATAGAAGGCCTGCTCAATTGGAAATAAATTGAGTGACTGTCTTGGTCATTCAAGAACTTTCCATTTTTTTTAGCTTTGACAGTAGGCATCTACTGGAACTTGAGCAGATCAGATGTTTCTACACACCTCAGAATTTCTTGTGCAGTTGCTTTCAGCAGTTCCATCACCAATAAAGAGAAGTGTGCCAGGACCTGTGGCAGCCATAACACCCGCAGCACTGCCATGTTTAACAGATGATAGAAGGTATTTAGCACTTTGTCACATGACCCTTGCATACATCACCAGGTGCTAAGGGTCTTCTTCTCTCAGCCATCTTGTGGTCCTGCTTGCTTCAGGGGCATGACCCCTTAAGTTGTGTCTTCAGCATATGGAAGGCCTGCTCACTTTAAGAAGTATTGACTTAGAAATATGGTTGGACTCAGGGCCGGACTGGGAAGCTCATTCAGGCCGGGAATCCCAAGTCTAACCCAGGCCAGGCCACACAATGTACATCAGTTTTCTTGTACAGGCACCGACTCAAAAAACCAACAAACATTATTTTGTCTTGGAATTTTTTATGAATGAGGAGAAAGTAAATTCAGCTTTTACACATACATTTCACTCTTAAATTTTAGTCTCAGGACAACCACTGATAAAGTGTGGAATAACACTTCATAAATGTAAACACTTCATAAATAAATAAACCATGTAGTTCTATAATATTTATATCAAAATAAATGTGCAAAAAGGGCGGCACGGTGGCACAGTGGTAGCGCTGCTGCCTCGCAGTAAGGAGACCCGGGTTCGCTTCCCAATGTCCTCCCTGCATGGAGTTTGCATGTTCTCCCCGTGTCTGCGTGGGTTTCCTCCCACAGTCCAAAGACATGCAGGTTAGGTGCACTGGCGATCCTAAATTGTCCCAAGTGTGTGTTTGGTGTGTGGGTGTGTCCTGCGGTGGCCTAGCGCCCTGCCCGGGATTTGTTCCTGCCTTGCCCTGTGTTGGCTGGGATAGGCTCCTGTGTTAGGATATAGCAGGTTGGACAATGACTGACTGACTGACAAATGTGCAAAAAGCACAGAACCACAAAAAATAGTTGTCAGTGGAATCCCCAGTGCAGTGCAGTTTCAACTGTAAGTCTGGAATCTCCAGAGCCGAGCTGCTGTCCATGTCTGGATGGTGATGCTGAATACTCTTCCACAAAGTTGGTCAAAAAAGAGCACTTTGAACTTCTTCAGTAGACAAAAGACTCAAAAAATGTCTCAGTGCCACAGAATTCTGTCAAGCATTTTTTTAAAGAATGCACTTAGTAAACAGAAAACTATGAAACATTTTTTGCAGCCTATTAAGTCGCTCTCTCATTATATCGCTAAGGTTTAACTGTCAGAGCGTGTGAGACACGCTTTAAAAATATTAAAATAAAGTAAAAACAAGACACGTTCATTAACAAACTTATCATGAAATAAAGAACAACAGGTACATTTAAAAACACAAATCATTCCACTCATATATACAGTGGTGTGAAAAACTATTTGCCCCCTTCCTGATTTCTTATTCTTTTGCATGTTTGTCACACAAAATGTTTCTGATCATCAAACACATTTAACCATTAGTCAAATATAACACAAGTAAACACAAAATGCAGTTTTTAAATGATGGTTTTTATTATTTAGGGAGAAAAAAAATCCAAACCTACATGGCCCTGTGTGAAAAAGTAATTGCCCCCTTGTTAAAAAATAACCTAACTGTGGTGTATCACACCTGAGTTCAATTTCCGTAGCCACCCCCAGGCCTGATTACTGCCACACCTGTTTCAATCAAAAAATCACTTAAATAGGAGCTGCCTGACACAGAGAAGTAGACCAAAAGCACCTCAAAAGCTAGACATCATGCCAAGATCCAAAGAAATTCAGGAACAAATGAGAACAGAAGTAATTGAGATCTATCAGTCTGGTAAAGGTTATAAAGCCATTTCTAAAGCTTTGGGACTCCAGCGAACCACAGTGAGAGCCATTATCCACAAATGGCAAAAACATGGAACAGTGGTGAACCTTCCCAGGAGTGGCCGGCCGACCAAAATTACCCCAAGAGCGCAGAGACGACTCATCCGAGAGGTCACAAAAGACCCCAGGACAACGTCTAAAGAACTGCAGGCCTCACTTGCCTCAATTAAGGTCAGTGTTCACGACTCCACCATAAGAAAGAGACTGGGCAAAAACGGCCTGCATGGCAGATTTCCAAGACGCAAACCACTGTTAAGCAAAAAGAACATTAGGGCTCGTCTCAATTTTGCTAAGAAACATCTCAATGATTGCCAAGACTTTTGGGAAAATACCTTGTGGACTGATGAGTCAAAAGTTGAACTTTTTGGAAGGCAAATGTCCCGTTATATCTGGCGTAAAAGGAACACAGCATTTCAGAAAAAGAACATCATACCAACAGTAAAATATGGTGGTGGTAGTGTGATGGTCTGGGGTTGTTTTGCTGCTTCAGGACCTGGAAGGCTTGCTGTGATAGATGGAACCATGAATTCTACTGTCTACCAAAAAATCCTGAAGGAGAATGTCCGGCCATCTGTTCGTCAACTCAAGCTGAAGCGATCTTGGGTGCTGCAACAGGACAATGACCCAAAACACACCAGCAAATCCACCTCTGAATGGCTGAAGAAAAACAAAATGAAGACTTTGGAGTGGCCTAGTCAAAGTCCTGACCTGAATCCAATTGAGATGCTATGGCATGACCTTAAAAAGGCGGTTCATGCTAGAAAACCCTCAAATAAAGCTGAATTACAACAATTTTGTAAAGATGAGTGGGCCAAAATTCCTCCAGAGCACTGTAAAAGACTCATTGCAAGTTATCGCAAACGCTTGATTGCAGTTATTGCTGCTAAGGGTGGCCCAACCAGTTATTAGGTTCAGGGGGCAATTACTTTTTCACACAGGGCCATGTAGGTTTGGATTTTTTTTTCTCCCTAAATAATAAAAACCACCATTTACAAACTGCATTTTGTGTTTACTTGTGTTATATTTGACTAATGGTTAAATGTGTTTGATGATCAGAAACATTTTGTGTGACAAACATGCAAAAGAATAAGAAATCAGGAAGGGGGCAAATAGTTTTTTCACACCACTGTACATGTTTCAGTAATAAAAAAATAAAACATTTCGTGTAGCCTATTCAGTAACTCTGAGGGAAAAAGGAAAAACGTTAAAAATGTGACCATATGCTACACTGCATTAAAATTTGAAACAAAAATAAATACACAGTGACAAATACCAAAAGCCATACAACATCCAAATACAATTCAAAGTATATTATAAACTTTTAAACAATCTTCATATACTGTATAACTTTAATCACAAAAGCACCAGATGTATGCACCTTTCATCATAGCGCACCTGTTTAACTGTCAGAGCGCGAGACGCACGTGAAGTCAAAAGTTGACAAAAACAAGAAACCTTCCAACCAGAAAAGAAAACCCTCCAACGTTAAACCGAAAGGATTTGTGCCCACTACAGAGTAATAACGCCTGCTTGTTTTCCAGTATAATAACATTATATCATTTCACTGGTTGCTCTGAATGCCAGGCCAGGCAGTAGGCTTCCAGGAAAGCTCCTGCT
The DNA here is from genome assembly GCF_900747795.2 of Erpetoichthys calabaricus. Lineage (NCBI taxonomy): Eukaryota > Metazoa > Chordata > Cladistia > Polypteriformes > Polypteridae > Erpetoichthys > Erpetoichthys calabaricus. The sequence goes on along the minus strand of NC_041396.2, from coordinate 296,202,828 downwards.
GATTGTAAATGTCAGTCCGGCTCTGGTTGGACTCATTATCTTGTTGTAAGATGAAGTGCCATCTAGTGAGTTTGGAGGCATTTACTGGCATTTACTGGAACTAGAGCAGATAACATGATAAATTCTATCCTCCTCAGAATTCATTGTGCCACTGTTGTCAGCAGTTCCATCATCAATGAAGGTAAGAGTGCCAGGGCCGGTGGCAGGATGGGTCTTAAATGCAAGCCTACAGCATGAAGCTGAAAGTGAAACCGCTGAGAAAAGAGAAACTCACTTAGCCGCTAATACATAAGCGAGGCGAGCACATCAAAAACGAGAAACCACCGAGGAAAGAGAACCTTGCTTAGCCGCTAATGCACAACTGATGTGATTGATTGATTGAAGTGTCAGAATCCATGGTTTCTAGGAGCCCGGGCTTTTTACAGCATGAGGTTACACAGCTAGTGTATATCCATCCATCCATCCATTTTCCAACCCGCTGAATCCGAACACAGGGTCACGGGGGTCTGCTGGAGCCAATCCCAGCCAACACAGGGCACAAGGCAGGGAACCAATCCTGGGCAGGGTGCCAACCCACCGCAGGACACACACAAACACACCCACACACCAAGCACACACTAGGGCCAATTTAGAATCGCCAATCCACCTAACCTGCATGTCTTTGGACTGTGGAAGGAAACCGGAGCGCCCGGAGGAAACCCACGCAGGCACGGGGAGAACATGCAAACTCCACGCAGGGCGGACCCGGGAAGCGAACCCAGGTCCCCAGATCTCCCAACTGCGAGGCAGCAGCGCTACCCACTGCGCCACCGTGCCGCCCGCTAGTGTATATTATATATATATATATATATAAATATACACCTGTACTTTTGGTTGTAAATATTTCATAATTGCCATTTAATTCATTTTGGTACAACAGGAACTCCATAAAACATGATTTAAACCCAGGATGCTTATCGGTAAGGTAACATTACTAACCACTGTTGACACACAATCTCTAAAATTTTCTTTCCAGGCATGAGTGTCGACTTGTCGGCCCACTCGTCCTGAGCTGAACTCACCATTAGGCCTTTCCTACCTTTATTCTTCTGCTCTTCCAACTTCACTTCCTTGACAAAAGAAAGCTTTGGGTAAGTACTCTGGACATCCTCTTGCTTCAGAACTTCCAGAAAGCGCAAGCAAAAGCTTTGCTCTTTGCCAATCACACAGTCCAGCAGGTCTCGGATTTGAAGAGACGGATCACTGATGGCTTTGATTCTCTGATATTCACGCCAAGTTATGATGCTGTGCATATCTGTATACTGCAGTATACAGTCGGGATCAGCGATGAGAGCATCAATTAGTTTGGTCTTCCAGCTTCTAATCACCTCTGCAGCTTTGCTTCCTGCCATGCCAACCTTTCAGGACTCCCTGAAATGACAGTTAAAAAAAATGGCTTAAGCCCTGTAAATGCTAAGAGCCATTAAAGATGCAGAACAAATGATGAGTGATAAAGTAAGCATAATGGTTAAGGCAAACTGGGCCTGGACTGAGCTGCCTGTGCTCCATTTGGAAAACCAAAAGATATGTAACCAATTGTATTATAAATGTTGTACATCTCCTTGGATAAAGGCATCAGCCAAATAAGTAAATGTAATGTAAATAAGCTAATTAAAAGGACAGGCTCAGTTAAAGGATGTACTCTGGACCCCCTGGAGGGAGTAGTGGAGGAGAGAAAGAAGACAAAACTGAGTGCCATTATGATAAATGCTGCACATCCTCTCCATTACACTTTTAAAACTGAGGACTTTCAGCCAACAAATTATTCAGCAGACGTGTGTCAAGAAGCTATGGGAGCTCCTTTATTCCATGTGCTTGGTGGTAGGGGAGTGTGTACAATTTGCTTTTGCTGAATCTTTGGCTTTTTGATATTTTTTTGTTCCATTTTTGTTTATACAACCCCAAATCAAAAAAAGTTGGGGTGGTATGGTAAATACTAAAAAACAAAAATAAAAACAGTGATTCTTAAATATACTTTAGAGTTTTATTTTATTGCAGACAGTAAGAACCCAAGATATGTCATGTTTTGTCTGGTCAACTTCATATCATTTGTTAATATCCATCCATTCCTGCATTTCAGGCCTGTAACACATTCCAAAAAAAGTTGGGACGAGGGGCATATTTGGGCCAGTAATAAGGAAAAAACTTATGAAATAATGATGTGATTTCAAACAGCTGATGTCAACAGGTGATGGTAATCATGATTTGGTATCCATGAAAGGCCGAGTCTGTGAGGAGCAAAGATGGGCAGAGGATCTCCAGTTTGACAACAAATGCGTGAGAATGTTTTGAAACATTTCCAGAATTATGTTCCTTAAAGAAAGCTTGGAAGGGATTTACTATTTTTTTTTCCTCTACAGTGCATATTGTAAGAGTTGAATTTGAACCCTGGCCCAATGTGCACCTGGCATGTGTCCAAGTCTCATATCCTTCTGAGCTTATACTTAAAAGCACTGATATGATGCTTTTTGCCTCTTCGGAGATTTAGATAAAGAGTAACGATTGCTGCTTTCTCCTGCCTGTGTTTTATTGTTTAAATCGGGGCATTCCAGTGGGGGTGGGGGGGGGGGGTTGTCTGTATTTATAATTTTCTTCCACAATATTATCATTAAATGATTCAAGGAATGTGGAGGAATTTCAGTGCATGAAGAGCAAAGGCACAAGCCTAAGCTGAACAGCCGTGATCTCCGATCTCTCAGACAGCAGGCACTGCATCATCAATGGCTGATATCACCTCATGGGCCAGGCCCGAGGACTTTGGCAAACCTTTGTCAAGCACTACAATATTGAGTCACGTTCACAAATGTCACTTCAAAATTCACTGCATAAAAAAGATGCTTCATGTTAACCACGTCCAGAAGTGGTGCCAACCTTCTCTGGGCTCAGTGGCATCTGGGATGGACCATCGCACAGTGGAAACAAATGTGTATTGTGCTCAGCCAAATCAGTATCATGGATTTTTTATGGAAGGAATGGACACTGTGTCCTCCAGACCATCCAAACTGTTATCAGCATCAAGTCCAAAAGCCTGCAGGGTCTGTCATGGTATTGGGTTGTGTCAGTGCCCTTGGCAAAGGTCATTTATGTTTCTGGGATGGCAGCTTTAATGAAGAAAAGAACATTGCGATTTTAGAGCAACATATGCTGCCTTCAAGATGACGTCTTGCTGAAAAATGCATTAACATCCCTGGAAAAGACAATGCAAAACCCGATTCTGCACATATGACAAAGGCATGGCTACAGAAGAAGAGGGTCCGGGTACTGAAAAGGCCTGCCTGCAGTCCTGACCTACCCCCAATAAAGAATGTGTAGAGAATTTGGAAACGAAAAATGCAACAACAACAATGCCCCGTACTGTTACACACCTTAACACATGTCTGCAGGAAGAATGGGAGGAAATAACACCTGAAACGCTTCATCACTTGGTACCCTCAGTGCCAAAACATCTTTGAGGTGTTGTGAAGAGGAATGGCTAATTATAAAGTGCTGAATGCATTACCATCCCAACTTCTTTTGGAATGTGTGGCAGGCCTGAAAGGCAGGAATGGATGGACATTAACAAATGAAAAGAAGTTCTTCTTCTTTCAGCTGCTCCCGTTAGGGGTTGCCACAGTGGATCATCTTTTTCCATATCTTTCTGTCCTCTCCATCTTGCCCTGTCACACCTCCCACCTGCATGTCCTCTCTCGCCACATCCATAAACCTTCTCTTAGGCCTTCATCTGTTCCCCTTACTTGGCAGCTCTATCCTTAGCACCCTTCTCCCAATATACCCAGCATCTCTCCTCTGCACATGTACAAACCAATGCAATCTCACCTCTCTGACTTTGTCTCCCAAACGTCCAACTTGAGCCGACCCTCTAATGTCCTCATTTCTAATCCTATCCATCCTCGTCACACCCAATGCAAATCTTAGCATCTTTAACTCTACCACCTTCAGCTCTGTCTCCTGCTTTCTGGTCAGTGCCACCGTCTCCAACCCAAATAACATAGCTGGTCTCACTACCATCCTGTAGACCTTCCCTTTCACTCTTGCTGATACTTGTCTGTCACAAATTACTCCTGAAACTCTTCTCCACCCATTCCACCCTGCCTGAACTCTCTTTTTCACTTCTCTTCCACAATCCCTCTTACTCTGTACTGTTGATCCCAAGTATTTAAACTCATCCACCTTCGCCAACTCTACTCCATGCATCCTCAATTCCACTGACCTCCCTCTCATTCACACATATGTATTCTGTTGTGGTGGTCCTACTGATCTTCATTCCTCTCCTTTCTAGAGCATATCTCCACCTCTCCAGGGTCTCCTCAACCTGCTCCCTACTATCACTACAGATCACAATGTCATTAGCAAACATCATAGTCCACAGGCACTCCTGTCCAATCTCGTCTGTCAACCTGTCCATCACCTCTGCAAATAAGAAAAGGCTCAAAGCCGATCCCTGATGTAATCCTACTTCCATGTTGAATGCATCCATCACTCCTCTTGCAGACCTCACCACTGTCACACTTCCTTTGTACATATCCTGTACAACTCTTACATACTTCTCTGCCACTCCCGACTTTCTCATACAATACCACAACTCTCGAGGCACACTGTCATTTGCTTCTTCAGGTCCACAAAGACTAAATGCAACTCCTTCTGGCCTTCTCTAAACTTCTCCATCAACACCCTCAGAGCAAACATCGCATGTTGTTCTCCTTCTTGGGAAGAAACCATACTGCTGCTCACTAATCATCACCTCACTTCTTAACTGAGCTTCCACTACTCTCCTTCTCATAACTTCATGCTGTGGCTCATCAATTTTATCCCCCTGTAGTTACTGCAGCTCTGCACACACCCCTTATTCTTAAAAATCGGTACCAGTACACTTCTTCTCCACTCCTCAGGCATCCTCTCACTTTCTCATTACATATACCAGTCTCTTTGTGGTTACTGAGCTCACCAGTGCATTCATATTTTCTTCATGATATTCCAGATGGTTGATTTCAGTCGTCCTAAGGGTATGCCGATGTCTCTGAAGGTTTTATTCCTGTGTTTGAGCCTCATAATGGCTTCTTTGACTTTCATTGGCACAGCTCTTGTCCTCATGTTGAATAATGGCAACTACAGACTCCAAAGAAAGAAGAAAGCCAAGGTATGATTAAGTCAGCTAGAAGATGGCGGTGTGGTGTGATGAGACTAGAATTGAGCTTTTTGGCCACCACACTAAATGTTGTGTTACAATGCATATTACCAAAAACACACCATCCCCATCATGGAGCAGGCCTTGGAAAGCTTGAAAGGGGAAAATGAATGCAGCAGAATATAAAGCAATCCTGGAGGAAAACCTGATGCAGTCTACAAAACCCTGTGCCTTGGATGAAGATTTGTTTTCAAGGAAAGCAACAACCACAAGAGTTTGGCCAAAGCTGCACAGGAATGGCTTCAAAACAAAAAAAAAGTGAATGTCCTGGAGCTGCCAAGTCAGAGCTCAGGCTAGTGGAGAATTTATGGCTGGACTTTGAAGACGGCTGTTTACTTTCGACCACCATGATACCTGACAGGGATGAGGAAAATGGCATTGACCAAATGTGCAAATCTGATCAAGAGGCCTGTGACCTATGCGCACGCAAGGCTGCCATCTACAGGGTGTCCCCTAAAGTCTGGACATATAGGAAATAGCACTATTAATAACTAATGATAATTTTTTTGCCCCACAGAGTAAATATGAGTTTGTCGAAAAAAGAAAGAATTGACCTTAGCCCCCTTGACTTCTTTTTCTGGAGTATGCTAAAGGAGTAGGTATACTCAATGAAAATGAAAGATACGAGACATCTGAGGGAACGCATTATACAGTGCATCCGGAAAGTATTCACAGCGCATCACTTTTTTCACATTTTGTTACGTTACAGCCTTATTCCAAAATGGATTAAATTCATTTTCTTCCTCAGAATTCTACACACAACACCCCATAATGACAACGTGAAAAAAGTTTACTTGAGACTTTTGCAAATTTATTAAAAATAAAAAAATTGAGAAAGCACATGTACATAAGTATTCACAGCCTTTGCCATGAAGCTCCAAATTGAGCTCAGGTGCATCCTGTTTCCCCTGATCATCCTTGAGATGTTTCTGCAGCTTCATTGGAGTCCACCTGTGGTAAATTCAGTTGACTGGACATGATTTGGAAAGGCACACACCTGTCTATATAAGATCCCACAGTTGACAATTCATGTCAGAGCACAAACCAAGCATGAAGTCAAAGGAATTGTCTGTAGACCTCCGAGACAGGATTGTCTCGAGGCACAAATCTGGGGAAGGTTACAGAACACTTTCTGCTGCTTTGAAGGTCCCAATGAGCACAGTGGCCTCCATCATCCGTAAGTGGAAGAAGTTCGAAACCACCAGGACTCTTCCTAGAGCTGGCTGGCCATCTAAACTGAGCGATTGGGGGAGAAGGGCCTTAGTCAGGGAGTTGACCAAGAACCCAATGGTCACTCTGTCAGAGCTCCAGAGGTCCTCTGTGGAGAGAGGAGAACCTTCCAGAAGGACAACCATCTCTGCAGCAATCCACCAATCAGGCCTGTATGGTAGAGTGGCCAGACAGAAGCTACTCCTTAGTAAAAGGCACATGGCAGGTCACCTGGAGTTTGCCAGAAGGCATCTGAAGGACTCTCAGACCATGAGAAAGAAAATTCTCTGGTCTGATGAGACAAAGATTGAACTCTTTGGTGTGAATGCCAGGCGTAACGTTTGGAGGAAACCAGGCATCGCTCATCACCAGGCCAATACCATCCCTACAGTGAAGCATGGTGGTGGCAGCATCATGCTGTGGGGATGTTTTTCAGCGGCATGGACTGGGAAACTAGTCAGGATAAAGGGACAGATGACTGCAGCAATGTACAGAGACATCCTGGATGAAAACCTGCTCCAGAGCGCTCTTGACCTCAGACTGGGGCGATGGTTCATCTTTCAGCAGGACAACGACCCTAAGCACACAGCCAAGATATCAAAGGAGTGGCTTCAGGACAACTCTGTGAATGTCCTTGAATGGCCCAGCCAGAGCCCAGACTTGAATCCGATTGAACATCTCTGGAGAGATCTTAAAATGGCTGTGCACCGACGCTTCCAACTTGATGGAGCTTGAGAGGTGCTGCAAGGAGGAATGGGCGAAACTGGCCAAGGATAGGTGTGCCAAGCTTGTGGCATCATATTCAAAAAGACTTGAGGCTGTAATTACTGCCAAAGGTCCATCGACAAAGTACTGAGCAAAGGCTGTGAATACTTATGGACATGGGATTTCTCAGTTTTTTTATTTTTAATAAATTTGCAAAAACCTCAAGTAAACTTTTTTCACGTTGTCATTATGGGGTGTTGTGTGTAGAATTCTGAGGAAAAAAATGAATTTAATCCATTTTGGAATAAGGCTGTGACATAACAAAATGTGGAAAAAGTGATGCGCTGTGAATACTTTCCGGATGCACTGTAAATGAATGTGCTCAAATTGACGGAAATGTGAAGTTAATGCATCGGGTTCATGTGAATCTCGCAAAGTGCATCGAACTTTGCATCACAAATGGTGGAAATCACATTATAGATGTTATTAATTAATGCTAGTGGGCTTTGCCCCCTGCTCGCCAACCCCTGGGCCTGCTCTACACACTAGCCTCTTTGCGGCTCTGCCTCTCGCGTATGGGGATGCGGATGTATAATTTAAACAGATTGTTATTTTCATGGGAATTGTTACATTGTGGACATTAGAGGGCACTGTTGCCTCATGAAAACCCAACAGACAGATGCTCTGGACACTAAGCAGTTTTTTCATCTTTTCTTTACCAATAGTGCCTTCAAAGCACCACATCTACCAACCACACTACAAATCAATACAATAATTTTCCTCCTCTCCTCCCAACAAGCTCTGTTACACTCCCTCCCAACTCTGGCTCTCTTGCTGGGTCTCCACTAGTCCTTTATATAGTCCTTGACCCGGAAGTGCTTCTGTCCTTCCGTCCATGTGATTCATCAGCACTTCCGAGTCAGAAGGAGACTTGTATTTTCTTCAGCCTGAAAGTACTGCCAAGTCATGGGGACGGAAGGACAGAAGTACTTCAGGGCTGTGAAGCCGAACTCCATCTCCCATAGTGCCAGGGCACTGCTAAGCTGCAGGGAAGTCGCCATCTAGCATCCTAGGTGTGTCGTCCGGGTTGAGCTGCCGGTCGTCCATCACAGTTCCCCACCCTGAGCTGAAGACAGTGGGGCGAAGCATCCAGTCCCGCAAAGGTTGTACTTCTCCAGGAGGTGCTGTTTGCTGTGGCTGGACCGTGACTTTGCCCTGTAAAGCAATCATAGGAGAACCATGGGGAGACCATCAACCTGGCCATCCATCATAATATGCATAATAGACCTAACTATTTTACATTACAGCGAGTAATTAACCATAGTAAAAAATAGTAAAACGTAATAATTTGAAAGTGAATTATGTTTCATGTTGCGTTATACGATTTTGTTCTGTTTGGCTTTGAAATTAACTTTTTAACCTTTGTGGCGGACAGGCCCAGCCGGGACACCTTTTCTGTATATGGTCTGGGGGAACAGACATGGAGTGAACAGTACCTCTCCCGGGACGCTAGATGGCAGGCACCCTGGGTAGCAGTGATGCCTCGGCTTCCTGCAGGACTCCATGGGAGATGGAGTTCTCTGCGACCCTGTTGGGATCTGGGGGGTGCCACCAGGGGGCGCTGCAGTAGTTCCTGAGCCCATGTAGGCAGTTCTTCCTCCACACCCGGAAGTGCAGCCAGTCATGGGTCATCAAACACCTGGAGCACTTTCGGGTGGGCTATAAAAGGAGCCAGCAGCCACCACTCCAGGAGCCAGAGTCGGGGATCGCACATTGGGGGCGGGACTGGCACAGGTGCATGTGCGGAGCTGACTGATAAGTGTCGGTTGCCAAAGCGCTCCAACCCAAATGCTGGCAGCGGTCTCACAGATGTCCACAGGGGCACAGATGGCACAGGGTCTCTTTTTCTCCCATAAGGGGACCCAGACCGTCGTTGCACCCCAGAGCAAAAGGAAGACCTGGAAAAGGGAGAGCGGGTCTTCCAAGACTGAGCAGCGTGAGCCTATCTGCTTTCAGGCGGTGGAGGGCTTCTCTTCGCTGGGGCGGAGAGAAATGCCAACCTCGGCTAGGCGTGAGACGAAGTGGGACTTCTCGTCCTGCTTTCACGTCCGCAGGGCATGGGAGCAGAAAGGGGGGCAGCACTGTTATGAATGTCAAAATCAGGGTCATGTCTGGAGGTGCTGTCCATTTAAACCTCCCCATCCTTCTCCCATTATTGTTTTGCAGGAAGGACCCGTGGACCCAACAGTGTCAACTCTCCGTCCTAGAAGGAACCAGCCCTCGCGGGATGGGCCGCTTCGCCCCACATGGCTCAGCTGAGGAAGGGGTTGTGTGGCGGACGGCCTGGGCCCTTGCCTGGCCGGGATGCCTCTTCTGTATATGGTCCAGGGGAACAGGCATGGACTGAACAGTACCTTCCCCGGGATGCTAGATGACAGCCCCCCTGGGTGGCAGTGGTGCCTCGGATTCCTGCAGGGCTCCATGGGAGATGGAGTTCTCTACGACCCTGTTGGGTCCGGGAGTGCCATCAAGGGGCGCTGCAGTGGTTCCTGAGCTCATGTGGGCGGTTCTTCCACCACATCCAGAAGTGAAGCCGGAAATGGGTCATCAAACATCTGAAGCACTTCTGGGTGGGCTATAAAAGGAGCCAGCAGCCACCACTCTGGGAGCCAGAGTCGGGAGGAGGGAGACAAAGCTTGCCAGAGAGGAGTGGTGGAGAAAAAGAGATAGAGAGAGAAGAAGACGAATTGTGTGGTACTGTGCTTGTGGGACTGTGTTGTGCCTGCGGGCAACTGGGAAGACGATGCTCACAGGCGAAAAAAAAAGAAAAGAAAAACATTTATTTGTTCTACCAGTGTGCCTCTTGTGTTTGTCTGTGTCAGATTGGGTGGCTGGCATGCCCCCTAGTGTTCTTGTTACAACTTACACTTTTACTGTAAAACTTCAGTAAACACAATTTTTTTTTAATTACATTTTTGTCAAAATCACATTGAATTTTGATTCTGTGTTTGGACTTTCATCGTGACAACGCAACATATAACTGCCTGTGATTGATTTGTGAATTGTCTTTGCAAAAGCTATTCTAATGGGAAACTGTTAACGTTTTAATACGACTGGCATATCAAGATCTCCTTTGTTGTCTAATGTTATCCACTAAAGATGTACTACATTACCTTTCTTGGATACATCCTTTGTTCTACTGTAATTCGGCCAGTGGAAGACAGCACGGTATTAACGGTTGTTGATATTCTTTGTGATATTGTAAATTGATGTTTTCATGTTCCGCACAATCACCACAAACTGTTTCAGCATAGTCTATTGATACGCATTTAACAAATTTGCCATGTAACCGATCGACATCTTAGTTGTTACATCGTTTGACTTCATCGTTTCTCGGTGCTAGGATTGCCCGTGTGATCATTTTTACTGTTGATAACCCTTCGTGATGAAATTCATCAATAAGATTTGGACAGAATACGTTTTCTTTAATTGGGAACTTAAAGTGAGGAAAACGTTAAAATTTATAAGAGCTGAGAAAGCAAGAACTGTGCCTGTCAATGAGAGGTGAGAGGACTGTGTGCGTGTTTCAATATGGTGGAGAGGAGGGATTGACTTGAAGAAATCTCATGGCGAAAGTCTCATCTTGCGGGACTTGAAAAAAGTCTTGTCTCATCACAGGATTTTTTTATATAATACAGAGATTTCAATTAAATAATATTAAATAATATTTTTTTATTGAAAATACGCATTTTGCCTGTGTCCAGACTTTAGGGACACCCTGTACTAAATATTAACTGGACGGGAGTGAATACTTGCACCACCAATTACGTTGTGTTTTATATTTGTCATTAATTTGACCACTTTGCAGAGGTCTGTTTCACTTTGACATTAAAAAGACTTTCCCTGTTGATCAATGTCAACAACGCCAAGTTCAATCTACTGGGATTCTATGTTGTACAAACAATAAAATATGAAAATTTCCAAAGGGATGAATATGTTTTATAGGCAATGTAGCCAAGTAATTCATCATTTTAAGTCAATACACATCTCTAGTCCACCACAACTCCTAAATTCTCTCGATTTTCAGACCGCCCATTGTGTATTCAAACCTCACATTTTTACTTCCTATGTGTATGTAACACTTTACATTTACTGATATTAAATTTCATCGGCCACAAATCTGCCCAAGCCGGTATGCTGTCCAAGTCCTTCTGTAATGATCTAAGTGTAGTAGGACGGTTAACAAAAGTTGATTGCCACAAGTGAAAAGATGTAATAACTAGTGATAAGTGAACTCCGCAGCCTAGAGTTCGGAGAAATCATAGAATTGTTCACGAATATCACCGAAATCGGCGGAATGCATTGAAGTCAATGGGGACGGACTTACTGAACGAGATTTGACTGGATTACAATGGTGCAATCATGTTTAAAGTGTCTCTGAGGGCCAGGGAAATGTCTGCCAACAACACTGGACCAATTATTGTGGCCAAAAAGGTGACCTGAGCTGTGTGGCAGCAGTGCCAACCACTGCACCACCGTGCCTCTGTGAGATCAAAGGAGAAAGAACACAGTCAGAGACATGCAATCGTATATTCCGTCAAAACAAAGCAGAAATGCCAAAATCATAGTCAAAAGTTAGAAAAAATATGTAGGTCTTTAAAAGGCAGAATGGAGTGGCGTGTCCTGACTGAAGCTGCTGGCTCGTTCTGTTTTTTGAAGTCGCCCTCTCCAAACTGTCAGTGCTGATGCTTTGCAGTTTTTCTTCTATTAAAAGGCTAGAAACATCATGTAAATAGGAAAAAAGTTTTTGTTATTATTATTATTATTTCATAGAGTCCCCTGTGTTGGAAGGGGGGTGTCAGTCTCCTTCAAGGTTTGTTTTTTTATCTGTACGTGGCTAATTACACATGCATAGGGGACACACCTTCTCCTCTTATACTACTGTGGCACTTGGAGATCAACCTGCAGACTGGCGAAAAACACTGAACAGACTTTCTGGTTAATACTTCACAGCATTCCACTTATCAGCTTGAGTTATGGGTTTAACATCTTGGTTCTGGTATCAACTTGTATTCTTGTTTACTGGTTTTTAACATTTCTCAGGCAGACGGTTTTACTACTGTGGTGGGTTGGCACCCTGCCCGGGATTGGTTCCTGCCTTGTGCCCTGTGTTGGCTGGGATTGGCTCCAGCAGACCCCCGTGACCCTGTGTTTGGATTTAGCGGGTTGGAAAATGGATGGATGGATGGATGGACGGTTTTATTATCTAGTATGCTGCAACTAAAACAGTAGGTGGATCTACTCTGTGCAGTGGTCTGGCCAAGCACTCTGGATACTTGTAATTGACACAATTAAAATTTAAAAATCATAACTGTTTATTATAATACCTTACAACTTCGCAAGCAGAGATAACTCGTTATTTAAGCTGCACTAGGGGGCTTTGCCCCCTGCTCGCTTCGCTTGCCAACCCCCCTGCCTGTGATACGCGCCAGCCACTTTGCATCTCTGCCGCTCGCGTATGTGGATTTCACTTTCACCAAACAACAAATCGAAAATCCAAGAAAAATTCTTTGTCCGTGTTTTGCTGATAAATTTTGTGTAAAGTGTGATACTTTTTGACGTATGGATTTGTATCCATTATTGGGTGTAGAATTTCTAATTCGTCAGATCGTTTAACTTTTTCGATTCTATGTTGCATCGCTTCTCCGTGATCATAAATATAAACCTGACTGAATTGTGGTTTCTTTGAAATTAAACTTGTCGTAGCTTTAATTGTTGTGGGACCACAGATTCTCAAAGCATACTATATGGTCCTGAATCATGTAAATCTATGTTTTGAGCATTGAATGTTGCGAACGCGAACAGATTATTGTAGATTTGGATATTTTGCCTGTAGTGTTTGTGGATTTCACTTTCGCCAAACAACAAATCTTTTAGTGTATTCTTACAGATACACTACTTAGAAGAAACACTACTTTTCACTGATGGCAACACGAATTAGATGATCTACAAGTATCCAACTTAAACTTTAAAGCAGAACAATATCTACATTCTTCTGTCATACAGTATCACCTATGTCCATATATTCAATCTCTTTTCGCTGTTCCGTTACTTCACCGAGTTATAATTTCCATTTGTTCACACTTATGTGATCTTTACTATCAGTTTGAGACTTTCGAATTTTAGTACTTTCATAATCTCTCACCTGCTCTGCCTCTTTACGATGTTCTACTTTGTCTTCTACTCTTTGTCTTTTATTTCCGACCCCACTTGAACCTGCTAGGTTTTCAATTCCACTTGATTATTACTCTCCTTATTTTCCGAATTTACACTTAAGATTATTATTGTTCTTTTTTGAATTCTTTTCTCTCCAATGCTTTTGGGCCTCTTTTCAACACACTACCCTTTTTTCTTCGCTTAGTCTTTGACGTGTCATCTTGAATGTATAAAATTATTGTCCATAAAAGGGCTGGATTGAAGGAAACGAAAAGATTGTATGTCTAAAAATACTGTCCAGAAAAGCTTCTTTAAAGGATGAAACTGAGGACTTTAATAAACGAATTTAAATGTGTAAAATGTAAAAATGTATACGAGCTGAGAGCACATGAACTGTGTCTGACAATACACACGAATGAGAAATGATTGTACCGTGTGCGTGGTTGTAAATGTTTGAGAGGAGGACAGGACTTTTCAAAATCTCTCGTCTCGCGGGACTTGAAATTACCTCAGAGAATGTCTTGTCGCAGGACTTCCTTTTATAATAGAAATATATATTTCATTATCCATATTACTAAACAAGAATGGATGCAGGGACCTGCCCGTGGACGTAAAAGACATAGTGCGCAGGCGCCACACAAAGCCCCCCCCTCCAACGAGAATGGTAAACTGGATATGCCCATAGCACACAAAAAAAAAGGAGTCAGACGCAGGCGCCACACAAAGCCCATAGCACACAAAAAACAGGAATCACACCCACGCCCCAGAGTGAAACGGGACAGACTACGGAGTACACACACTAACATAAATAAGAAATGAGACACAAAGCCCCCCTCCACAGAAAAAGCCACCCTCCACTAACAGAAATAAGAAATGAGGCAACGCATAAGAAATTATGCAACGCGCCCATAGCACACAAAAAAAAAGGAGTCAGACGCAGGCGCCACACAAAGCCCCAGAGTTAAACGGGACAGACTACGGAGTACACACCAAGGTTATTATAGTTTTGCCTTTTTATATTAGTTTTTATTTCTATATGTTTTCTGACCTTACTTGGAAATTCAGTTTAATTTTAGTTTTCCTTCATCGTGTATTTTTAGTTTTAGTTTAGTTTTTATTTCACAAAGACATTTCTATTTTATTTTTATATATATTAGTTTCAGTTTTAGTTTTAGTAATTATGACATGGAGCGCCTACAGAGTTAAGTTTTGTGTCACAATCAGACAGAACTGTACACTTAACAGATTTGGATATGAGTTTAATGTTAGTGGAAGCTTACAACACCACATAGCTTATTATCTGGTCTTGCTTTTGTTTGATAAAAACATGCATGGTTTACTATCTGATTTTGTTTTTTGTCTGATAAAAGCAAGCATAATCAAAACTAGACACTGAATATGAACAATTTTACACAATTTTATAATTTTTAAAATATTTCCTCATGAAAATCACAGGGGCTTCGGAAGAACAGGGCTCTTAGACTTGAATGAGTGTGCAGACCCCACCTAGCTGTATTGAGGGAAACAAAGAACAACAAGCATGTAGTGTAAAGGTTAGGGGCTGTGAGTCTTGAATAGACCACCATAAAGGACAGTAAACCCATAATGAGCAGAGCACAAGCAGGTAATTGGAGTACAGATAGGCATAAAACAACAGAGACAGCGTCTGAGATTAAAAACAATATATACATTATCTAAACCTGTTTATCCAGAGCAGGATCACAGGAAACCTGGAGTCTACCACAGCAGGTTTGGATGTAAGGCAGGAAAAATCCCTGGTATGTAATATGTATGATAAGGCTGATGTTAAGAACAAAAAGAATATTATGATTTCAACTATCTATTTTGAGAGAGGGAGAGAAAAACATTGAAAAAAGGAGACGAATATTTTAAAATATAATTCTGCTAATGGATTACTTTCACAATATCAGGTATTTTGAGTTGTGAATATGAACTAAAAAAGATAAATTAATAAATATGGAATAAATACAAAAACCCATTAGTATGTTTAGTTTTTCATCACTTGTCAGACTCTCTACCTTTGTTTGTATCGCTTTGTTGTTAAATGATGTTTTTAAAGCAAAAATGATTGATCAGCAACAATATGCTGATCTTGTAAGATGACCTAGTCCAGGGGTCTGCAACCTTCACTATCAAAAGAGCCATTTTGCTCCCTCTTCCTCCAAAGAAAAATAGTCTGGAGCCGCAAAACATAACACAGCTTATAAACTTTTAAAAGTTTTAATCTTTTTTTAGATTTTACATGTTACAACCACGGAATACAACAAACAGAAGTGCAGTGTGCATGTGTAGGCCTACTTTGAAATAAATGTAACTGAACTCTGCAGGCCTATTTGAGTCCTTCCTATACCTGTATAAAATTAAAATAAAAACTAGCCCACTTTAATATAAATAAAACATTTAGCTGTAGCTTAGCAGCTTTAAAAAAGTAAACATAAAATTCCATTTCAGTGTGCTCTCATCCTCTTCAGGTTTCCCTCTCAGCCAGCAATCAACTGAAGCACCTGAACATACAAAAAAACCTACATCAGCTCCGGGTCTGAAATAAATGTGTTTTTTTTTTTTTTTTTTAAATATTAGCCTATTAAATGCTATTGTTCTCACCTGTTTAATGTGACTTCTGTTTCTGAAGTTCGCTGCAGATCATCTCTAGCACTTTGAGCTACTTTTTGTATGAAAATGTGCTATATAAATAAATGTTGTTGTTGTTCTATGTCGGGGCTATACGATGTGACTTTGACCTTCACACAGGACTGCAGGCTCATGTGTGAGGTGGGAGAGATATTTGGACTTTATGAAGTTCATTCTTGAGAAAACTTGCTCACATAAGTATGTTGAGCCAAAGATGGACAGGACTCCAAATACATATTTTTTCATGTTCATATATGTTTCGGGAATGGCACTCCATGTATTGAAAACAAGTTTGTCGGGTTTGGGGAGGTTTTCAATATCAGTCCATTTGTGCTCTTTAGCGAGAGTAGCCTTCTGACGGGCGACTTCTTCAAGATCCGCTGTCAGGCATTTGAACTTGGACACCCATAAATCTTTATCCGCTATGCGGCCAGTTCAATTTCTAGATCGGGCTTACTTACTCCTGTGAATGCAGATGTGTTCAGCAGGGATGGGTCGATGTCCAGGGAAGGAGAGAGTGTTTTTTTTCTTTCTGAACTCACTGAATCTTTCTCTAAATGCAGCTTGCATTGCAATAATTGTACGGTGGAAATAATCACAATTTATGTGAATGTTCACTACTTTGAACTCTCTCAGGGAGGGGAAGTGAGAGAGTGTACCTTTCTGTACATCTCTGGCAAACACTGTCATCATGCGCTCAAACACCAAAACATTTAAAGTCAGAGAATAGATGCTCTGATATTTTTATGAACGATTCTTTCATGTATTCTCCGTCTGTGAACGGCTTACCCCTCCTTACGATCTCTTGAGCTGCCACAAAACTAGCAGCTGTAGTTGATTGTGGAGAAGTGATCCACTTTTTGAAAGTATGTTTGCTCTGTTCAGCTTTCCGTTGCAGTTCCGAAATTGCTCTCTTTCGCTCATCTTCACTTGGGTATTTTTCAGTGAATGCTGAGTGCTTGTTTCGAAAATGTCTTTCAACGTTACATTTTTTGTTGTTCGATAATTTATCGCCACATATTAAGCACACCGGTAAGCCAGCGTCGTTGGCGGTGAAGGCAAATGCTTCTGTCCACGCAGAATTAAACTCTCTGTTCTCTTCTGGGATTTTTCATTTTTGGGATTTATTCATGGTTAGTGCAGGGGTCGCACACTCCAGAAGCCACCTGCAGGTAAAGGCGAGGGCTATAGACGTAGATGTGACGCATATTTTAGTTGACAAATTATAAATAAAAATAAAAATTAGATGTTAAAGTGTATAACAGTAGTAGTAGTAAATAAACATTATATATATTACATATATTATATACAAATTAAATTAAGAAATTGCCGTTATTCATTTTCATGTTTTTTTTTTTTTTTGTCAAGGCCAAAAGGAGCCATTACAAGGAGGCTGAAGAGCCGCATGCGGCTCCAGAGCCGCGGGTTGCCGACCCCTGACCTAGTCAGTCTCGATCAGTGCCATTTTATTTTCAACAACCGGGAGTGGTCCCCTCGAGACTTTCTTGTATACTCAGATATGGGGATGGATATTTGAGGAGTAAACCACAAGACAATGATTATATTTTTATATTATGTACATTAATGAACCATAAACAACAAATCAAATTAATAATATATTGAACATTATTATAAAAGTAAAATTGAATAAATCAGACTCTGCAGCTGTATTAAAAAAAAAAATCGAGTATGTGTTCAGGTAAAGTACCACTTCCGGGTGATGGATTTGGCCCAAAAG
This sequence comes from Erpetoichthys calabaricus, assembly GCF_900747795.2. Classification (NCBI taxonomy): domain Eukaryota; kingdom Metazoa; phylum Chordata; class Cladistia; order Polypteriformes; family Polypteridae; genus Erpetoichthys; species Erpetoichthys calabaricus. Next base: position 296,185,084 of record NC_041396.2, on the reverse strand, counting down.
TTAATACAGATCTATGGTGTAACAACCACATGCCGAATTTCATCCATCTATCTAGTTGCATTTTTGAGTTATCGTGTTTACACACACAGAGACACACACACGCACGTGCGTACACACACAATTCCAAAAAATAGTATTGCTGGACACTGGTTAGTCTATAAAGTCAAGATTCATCAAAATATCGAGGTCAAATTTTTTCATGATTACTATACTTTCTCTATACTTCGTGTATGAGAAAGTAAAAACGATTTCTTCTTTGCGAAGAGGCAGGTGAATTGCTGTCAACAAAAAGCACACACCTGAGAAATAAACTGAAATGTTACTCACTCGTGATTTTTCTGTCCATATGGTAAACATTTTGTTGACCAGTACATTCTGATTTCAGCCGTTTGAATTACATCTTGATATACAACAAGCACAAAGAAAGGCGGCATGCATATCGCTTTCTATTTCACACGCTTTACGCACCCGCACTCAGCTTGCACTGTCACCGCTAATGCTGTGTGAACAGCTGCCCTCCGTCACCAGCCACCGTTCACTGGATGAATATGTGCGGGCGGTTCGTGGTGGATGACTTTCTGTTTTAGAGTTAAAACTTACAAGGGTTAAAGACTAACGGCAAGAATATTCATTCAACAACGAAAACTAAAAATATTTTAGTAAATTATTATTTTATTTCAGTTAGTCTTTCCAGCTACTTTTAATAGTTTCGTTTAGTTTTAGTTTTTCATTTCGGTTTTGTTAATTATTTTATTTCAGTTTACGAAAAAGTTTTTTTTAATAATAGTTTCAGTTTTGATTTTAGTTTTAGTTAACTATAATAACCTTGGTACACACACTAACATAAATAAGAAATGAGACACAAAGCCCCCCTCCACTAACAGAAATAAGAAATGAGACAATGCGCCCATAGCACACAAAAAAGAGGAGTCAGACGCAGCCGCCACACAAAGCCCATAGCACACAAAAAGGAGGAGTCACACACACGACCCAGAGTGAAACGGGATAGACTACGGAGTCCACACGGTGTCACCCATCAAGCCCGAGATTACAGCGCCCAAACCCAGTGTAAAACGGGACAGAATACGGAGTCGAGAAAGGTTCACAAATCAAACCCGACATAATACGCCACCCCAGAGTAAAACGGGACAGACTACGGAGTCCAGAAAGGGTCACAAATCAATTGGAGTACGGACAACGACAGACAGTACGCAAACACACTACACATGCATGATCCACGCACCTCTAATAACCCACAAGCAAAAACACGATATAGTACAGAACCCCCACAAATACGGACTCCACAACATATTTGAATCACATTACAGTGATACAATATTTACAGTGCAACCACACAAGACACAGGCACAACACCTGATGGGCAATAAGAATAAACGAACACTTCGTATTAAAGGTTCGTCATCCTCACACGTGAAGACTATATAGCATAACTTAATCATCAAATTACAGTCATACATTTTTAACAATTCAACCACAAAAAACGCTACGTATTAACAATAAGTGCAATCCATTATCCATGTTACTAACGCTAAACAAGGAAGAACTAATGTAGTTGCACTCACGCCTCCAAAACAATAGACCAGATACCACTGTTAACGCGACGGGCTATATTATGTCCAAAGAATATTGATGTGGTAGTCATTGCATGACTACCTGGAGAAAGTCGCCTCTTTCTAAGTACTCACAAAATTGATTCTGCACACGACATTGAACATCTTAATTTCCCTTTACAATATCTGAACACTATTAACCCAGCCGGATTGCCACAACACAATCTTAACCTTAAAATCGGAACAATTTTCATGCTATTAAAAAACGTTAATACTAAACAGGGTTTATGCAACGGTACACGTTTAGTCATCAACACTATGTCAAACAATGTTATTGAAGCAAAAATACTTACAGGATCACATACTGACAATACTGTTTTAATTCCTAGAATTCACCTTACAAGTTCTACCCTTGAATTGCCATTTACACTTGGGCGACGCCAATTTCACAGTAAACCTTCATTTGCCATGACAATCAACAAATCCCAAGCACAGACCATGGACAAAGTTGATATATACCTCTCTGAGCGCGTATTTGGACATGGACAACTTTATGTAGCCTTCTCATGAGTTCGGCGTTCATCTGACATTACACTTAAAGTTATAAATACTCCAATACCAAAAAAAAATCATTCAAGGACAACAAACCATCTTTACTACAAATATTGTATACAAAGAGATATTCCAAGAAATGTTTGTGATTTGCTATACAATATGTTCTTTACTTCCTATCCACCGTCTGAAACTGCGGAGGCAAAACAGGCACGGGTTCAAACCGAACGAGCTCAACTGACGGATATATGCCTACAACGCGCGTCTCAAACCGCAGAAGCAGGGCAAGCACGGGTTCAAAACAACGCGAGCTCCTACAACACGCGTCTGAAACTACGGCTGACCAGCGGGCACGGGTTCAAAACACCGGGGATAGGTGAGCGAAGCGAGCAGGGGGCAGAGCCCCCTTGTTGTGGCTAAAAAGGTTACCTGAGCTGTGCCGCAGCAGTGCCAACCACCTCACCACCGTGTCTCAGTGAGGTTAAAAAAAAGAAAGAATGCAGTCAGAGTCTTGCAATCATATATTTCGTCAAAACAAAGCAGACATTTTGAAATCATAGTCAAAAGTCAGAAAAGAAATACGTAGGTCTTTTAAAAGCAGAAAATTCAAAGTGGTTTGTCACGATTGATGGTGCAGGCTCTCCGAACAGTCTGTGCTGATGCTTTTCACTTTTTCTTCTGTCAAAAAGATAGAAACATCCTGTAAATACAGTAGTAATAAATTTTTCATTATTATTATTTCATTGAGTCTCCTGTGTTTGGAGGGGTGTCAGTCCAGTGGCGTAGCGTAGTGGGGGCGACCCGCCCCGGTCGGCAAAATTTCACAATAAATAATAATAATATCTTGTAAAAATTTGAACCATACCTAAATAAGGGAGAGGCGGAATTTTCCTCTGCCCCGGGCGGCTGACACCCACGCTACGCTACTGTGTCAGTCTCCTTCAAGGTTTGTTGTTTTATCTCCATGTGCTAATTACACATGCATAGGGCACGCGCCTCCTGCTCTTATACAGACGTGGAACTCAAAGACAGACCTGTACATTTCACAACCAGCACAGATAACTCGTTATTTATGGTGTATATGTTTCATAAAAATACAATTTTGAGAAACCTGCATGATTTACTTCTCTGTAATACCACTAACTCAGTCCTAAAGAGTCCGTAATGTAAATGATCAGCGTTATATACCCGGGGGGTGGGGGGGGGAGGGGTCCATCCAATGTTGGCAGTTACAGCTCTGGGGGATGTCACGCTGGCCTCGCAAAGCATTATGGGATGCTAGGGAAAAAAGTTCTCCTAAACCGGCTGAATTAGTCAGTCAGTTGTCGTCCAACCCGCTATATCCTAACACAGGGTCACGGGGGTCTGCTGGAGCCAATCCCAGCCAACACAGGGCGCAAGGCAGAAACAAATCACGGGCAGGGCGCCAGCCCACCCCAGGGCACACACACACCAAGCACACACTAGGGACAATTCAGGATCACCAATGCACCTAACTGCATGTCTTTGGACTGTGGAAGGAAACCCACGTAGACACGGGAAGAACATGCAAACTCCACGCAGGGAGGACCCGGGAAGCAAACCCAAGTATCCTTACTGCGAGGCAGCAACGCTACCACTGCGCCATCATGCCGCCTCGGCTTAATTATCCTCTTTAATAAAACCCCTGTGTACATCCAGTGCCCGTGTGTGTGTGTCATCTGGGCACGGTGCGATGCTTCAAAGCAGTTGCGTCAAAGGCCGCCTGACGCGTCACACAAGACAAAAAGGGCGGGACCTATAAAATATCGCGCGGCCGATCCAATCAGGTAATGAGGTAAGACCTAAAACATAAAACACGAAAAGTCCAATCGGGTACTGAGACGCGGAGACCAGCTTCCCATTGTTGTGCAAGTGTTCACTCTGAGGATGTCAGATTTGCGATTAAGAAGCTTGGCCCGGTGAAGTGTAAAGTGTCAGTCGTTGAAGGGGTTTTCCTAAATATACGAATTTTCATGATATTACAATACGATGACTTTTAAAAGTAGATTTATTTTCACGCACATTACATCAGTTGCTGGGGAGAACCTGCTGATTGCCCACTGTTGTGACAGAAAATTAAACGCATATTATGAACAGCAAAGCCAGTATTACTGTCAGAAAATTACAGGCATTTTACGGAAAAAATGTAATGAGGTAAAAGGCCCCTTGCCATTTAATATGGACTGTTCCCTAGTGCCCGTTATTGTAACGGGCTTAATGTCTAGTCAGTAAATAATTCAACAAATAAAGGCAAACACAAACACAGCCAATTGGGTGTGAATGACACTTTGGCGAAATTCATTGATCAACACTAATAATAACTAAAAATTTAGATTATAATGGATAAAGCAATTAAACTTAATCTAAAAATAAACCCACCAACAATATGAAAAAGCCAAACTTTGTTTCCAGTTAATTAGACAGAAAACAAGGCTGTGGTCATCATACAACATTAGAATTCTAGGATGGGTGTTGTTTCAGAACGCAGAGCACCGCTTGGCAAACTCATACATACACAATTTTGGGTATTAGTGGAGGGCTGAGTGGTCTCATGGCCTTGGAACCCCTGCAGATTTCGTTTTTTTTTTTCTCCAACCCCCTGGTGGTTTTTTTTGTTAGGTTTGCTTTGTATTCTTTGTTACTTAGTATTGCCTAATCTTATTTTTAAATTTTTCTCTCTTCATCTTATAAAGCACTTTGAGCTACATCATTTGTGTGAAAATGTGCTTTAGAAAATAAATGTTGTTGTTGTTGTACAGTGGTGTGAAAAACTATTTGCCCCCTTCCTGATTTCTTATTCTTTTGCATGTTTGTCACACAAAATGTTTCTGATCATCAAACACATTTAACCATTAGTCAAATATAACACAAGTAAACACAAAATGCAGTTTGTAAATGGTGGTTTTTATTATTTAGGGAGAAAAAAAAATCCAAACCTACATGGCCCTGTGTGAAAAAGTAATTGCCCCCCTGAACCTAATAACTGGTTGGGCCACCCTTAGCAGCAATAACTGCAATCAAGCGTTTGCGATAACTTGCAATGAGTCTTTTACAGCGCTCTGGAGGAATTTTGGCCCACTCATCTTTGCAAAATTGTTGTAATTCAGCTTTATTTGAGGTTTTTCTAGCATGAATCGCCTTTTTAAAGTCATGCCATAGCATCTCAATTGGATTCAGGTCAGGACTTTGACTAGGCCACTCCAAAGTCTTCATTTTGTTTTTCTTCAGCCATTCAGAGGTGGATTTGCTGGTGTGTTTTGGGTCATTGTCCTGTTGCAGCACCCAAGATCGCTTCAACTTGAGTTGACGAACAGATGGCCGGACATTCTCCTTCAGGATTTTTTGGTAGACAGTAGAATTCATGGTTCCATCTATCACAGCAAGCCTTCCAGGTCCTGAAGCAGCAAAACAACCCCAGACCATCACACTACCACCACCATATTTTACTGTTGGTGTGATGTTCTTTTTCTGAAATGCTGTGTTCCTTTTACGCCAGATGTAACGGGACATTTGCCTTCCAAAAAGTTCAACTTTTGACTCATCAGTCCACAAGGTATTTTCCCAAAAGTCTTGGCAATCATTGAGATGTTTCTTAGCAAAATTGAGACGAGCCCTAATGTTCTTTTTGCTTAACAGTGGTTTGCGTCTTGGAAATCTGCCATGCAGGCCGTTTTTGCCCAGTCTCTTTCTTATGGTGGAGTCGTGAACACTGACCTTAATTGAGGCAAGTGAGGCCTGCAGTTCTTTAGACGTTGTCCTGGGGTCTTTTGTGACCTCTCGGATGAGTCGTCTCTGCGCTCTTGGGGTAATTTTGGTCGGCCGGCCACTCCTGGGAAGGTTCACCACTGTTCCATGTTTTTGCCATTTGTGGATAATGGCTCTCACTGTGGTTTGCTGGAGTCCCAAAGCTTTAGAAATGGCTTTATAACATTTACCAGACTGATAGATCTCAATTACTTCTGTTCTCATTTGTTCCTGAATTTCTTTGGATATTGGCATGATGTCTAGCTTTTGAGGTGCTTTTGGTCTACTTCTCTGTGTCAGGCAGCTCCTATTTAAGTGATTTCTTGATTGAAACAGGGTGTGGCAGTAATCAGGCCTGGGGGTGGCTACGGAAATTGAACTCAGGTGTGATACACCACAGTTAGGTTATTTTTTAACAAGGGGGCAATTACTTTTTCACACAGGGCCATGTAGGTTTGGATTTTTTTTTCTCCCTAAATAAGAAAAACCATCATTTAAAAACTGCATTTTGTGTTTACTTGTGTTATATTTGACTAATGGTTAAATGTGTTTGATGATCAGAAACATTTTGTGTGACAAACATGCAAAAGAATAAGAAATCAGGAAGGGGGGCAAATAGTTTTTCACACCACTGTATGTATTAACCAAGGAATCGCAGGGAAAAAGTGTTATTATTCATCCCAGCCCACTCACTCTGTGCATTTGTGGAAGGCACGGTTATAAAAACTAATAAAATAACTGTCAGAAGAGTGAACAATAGGAAAGTAAACCCATTAACAGTGACATCAAGGTCGGACTGCAGCCAAGCAAGCAAAAAGAAATCAGCGGGAAGTCCACTTTGTTCCAAAGCAAATCTTCAGCAACCTCCTGTACACTAAATGCCTGTCATTACTTGTATTGGCCATTAGAGGTCACTGACAAACAGTACTTGGAAAGTGAAGCTTGTTTTGGTGCAGAACTATTCTACAGTTAGAGCAGAGCTTTGTTTCACTTCACATTCATCTCCGAAAAAACAAAACGTTGTGGCTTCTACTTCACTGTGAACTTCCTGTCTATTTCTATCAGGGTTTTGCTAAGCTGTGCCCTTCAGTGAAAGTGTACTTAACAACAATAAAACAATTTTAGAGGGTAAGGAGTGGATTAGGTCTGTACGTTTTATTTCATTTTAGATCACTTCCTTGTTAATTGTTTTTTTTTTTCTTTTTCTAAGTAGATTCCAGTTCACAACTGAAGGACAGATCGCATTACATGATTTTCAGCTGTAGCCTTCATTTACATAATCATAGCCAATGAATCATCCAGAAGTACAATGCATGTAATGTAGCAATGAAGAATAAGAACCATGGGTGTTCTGGACATCAGAAACAGAAGGCAGACTCATCTGTACCACGCTAGAATGAAAAAAAATACAATAAAAGCTGAGACTGCAGCTGAACTCACAAGCATGAATGTTCTGGAAATTCTGCATGCGATTACTAAACGTAACATGGCCATCGATTTTCAGCCGTTTAAACTGACATGGCATTCGGCTGAGACAATGCTGGAGTGGCTTCAGGACAAGTCTTTCTGAGTGGTCTTGATGGTCCAGGGATGGGATCAGCAACTCCTGCAAGCAAGTGTGGCATACCCTACAACTAGAAGTCACGTAATGGGGACATCAGCTTAAGAGAAAACAAAAGAAAGTTACTGTGCTGCCCTGTTGACTTTAGACCTTGTTACATATTTATCATAAAATTGCTGCATAAATAAAGATATCTTGAAAAATTAAGGGAAAATAGACTGTGCCTTACTAGTTTGTTCTGAGTAACAAAACTTCTGTTTTTCAAAAGCGTACTCACCAGAAACAAATGTGGCAAAAGGACAGAAGAAACAAGTCCAGCTTAATAAAAGGGTACGTATCTGTGTGTCTGTCTGTCCATCCGTCCTTCCTTCCAGTTGCCAGGTCTCAGACATTCCAACAAACAGACATTTTTAGTAATAACTAGGGGGCTTTGCCCCCTGCTCACTTCGCTCGCCAACCCCTGTCCCCGCACTACACGCTAACCTCTTTGCGGTTCTGCCGCTCGCATATGGGGATATGGATATACAATTTAAACAGATTTTTATTTTCATGGGAATTGTTACATATGCATAATAGAACTAACTATTTTACATTAGAGCGAGTAATTAACCATAGTAAAAAATGGTAAAACATAATTATTTGAAAGTAAACTATGTTTCATGTTAGTTATTAGTTGTGTAATATGATTTTGTTCTGTTTGGCTTTGAAATTAACACGCAAATACTTTTTAAACTTACACTTTTACTGTAAAACTTCGGTAAAAACAATTTTTTGAATTAACTTTTCGTCAATATGGCATTGAATTTTGATTCTGTTTGGACTTTCATCGTGACAACTGGCTGTGATTGAATTTCGTTTCTTTCTCTCAAATAAATAAAACAACTTTTTTGAATGTTTGTGCCTGTGATTTGTTAATTGTCTTTGCAAAAGCTATTCTAACGGGAAACGTTTTCATCTTTCGCACCATCACCACCAACTGTTTCAGCATACATCGTGCCTGAAGAAGGGGCCTGAGTTGCTTCGAAAGCTTGCATATTGTAATCTTTTTAGTTAGTCAATCAAAGGTGTCATTTTGCTTGGCTTTTCTCTACATTCATAATGGCTAACACAGTACAACACCCTAGTACTACAGCAAAGTCTACTGATATGCATTTAACAAATTTGCCATGTAACTGATCGGCAATTTTCACTTTAATTCATTTGACTTCATCATTTCTCTGTGCTAGGATTGCCCGTGTACTCATTTTTTCTCTTGATAACCCTTCTGTTGAAATTTACCAATAAAGAAGACGACATGCATCCAAATCTTAATTGGGAACTTAAAGTGACGAAATCGTTAAAATTTATAAGAGCTGAGAGAACAGAAACTGTCTGTCAAAAGCATTCACATGAATAAGAGGTGTGATTACTGGGTGAGTGGTTGAATATGGAGGGCACGGCTTAAAAAAATCTCATGTCAAAAGTCTCAACTCGCAGGACTTGAAAAACTTTTCCAAAATGTCTCATCTTGTTGCAGGATTTTTTTTATATAATAGAGGAAAATGCATTGCTTTTATCATTCTAAACAGATGGCACACCACAGACACTAATACTGCTTTTACGAATCCCATACCAAACGGCATATAACAGAATTATGCCTTGTATTTTTCATTCCAATAGATGGCGCATCACAAATTAAGACTGTTTTTCCAAATCCTATACCAACTGGCAAATAACAGACATATGTCTTGTATTTTTCATTCCAACATATGGCACATCACAAATTAACATAATTTTTCCAAATCCCATACCAAATGGCATATAACAGAGACATATGCATTGCAGGGTGCACTGTAAATTAATACCGAGGTCTGTGTTGAATACTTAGATTCCAACCGGTCTTAGATGGGGTAGCACAGCTAGTTTTAAAAAAGGGATAAAAACAAAAGAAATCTGCCAAACGTGAGGAGACCATTCAGTCCATCAAGCCCGCTTGTTTAGCTAATAGCCAAGCTGTTCCAACATCTCATTCACATGGCCTCTTACACCCTGAGCAGCCAATTTAAAATTGTTTCGCTGTATCATGCAGGTGAACTTTGGCTCACACCGTCACAAACAATACCTCGTTGTTGACTTCACACTCCTAGTAATCAAATTGTTCCAATGTTTACGGTTGGCTTTTAATCTGATATGAAATCATACGTGTGGTGTTTCATAAATTGTCACAAAAAATATTAAAAAAAAATCGTAATTATTATTCTGTATAAGGAATACCCAAGTGCTAGGCATCAATCAGAACGTCCCGACCAATAAATTTCAAGCAATGCCATGGAAGCAAACGTGAGCTGTAAGTTGAAAATGGGAAAACAGTGTTACACTGCTCTTCTGCTTTGTGGTGTACTCTCGTATTGTTACTTCACAAAACAACAGCAAATATGTATAAGTGACACATCGGTACTTACAGGAGAATCTCCTGATCAACACAAGTCCAAGCACATTAGTGTACGATGCATCAATCATGAAATATCCTCCAAATAAGAGGAGTCACAATGCCAGCTTTGGGAAGTATCACCTCACATTTCCAGGTCCTTAGCTCCGATTCCTTAGGTCACACACTCGCAGCTCATGCCATTGGGTGGCAGTGACTGTGACATCTCCAACGATACGCAGATGTTCATATATGAACATAATGTTACACAGCTGAGGCAGGCATATTGGAAAAAATACACAATTTGAAGGAGGAGAACACATTGTAAATAGGTTTCCTGCAAATGTGTAGGTGGGTAATGGGGGCATATAAGAGTGTATCAGGGGATAAGCCAAAGCGTTTTTAAAGGATTCACTGTTTTATGTGCAATAAAATTGTTCTGAACCTGGAACCTGTTTGGAGAGGTTTTAGATAGTGGAGGGGGGCCCATGGTGCCATAATTCTCTAACTATTTATTTATTTCGTTATGTTACCAACGTGAAACTTTAGACGGGTTGACATGTCTAGGAATGCCTCAGAGGTGAAAAAACTCAGCTGGCATTGCTTGTACGTGACACACACTCTATCAGAAAACAAACATTTCAAAATATTCCTGTGAGCGCCTGTTTTTTGTTTCCTAGTTCAGCAGCAGTTTCTAAGTAAAGGAATGTTTAAATTTGACATAAACACAGATTCTGTCACACTAGAGATGTTATCTGTCAGGTTTTAGTGAAAAATCGACTGCCCTGCCTTTATTTGTGAACAATAAGGCTTTATTTTGACGTACCCGCCCCCCAACCAACCCTCAGGTGAAGATTGCTGAAAAACGCCCCCGGAGTGTGAGGTTTTTAAATTAAAGGTTGTTGAGATTTCTGCTACAACTCCACATCTCAATAGTTGGTCCCTGAGTCCCCCAACTCTCTGCCTAATGAAGTGCACCCTAACAGACGTCCCCTTCATTTCCACTCATGTCCTTGTATACGCGATTCACCCTTGAGCAGAGAGAATGTTGATGGATCTCCTTCATCAGTGCCTCCGAGGACTTTAAATACCTGAATGAGGTCCCCATGCAGTCCCCTCTGCTCTGACTAAACAGGTTTGATTCTCTGAGTCTGTCACAGTACGACATGTCCTTAAGTCCCATGATGCATCTGGTTGCTCCCCTCTGCACAGCTTCAAGTGCCGCTATGTCCTTCTTATACTGTGGTGACCAGAACTACACACAATACTCCAGATGAGGTGTTACTCGTGTATTATATATTTTGAACAGTACTGTTTCAGAAGTGTCTGTCTGGTTGCTATGTCCCTGTCATTCCAAAAGCTTGCGCATCACAAACATTTTTAATAATAAAATGCATTGCTTTTGTCATTCCAACAGATGGTGTATCACAACCATTAACACTGCTTTTACAAATCCCACACCAAATGGCATGTAACAAGAGACGTATGAATCACATTTTCTATTACAAAAGATGGTGCATCACAACCATTAACACCACTTTTACAAATCCTATACCAAATGATACATAACAAAGACATAATCATCACATTTGCTATTCCAACAGATGGCGCATCACAACCGTTAACACCGATTTTATAAATCCCACACCAAATGACACGTAACAAAGACATATGCATCACATTTTCTATTCTAACAGATGGCGCATCACAACCGTTAACACTGATTTTACAAATCCCACACCAAATGACACGTAACAAAGACATATGCATCACATTTTCTATTCCAACAGATGGCGCATTACAACCATTAACACCACTTTTACAAATCCCACACCAAATGGCACATAACAGAGACATATGCATCACATTTGCTATTCCACCAGATGGTGCATCACAGCCATTAACACCACTTTTACAAATCCCATACCAATGGCACATAACAGAAACATATGCAAAGCATTTGGCATTCCAACAGATGGTGCTTCACAACCATTAACACTGCTTTAATAAACACCATACCAAATGGCATGTAACAATGACATAAGCATTGCATGGTGCACTGCAAACGTTAAGGCTGAGGTTTGCGTTGATGTCAGCACGTCTTGGGTGAGTAGCAAATCTAGCTGTCTAAATAAACTGCAAGAATTGGTTTCACAATAAGGATTTGGTTCAAACAAAAAGCAAGTTCCACTATGCCTTTCCAAATCTGAAGTCACGGTCTGACAGAGAAACAGCTGAGGAGTGCTGCTCCCCATAGGACTGCAATAATTGGCATCAACTCAGAATCAAGAAAACAAAAGTAATGGTGTTGGACTTAAAGTGAGACAAAAGGTCACCGCCACCCTTGTTAATCTATGGCCAAGTGGAACAGGAGGTGGAAAATCTCAAGTTCATGGGGACCATAATTTCCAGTATTCTAAAAATGTGAAAACAAAACCACTTGTTATGGTCAAGAAAAAAAAAACAGCTAACCAGGGGCTGAGATACTTGAAGTGTCACGTGAAGTACAGCAATGACCATTCTCTACAGGTCCAAAGTGAAGTCATGTCTTCAGAAAGGTTTGCAAATTTATTACAAGTCAAAAACTGAAATCTCTCCTTCCCATAAGTATTCAGACCCTTTACTGTGGCCCTTCCAAATTGTGCTCAGGTGCCTCCTGTTTTCTTTAGTTCTCCTTGAGATGTTTCTAAAACATGACTGGAGTCCACTTGTGGCAAACTGAATTGACTGGACATCATTTACAAAGACATAAGTGTACCCGTGTAGAGGAGGTCCACAATTCACACTGTATGTCTGGACAAAAACCAAACTTTGAAGTCCAAGGAACTCTCTGTGGATCTCCATGATAAAACTGTGGGGATGCCCAGGTCAGGGCAAGGAGATCAACCCATTTGTAATTCTGTGAGTGTTCCTCAAACACATAGTGGCCTCAATAATTGTAACATGGAAGACGTTTGGAACCAGCAGGACTCTTCCTAGAGCTGTCCAACCATTCAAACTGAGTAACTGAGTAAAGAAGATAGATAGATAGATAGATAGATAGATAGATAGATAGACAGACAGACAGACAGACAGACAGACAGACAGACAGACAGACAGACAGACAGACAGATAAAAACATACAGACTTTAAAACCTACTTCCATCAGGGTCACAGGATGCCAAAGCCTATGCTGGACACACCTGGAGCAAAGTAAGAAAGAATCCTGGACTTCCTTGGCACAGGACACACACACACAGAGCTACATGTACAGTGCATCCAGAAAGTATTCACAGCGCATCACTTTTTCCACATTTTGTTATGTTACAGCCTCATTCCAAAATGGATTAAATTCATTTTTTCCTCAGAATTCTACACACAAAACACCCCATAATGACAACGTGAAAAAAGTTTACTTGAGATTTTTGCAAATTTATTAAAAATAAAAAATTGAGAAAGCACATGTACATAAGTATTCACAGCCTTTGCCATGAAGCTCCAAATTGAGCTCAGGTGCATCCTGTTTCCCTGATCATCCTTGAGATGTTTCTGCAGCTTCATTGGAGTCCACCTGTAGTAAATTCAGTTGACTGGACCTGATTTGGAAAGGCACACACCTGTCTATAGAAGGTCCCACAGTGGACAGTTCATGTCAGAGCACAAACCAAGCATGAAGTCAAAGGAATTGTCTGTAGACCTCTGAGACAGGATTGTCTCCAGGCACAAATCTGGGGAAGGTTACAGAAAAATTCCTGCTGCTTTGAAGGTCCGAATAAGCACAGCGGCCTCCATCATCTGTAAGTGGAAGAAGTTCGAAACCACCAGGACTCTTCCTAGAGCTGGCCGACCATCTAAACTGAGAGATCGGGGGAGAAGGGCCTTAGTCAGGGAGGTGACCAAGAACCTGATGGTTAATCTGTCAGAGCACCAGAGGTCCTCTGTGGAGAGAGGAGAACCTTCCAGAAGGATAACCATCTCTGCAGCAATCCACCAATCAGGTCTGTATGGTAGAGTGGCCAGACGGAAGCCACTCCTTAGTAAAAGGCACATGGCAGCCTGCTTGGAGTTTGCCAAAAGGCACCTGAAGGACTCTCAGACCATGAGAAAGAAAATTCTCTGGTCTGATGAGACAAAGATTGAACTCTTTGGTGTAAATGCTAGGCGTCACGTTTGGAGGAAACCAGGCACTGCTCATTACCTGGCACCATCCCTACAGTGAAGCATGGTGGTGGCAGCATCATGCTGTGGGGATGTTTTTCAGAGGCAGGGACTGGGAGACTAGTCAGGATAAAGGGAAAGATGACTGCAGAAATGTACAGAGACATCCTGGATGAAAACCTGCTCCAGAGCACTCTTGACCTCAGACTGGGGCGACGGTTCATCTTTCAGCAGGACAACGACCCTAAGCACACAGCCAAGATATCAAAGGAGTGGCTTCAGGACAACTCTGTGAATGTCCTTGAGTGGCCCAGCCAGAGCCCAGACTTGAATCCGATTGAACATCTCTGGAGAGATCTTAAAATGGCTGTGCACCGACGCTTCCCATCCAACCTGATGGAGCTTGAGAGGTGCTGCAAAGAGGAATGGGCGAAACTGGCCAAGGATAGGTGTGCCAAGCTTGTGGCATCATATTCAACAAGACTTGAGGCTGGAATTGCTGCCAAAGGTGCATCGACAAAGTATTGAGCAAAGGCTGTGAATACTTATGGACATGGGATTTCTCAGTTTTTTTATCTTTATAAATAAAAATGTAAATGATCGTTTGTTCAAAATCTTAAATCTCCGAAAGTTCTTCACCGATTGCTTTGAAATTTTGACACAACGTTGCATTCGAATACATGCGTGTTTTTATATACCTATATTATATAGATGTCACACCTGTGACAGGTAAAAACATGCTTTTTTTTTCAAAAACAGCGCCATCTAAATATTTTACGATTCCATTTCAATGTTTCCGATTTACGATCCATTTACGATTTTAACTCTGTTAAATCGATCAAATACATTTGTAAGTACGTGAATAAAGGCAGCGACATGGCAGTTTTTGGCGTGCAACCAGAAAGAAGTGACAGGAATGCGGTCATACATATCGATGAAATCGCACAGTATCAGGCTGGAAGCAGCAATGAAGCTGTATGGCGAATTCTTTCATTTCCCATACATGAACGAAGTCCAGCTGTTGTTCACTTAGCAGTACATCTAGAAAATGGACCACGCGTTTATTTCACAGCTGCAAATGTGCAAAAAATAGCCCTGAATCCACCGGCTACAACGTTAACTGCTTTCTTCACGTTATGTCAAAATGACGCGTTTGCGAAAACACTGCTGTATTTGGAACTGCCAACGTATTGCACATGGAATGCGAGTAGAAAATCATTTGAACGACGCAAACGGGGAGAGCGAGTCGACGGACAACCTGGCATATTCAAAGAAACTACGATAGGCAGACTGTACACTGTGCATCCCAATCAAGATGAATGCTTCTTTCTTCGTATTCTGTTGGTAAATGTGCCCGGTCCAACGTCTTTCCAGCAATTGAGAACTGTCAACGGCGTTACACATGCCACTTTCCGCAGTGCATGTCAAGCTCTGAATTTATTGGAGAACGCATTAATGACGCGTGCAACATGTCCCATCCAAATCAAATTCGTGCATTGTTTGCAATCATATTGACCGCCTGCTCTCCTTCATCCCCAACAGAGTTATGGGAGAAATATAAATCGCACATGGCTGAAGATATTTTCCTTCGAATACGCAAGGAAAATTCAAATATGAACATGGATTTCACAGCAGAAATCTACAACGTAGCGTTGTTAGTGATTGAAGATTTGTGTTTAGAAATCGCGAACAAAGTTCTCAATCAATTTGGAATGCCATCACCGAATCGATCTGCTGCTGCTTCGTTCGAAGTAGAATTGCGTCGTGAACAAAATTACAAAACGGGTGATCTTTTGTCGTATGTGCAATCAAATATTCCTAAGCTAACGCTTGAGCAAAAAGGCATTTACGATCAAATAATGCAAACTGTCAATAATGGGGTTGGAGAAATCTTTCTTAGATGCGCCAGGAGGAATTGGTAAAACGTTCCTAATTAGATTGATTCTGGCAGCAATTCGATCCCAAAATGACATACCCTTAGCTCTTGCGTCGTCCGGAATAGCTGCGACATTGCTACCAGGTGGAAGAACTGCTCATTCTGCTTTGAAATTGCCATTTAACATGCAATTCATTGAAACTCCCACGTGCAACATTTCCAAAGCATCCGGCATGGGAAACGTACTGCAGAAATGCAAACTTATTGTTTGGGATGAATGCACAATGGCGCACAAAAAATTGCTCGAGGCTCTTGATCGATCATTGCAAGATTTGCGTGGAAACATCACACCATTTGGGAACGCATTAATATTGCTTGCAGGAGATTTCTGGCAAACATTACCTGTAATTCCTCGATCGACACCAGGAGACTAAATAAATGCTTGCCTCAAATACTCTACTTTGTGGCGACACGTAAAGACGTTAAAATTAACTACAAATATGCGTGTGCAGCTGCAAAACGATCGATCAGCTCAGATATTCTCACATCAATTGCTGGAAATTGGGAACGGAAAGGTGCCGGTTGATGTGACCTCACGACGAATTTCATTGCCTCATAATTTCTCCAATTTAGTGACGTCAAAACAAGAATTGGTTGAAAAAGTATTTCCCAATATTCAAACCAATTATAAGAATCACGATTGCCTGAGTGAACGAGCTATTCTTGTAGCCAAGAACAAAGACGTCTACGAACTTAACAATATTATTCAGTCTAACATTCAAAGCGACTCAGTCACATATACAAGTCCGTCGAAACTGTTGTGGAAGCAGATGAAGCGGTTAATTATCCAACAGAATTTTTGAATTCACTCGATCTGCCAGGGATGCCACCAAACGTACTGCAATTAAAAATCGGCATACCAATTATCATGTTGCGAAATATCAACCAGCCAAAGCTTTGCAACGGCACGTCGCTTGCAGTAAAAAAATTAATGACCAACGTCGAAGAATCAACAATCTTGACAGGACCTTTCAAAGCTGAAGATGTCCTCATTCCTCGCATTCCTATGATTCCAATGGATAGGCCATTTCAATTTAACAGATTGCAATTCCCAATTCATTTGGCGTTTGAAATCACCATCAACAAAGCTCAGGGCCAATCTTTAGAACTGTGCGGTTTAGATCTAGACACTGATTGCTTCTCACATGGACAGTTATATGTTCCCTGTTCTAGAGTCGGCAAACCAGACAATCTCTATATCTGCACAGACAATGGAACAATAAAAATACTATATACCCACAAGCATTTTGAAATTAAACATATTAGAAACGTGCGCTTTCTCTTTTCTTTCTTTTCCATTTAACCAGACTGAGCCACAGCAACGCGTGGCTGGGTACAGATAGTTTTTAATAAATTTGCAAAAATCTTAAGTAAAATTTTTTCACGTAGACACAAATAAATGAACATACACAGGCTTGGTCCGCAATAGAAGTAAAATCCTGTATAGTACTTCTTTATATTCCCTGCTCTGCTCTCCAATAAATGAAAGTTATCACAAATATACTAATAACCCAACTGTGCTTTACTCACTCAGAATATGGAACCAAATTAGAAAGCATTTTAAGATGGAAAATCTTTTATCAGTGGCACCTCTGCAAGAGAAACACCTCTTTCAACCTTCGCAAGTATATCCAGTTTTTAATACCTGGAAAAGTTTTGGGATTAAAGTACTCAGAGATCTTTATATAGACAACATATTTACATCTTTTGAACAATTACGTTCAAAATTCAACCTCCCAGCTACACATTTCTTTTACTATCTTCAAATTAGAAATTTTGTTAAACAGAAATTGCCCAATTTCCCCCACCTTGCACCCCCCACAATGCTGGAAAAAATACTCCTCAATTTCGAGGAAATAAACACTATTTCCACAATATATAAAATCTTATTAGAGTCCCTACCTTTCAAAGATCCAAGAGGACATTGGGAAGAAGATCTCTTAATCAATATATCAGAAAAGGAGTGGAAGGTAGAAAAGCAGAGAATTCACTTGAGTTCTATATGCGCAAAGCATAGAATTATTCAACTAAAAATTATATATCGAGCCCATCTGTCTTGCTTAAAACTGTCCAAAATGTTTCCAGGGCAGGATCTAACCTGCGAACGCTGCAACCAAGCTCCTGCCTCACTGGGTCACATGTTTTGGGCCTGCACTAAACTAACATCATTTTGGACAAAAAATTTTAAGTGCCTCTCAGACAGCCTTGGTATCACAATCCCTCCTAACCCATTAACAGCTGTGTTTGGTGTTCTTCCAGATGGACTTGAATTGGAGAAGGACAAGCAAACGGTGATTGCACTCACTACACTTTTGGCACGCAGACTTATTTTGTTAAATTGGAAGAATCCTAATTCTCCTCTTATAAGTCAGTGGGAAACCGATGTTTTATATTATTTGAAATTGGAAAAAATCAAATTTTCAGTTAGAGGATCTGTACAAAATTTTTTCAAAACATGGCAGGATTTAATCAATATTATTTTAGAATAAGAGAAATAACTATTACCGCATTTAACTCCCTTCTCCATCTCTTATTTACATACATATTTACTTCTCCCTTTCTTTTGTTTAATGTTGCCTTATTAAAAAGCCTTAAGCAATTTTCCTTTAGCTAAGCTCTCCTTCTCAGGGGTGGGGTTTGATTTGTCTTCAAATTTGTTGGGTTATAAATTGATCTGTTTGTATGGAATGATTACAATGAAAATTAATAAAATAAATTAAAAAAAAAAAAAAAAAATTTCACGTTGTCATTATGGGGTGTTGTGTGTAGAATCCTGAGGATAAAAATTTATTTAATCCATTCTGGAATAAGGCTGTAACATAACAAAATGTGGAAAAAGTGATGCGCTGTGAATACTTTCCGGATGCACTGTACATTCATTCACAAGGGGCTAAAGTGAAGACACTAATTAACCTAACTTGTGGGTCTTTGGAGATGTGGGAGAAAAAACAGAGAACCTGAAGGAAAACCCATCACATGCAAAATTCTCATAGACACGACCAGCGACAGGATTTACACCGCAGATTCAAGAAACATTGGTGCTAACCACTGTGCCGTCCATATTTTAATGATTTGAAAATATTCAATAGTCAATAATCTAATCAGTGACATACTGAACAAGTTACAACAGTTACATTTGAATATCCCTTTCCCTTCATGGAAACCAAACACAAAATACTCAGTAGGTAAAGAATAAGGAGAAAACACAGCAATTAAGAAAGGATAACCATGACTTTGATCACTTGAAGCAATGTGCCAGCTGACCATGGCATTGAAGAAGTGCTGACATATGCTGTAATATTGTTACTTGAAGAGCGACTTTAATTTTCTCCATTTGAATTTTTCCCCATTTCTTTGTGGTAGGCAGGTTAAGACCATCACAAATTAAACAAAAGGTGACAAGCGTTTAACTTTATAAGGGCAAATACAAACAAGTAATGGTCCAAATAAGCCATCACAGAAAGTGGATTTATTGTCATTCCAACCCCACTGTAGAGCTTCTATTCAGCATAGGACTGAGGTCTAAATGTTTCTCTTTGTCATTTTCAGTTTGCTGCTCCAGTACAGCAGGTGGGAGTCATGAAGCGCTGTGTTAGTGGGAGTCATTACACCTGCATGGAAGGGACTCCTTTGTTAGTTAATAATGCTCCTACTTTCTACTGCAGGGGTTTCCAAACTTGGTCCTGGGGGCCACCTGTGGGTGCAGGTTTTTGTCCCAACCAACTTTTGTTTATAATTGGACCCCTAACCTAATTAAGTGAGTCGTTATTTCCCAGTCTCTGTGTTTTGGGGTCAATGTAGAAATATCAAAACTAAATCTGGTACTTATTTATTAAAATGTAAAATTATAAAGGGAAATTTTTTTTTTTACTTTTTTAACATACACTATATTGTTAAAGGGCGGCATGGTGGTGCAGTGGTATTGCTGTTGCCTCGCAGTATGGGGACCCGGGTTCGCTTCCCGGGTCCTCCCTGCATGGAGTTTGCATGTTCTCCCCGTGTCTGTTGCATTTTCTTCGTCTTGCATATTTTTTTATACCTATTAATTTATTTTGCCACTTATTATTTTATGTCACGTATATTTCATTAAGGGCGGCATGGTGGCACAGTGGGTAGCGCTGCTGCCTTGCAGTAAGGAGACCTGGGTTCGCTTCCCGGGTCCTCCCTGCGTGGAGTTTGCATGTTCTCCCCGTGTCTGCGTGGGTTTCCTCCGGGTGCTCTGGTTTCCTCCCACAGTTCAAAGACATGCAGGTTAGGTCCATTGGCGATCCTAAATTGTCCATAGTGTGTGTGTGTTCTGCGGTGGGCTTGCGCCCTGCCCGGGATTGACTCCAGCAGAACCCATGACCCTGTATTTGGATTCAGCAGGTTAGAAAATGGATGGATGGATACATTGCTAAAAGTATTAGGACACCTGTCCTTACCCACAAATGAACTTGAATGCCAAGTTTCATCTCCTCTCTGAAGGCTTTCCACGAAGTGTAGGACTGAGTGTGTTTATGGGAATTTGTGACCAAGAGAGCATTGGTAAAGTCAGGCACAGATGTGGGACGAGAAGGCCTGGCTCACTCACAGTCTCCACTCGAATTCATCCCAAAGGTGGTCTGTCAGGTTGAGGTCAGGGCTCTGAGCAGCCACACCAAACTCGCTCCTCCATTTCTTTATAGACCTTGCTTTGTGCACTGGGGTGTGTGCCCAGTCATGTTGCCATCCCCAAACTGTTCCCACAAAGTTGAGAGCCTGAAATTGTACAAAATGGCTTTGTATGCTGAAGCATTAAGAGTTCCTTTCACTGGAACTAAGGGGTCCAAGGCCAACCCCACACCATAATCCCCCCTCCACCAAATGTTACACTTGCACAATGCAGTCAGGCGAGTCCCGTTCTCCTGGCCAGTCTCGTCCATTGTATTGCGTGATTTGTCACTCCAGAGGACACGTCTGCACTGCTCTCGAGTCCAGTGGCGGGTGGTGGGCTTTACACCACTGCATCTGACGCTTTGCATTGCACTTGGTGATGTCAGGCTTGGTTGCAGCTGCTCGGCCATGGAGACCCATTCCATGAAGCTCTCTCTCTACGCTGCACTGCTCTTGAGCTTTTGGAGATCTGTAGCTATGGACTCTGCATAAAGTTGGTGACTTCTGCACACCTCAGCATGCACTATCATTTGTGATCTGTGATTTGACGTGGCCTACCACTTGGTAGCTGAGTTGCTGTTGTTCCCAATTGCTCCCACTTTGTTATAATACCACTGACAGTTGACCGTGGAATATTTAGTAGCGAGGACATTTCACGAATGGACTTACTGCACAGGTGACATCACAGTACCACACTTGAATTCACTGAGCTCCTGAGAGCGGCCCATTCTGTTACAAATGTTTGTAGAAGCCAACAGTCTGCATGCTGAGGGGCTCCATGTTATACACCTGTGGCCATGGCAGTGATTGGAACACCAGAATTCAATGATTTAGAGGGGTCCCAATACTTTTGGCAATATAGTGTATGTTTATTCTTCTTTTCCAGGTGTTCTGGTTATTTATTCCATTATTTACTAATCAGGGGGTCTGACGCGGAAGTCATTGCAGGCTTTCATCTTTCATTGTGTCTGTCCGGGTGTCAGCTCTGCTTGTTTCTAATCATCTTTATTAGGTGACAATGAAGGGGGCAAAAGATGCAAAATAATAGAAACACAACAAAAGATAGCCGAGCATTTAAACCTACAGCAAAAACAGAAATATTCGTAAATGTCTTAAAAATATTAAAATTATACTACTGTGCTTTTCTGAATGCAGAATAAAAGAAGAGCTAATTAAACGAGATCAGTTATTACCACAGATTGTGAAACTGTCTGGAACGAAAACCTGCAGCCACACGAGGACCCCGGGACCAAGTCTGGGACCCTTGATGTTCCAAAGTATCTGCACATTGGCATTTCTCCAAAACACAGGTGGTCTGCACCAGGCACCGTGGTGGGGGAGTATGGCAAGTCAAATTATGATTTAGAGATATTTTTAAAACATTTAAAGTATCTGGAACTCATTTAAAAGGTATCTTTAAAAACACCAAGTGTTCTTTTTTCATTTAAGGATATCTTTAAATATGGAGGAAGTGATTTAAGAGATCTCTGCAAATCATTTAAAAAGTTATTTTAAAATACCCAAGTGTTCATTTAAAGATAACACTAATTCATTTAAAAGATCTTTATATAAAGAAGATATCTAATTTATTTAAATACATCTGCAAATCACTTAAATATATTTAAGTGTATTTATTATATATTTAATGATATCTTTTAAGTCACTTACAGATACATTATCTTCAAATGATTAAGCAATATCTCTAAATGATATAAGGATATCTGCAAATATGTTGAGATGTCTTTAGATGAATTCAAGAGATCTTTAAATGTTTTAAATGATATTGTGGCTTGCCATAGAGTGGAGCGCCTTTACTGTCATATCAGCTTGTTTAAAATAAACTCTGGGGTTTGTTCAGAATAACAGCCCTTGGATAACCATGTTAGGAAAATGGATGGATGGAAATCCTGGAGTTTGTTTAAACTAAACCCTGGATACAATAAGCACATTTAAAAAGTAAATGCATTTCTATAAAGTAAAAAATTTGAAAAGAAACATTTCAAGTTTAGGAAAAGTCAATGGCATTTGCTTAGTTCACAAACCACCATATGATTTGTGAAAGGACACTAAAAAAGACAGAAAAAATAATTCTAAATCTCCAGTTTTACCATAGAATCTGATAGAATTACTTCTCATTAAATTTAATCCCTATCCCAATACAATCCACTACGGTGCAAGGTTTTTTGTGTTCAAAAAGCTTTTTATCTCGCATAATCCCGTTTCATAAACGCCATGTGAAAACGCGAAATACAGAAAAAAATATTTTTTAAATTCAACTTTCGCGTCGATGATGCGAAGGCAGGCCGGTTTGGTGAATTGGTGTCGTTAAATCAGCCCGTGTGTGTGTGTGTGTGTGTATGTGTGTGTGTGTGTGTGTGTAGCCTGCGATGGTCTGGCATCCTGTCCAGGCATTGTCTCTGCCTTGCGCCCGATAACTTCTAGCATAAGCTCCAGCAGTCCGGCGACCCTGCCCGGGAAAATCGAGTTATGTAAATGGATAAACGCGGAGAATATTTCGCACACCAAACGGCGAAGAAACGAAAGCGTGCGGACCGAGTTACGACCCTCGTTAGACAAAGCGCTCAGTCTAATGACGGGCACTTTCTCCTTTTCTGCCTCTCTGAGTCCGTAACCGGATGCACATGCGAGACCGCCGTTTTTATATGAACCGAATCGTGAAATTACCTGCAAATAAAGCTGTGCAGAAGAGGACCTTCCGGGGTTTGGCTTTTGGCCTTAAGCAGACAACAATCTCGAGCCACCGACGTTAATGAGAATCGTGAGTGACGGTTTACTCTCAACGTCTATTGGTTACATGGAAGTGGGTGTGACGCAGTGGAATCGGGGCGGGGACGTCTGATCAGAGAAGTGTGATGTTAGTTAAGTTCTGTATTTGAATGAGGTTAATGATCCTTATGCTTGTCACAATGCAATCAAAAGCCACTTACAGGAAGATTACTGGTTGTGTTTATACTCCATTCATCCATCCATCCATGTTCTAAACCGGTTATCCCGAGCAGGGTGGCGGGGGAGCTGGAACCTATCTCGGTGCATACGACTGCTTTCTGATTGCCCTCTGTCCTGTTTGAGACGTGAGGTGGAAAGAAAGGTAGACACAGCAGTCGGACTAGAGCCGATTCTTTATTCCTCTGTCAGCTTAAACACCGTGACTGCATTTACATGAAAATTTTAACTACTGTAACGATCCTAAGGGGTGCGTGGGACGGAGGAATGGTATTAGCTTCTTAACGTCGATTGCTGGTGACAGTAGCGTAGCGTGGGTGTCAGCCGCCCCCTTATTTAGGTATGGTTCAGATTTTTACAAGATATCATTATTATTTATTGTGAAATTTTGCCGCCCCCTAAAAGTGCCGCCCAGGGCGGGCCGCCCCTGCCGCCCCCACTACGCTACGCCACTGGCTGGTGAGTAGCTCTAAGGGGACCTTTGGCATCATCAGCGCTGTTTCCGCCTTGGATTTTCAGTGGAAAAACGCATTGTCAGCTGCTTTGGCTCTTCTGGTGCTCCGCCTGGGGTCAAAGACAACCCATATGCAACATACACTATTGAGCAACCAGGATATCCCCAGCTCTCTGTGAGCCTGTCCATACAGATGGGTTCAGCAGCCAGGAGACGTTTCCAGTCATAGTGCTCTTTAATTGCTGCATGTGGACTCCCCTTTCTCCTGCTGTTCAGGGAGCTGCATTATATCCAGCATCTTTGGCTATTCTTGTCGCTCAGACGGTCTTCCACTATCTGAGGAGCATGTCCCTGTATGTTCTGGACCCAGAGGGTTACACTGCCCTCTCCTCCAAAACAGCTCAACCCCAAGGTTTCACACAAACTCCATCCATTGGGTCATCGGGGGAGGGGGGCTGAGGTGCTAAACCAGTCCTCCATTTCAGTGTTAGTAGTCTGTTCTAACCCACTTCTAACACCAATGTAATGACCCGGTACATTGCAGGAAATGAAGGAATGGAATTAGCCTCTTAATGGTAATTACTGGTAAGTGGCCCCTGTGGTATTGCGGGTCAAAAAAAAAAGGGGCCAGTTTTAAATCCATAGAGCCGTGTCGCTCTCCGTGGGCGTGATTGCACGACCGCGGGGAGTTAATGAGGTAGTTGGAGCGAGTTGCACCTGCATGTGGAGGTGCGATCATTCCCAATTGCTTCATTGACTTCCTGTGGCATGTGATTAAGGTGCTGTGCCCACAGAGATGTGAGGGTATAAATTCGGGTCAGCACAAGGAAAAGGGGAGAAATAAAAGAGGAGGGAGAATCAAAGAAAAGGAGAAAAGAGGTTAAAAGACATGGAAGGCAGGATTGGGAACAACGATCTGGCCACCTGGAGGAAGGAGAGAGCACGAGCCGGAGCCCCGTGAAGGAGCATTAGCTGTGGTGTTCTAGGGGCTTGTTCGCCCCACTGAACATTTGGGTGGAGTGTGGCGAGGAAGGTAGGTGCCCTCCCTAGGCTTCCGAGGTGCGACCACATGAGCGCGAAGGAAGAAGGGAGGACAGCCGACCTCGGCCGGTCTGGCCATGATGCCTGGAGACAGCCAAGATGGAGGTCGGCCGAAAGGAGCTCGTGGCGGCGGAGTCTCTGCCGGTTATGCGAGCAATGGGTGAGCCGGGGAGAATGAAAAGGAGGTGGGCTGAGATCACGAGGAATTATTCTGCAATTTAACCCCTGATTTTTAATGGATTTATTTATTGATTTTTATTCCCACTTTTTATTGGATTTTTATTAATTTATATATGTACTTTGTTTTTGAACACTGCACCATTGACATTTTTGTTGGTTTTACTTGTGTTTTGACTTTCCTTTTAATAAAAGCACTTGAGCATTTTTTCCGCCATCCTCTGGCATCATCAGTGACTTGTCCTCATATGTCGGCTCATCTTGGTCATAACTATCGACGGTGTGAGTTCAGCAGACTCCCATGTGGGAAGAGGGAGTCTGTAGGGGACTGGCATCGTCACAGCCTTTACAAGGACTTTTGCCACCTTCAGTGTTGTGTCCGCTTGCCACTCAGATGTTCAGCGGTGATGTGAGCTCCCAGCTGCTTTGTCCTTTGTGGTGCTCTTAAATGCTGCCCAGCTCCATCTCACCTGAGGTCACAATCAACCTATATGCCACACTATTCCCCCAGCTCTGTGAGATGAACTAAGCCCAGGGTCCAATCCTAGGCTCACCGACAACCAACCATCCTCATCCCCGAGGTCGATGGGCTTCAGCAGAAGGTAGATGCGTCCCATCAAAGAGATCTTTAAGTGCTGTATTTTTATCTCCATTCTCCTTCTGTTCATATGGCTGCTTTATATCCCTATAAATAGGGCTATTGGTATTGTACAGGTGGTATGCAGGTGTTCTCGCTCCTCAGACAGTCCATCGCCACATGAGGAGTATGTCCATCTAAGGTCTGGATCCAGAGGCATTATGCTATGTATATGGTCAGGTTAGGTTGGGGAGCATGCACTGATACAGCGCGGTCCAATCCCACCTTTCAGAAATGACCCTCTATCTGCCGCAGCCAGGTGTTATGTGGGCATCCCTTTGGCCTGGTCTAGCCACTCAACAATGAGGATTATGCGGGCCGGAATCACCCTCGGGTAATTCTGCCACATGGCTGCAGTGGCGTAATTGACGCTTCCTCACAATGCAGGTAATGTGCCTCATTCAGGACTCTAGGAGCAGCCGCTCATTCAGCACAAAGTCAAACCAGTGGTACCCAGGGATTCTCTAAAGAGACTCAGTACCAAATGAGTCCAGTCTTTGTCTCAGGTCACTGGATAGCGTCCATGTGTTGCAACCATATAGCAATTGTAAAGGCCAGCCCTGGCACAAACAGGCGTAAGACACAAGTTCAAAGCGCACAGGGCTTTTATTTTTTCTTTTCCCTTGTGGGAAACGTCTTCCCCGTCTCCCACAAGCACAGCAACACAGTCCCAAACCCAAGCACAATAACCAAACACAATTCTTTTCCTTCTTCTTCTTTTTCTTTTTCTCCAGTGCCGCTAAGATTCACACCGTCAATATGATGGTGATTTATTTATTTTTGTAGAGGAGATCCCAGGGATGCCCCCAGCCTTGGCCCAACCCGTACACACTCAAAAACAGAGACAAAATAAAGCACACTGGGAACTAACAACAATTAAGAATTTAATGAAATTAAATAATATAAATGAAAACAATAATACCACCCCTGTACCCCTACGGCGATATTACATTAAACATATAACACAAACAACTCCACACAGCAAAGTCCATGGAAACAACACCAGATGCAATGAAAGATGACGATAGTGAGTCCAGAGATCTGCACACTGAAAGGGAATGAAAAAACAGTCCTACCGGTAGACACTGTAAGGGTGAAGACAGATGGATGGTTCAGGAGCGCTCTTTTTCTTGTGGGGAAGCCAATGAATCCACAATCAGTCCTCAGCACACAGGTAGACAAAAGACGATCCAGACCCCAACAACGACACAATCCAGGACACAAAAACTAAATACAGTTTAATCAACAGGAGGCAGTCCGACAGGTAAATGGAACACAAAATACAACAACAACAAAAAAACACCTCTTTTTTTTCCTTGGACACCTGCCCTCCTTTAAAACCCCTATGGCCACCTTTGACCCCAGCAGCCCCTGCAGGGACTGCTGGGAGATGCAGTTTTAACTAATAGTAGCACTGTTACAAGCTTTGTCTCCCTCCTCCCGACTCTGGCTCTCAGAGTGGTGTCTGCTGGCTCCTTTTATAAGTCGCTCCAGGTGCTCATTGCCCTACTTCCGGCAGCACTTCCGGGTGTGGCAGAAGAGCTGTTCTCCAGGGCTCAGCAGCCATTGCAGCACCCCCTGGTGGCAACCCCGGATCCCAACAGGGCTGTATCCAACTCCAACTCCCATGAAGCCCTACAGGAGTCCGAGGCATCACTGCAACCCAGGGGGGCTGCCATCTAGCACTCTGGGGGAGGTAACACTCTGGATAGGTTGGCTTCTCAGGTCTATCCAGTGTGGAGGCGTCCCACCCGGGAAAGTGTCCCGGCCATCCATCACACTATGTATATGGAAATTTAATAAATCAATTCATGTTACACAAAAATCTATTTACAATAATAAGACATACCTTGCACAAAGCAAAAAAGAAATAAGGACATCTCATAAGAAATCAGTTCATGTCCCTAACGTTTACAAAATAAAAGCCCTAATTAAATATTTCATATTAAAATAATGCATGATATTAAAATGAGAAAACACAGAAAACTGAGGCTATGCCATTTCAATGCATCACGGATGCTGAGACCCCATAGAGCACAGACATATGTGCAGACCTTCCAAGTAACAGCTTTAAATACAAAATATCTCCAGAAACATGAAAACAAAATGCTACAGATATTAAATGTCACATCTTTTTTTAAAAAAAAAAGTAAATTCTTCCGCTAATCAAAAATATTAAACTTAAGAGAGAGAACTTGGAAAACATGCCCTGGGATGGAGTGGCATCCTGTCCAGGGTTTGTCCCTGCCTTGTGTCCTATGCTTGCTGGGATAGGCTCCAGCAGACCCTCGCAACCCTGTTGTGGACTATGTGGGGCTAGGACTAGGGCACCATTCCTCGACACAGGACACACACACACAGCCACATGTATACTCATTCACAAGGTGCCAGTTTGAAAACACCTATTAACCTAACATGTGTGTCTTTGGGGCAGTGGGAGAAAAAACAGAGAACCCATCACATGCAAAATTCTTATAGACATGACCAGCGAGATTTACACCTCAGATTCATGAAACATTGGTGCTAACCACTGTGTCGTCCATATTTTAATGATTTGAAAATAATCAATAATCGGTATTCTAACCAGTGACATACTGAACAAGCTACAATAATCACATTTGAATATCCCTTTCCCTTCTTGGAAAACAAATACAAAATAATCAGTATGTAAAGAATAAAGATAAAACACAACAATTAAGAAAGGATAACCATAAGAACATATTCGTTCTGCTCACCAGTGCATTATAGCTACTCAAGAATTGATTATTTTTTTATAGATAATAATTTCCTGCCTATGATTAAATCGTGCAAATACGATACAATTGTTATCTCCGACCATGCCCCTCTAGTCTTGGAGCTAGAGGGGCATGGTCGGAGATAAGCCCCTCACACTCACCTCGCAGATGGCGCCTTAACCCTCTTCTATTGGCAGACGAGAACTGCACAGAATTTATATCCAAACAAATCAGCTTCTTCCTAGAGACAAATACGCCCACAGAGGTTTCTGCAGGAACACTCTGGGAAACTCTAAAGGCCTTCTTAAGAGGACAGATTACTTCATATCTTTCCCACAGAAATAAATTAGAAACCAAAAAAGTGTCAGAGCTAAGAAGCGAAATTACTAGAATAGATGAAGAACAAGCCAAGCGTCCAAGTGAAGCTCTCCACAGGAAAAGGCAGGCCCTGCATACAGAACTTAACATCTTAACAACTAAAGAAACTGAACAACTTATTTATAAGTCAAGACATCATTACTATGAACACGGAGAGAAAGCTAATAAGCTTTTAGCTCAACAAATTCACAAACAAGAAGTTCGCAGTGCAATACCAGTAATCACCAACACGAATGGAGAAGAAATCATTGACCATAAAAATATAATGCACGCATTTAGAGATTATTATAAATCCTTATATTCTACTGAGTTCAAAGAAGACAACACACAATCTAATGCATTTCTGGATACATTACAGACACCACAAATAGATGCTTTAAGTGCTGAGGAACTGGATAAACCTCTGACGCTAACAGAATTACTAGATGCTATAAAGTCACTTCAAAGCGGGAAATCAGCAGGTCCTGATGGTTACCCCGTAGAATTTTATAAGAAATTCTCCACTCAGCTAGCTCCCCTCTTATTGGCAACATTTACAGAAGCTAGAGACAACCAAATACTACCTCAAACATTTCGACAAGCATTAATCACTGTCTTTCCTAAACAAAATAAGGACTTGTTACAATGTTCATCATACAGACCAATTTCACTCCTGAATAATGATGTTAAGATACTCTCAAAAATTCTAGCTAGAAGGATGGTGAAAGTGCTGCACTCGGTAATATCACAAGATCAAACTGGATTTATTAAAGGCTGACACCTATCTTCCAATCTCCGACGCTTGTTTAATGTTATATATTCACCAGCAAAATCAAACACCCCAGAGATATTACTATCATTAGATGCAGAAAAAGCATTTGATATGATTGAATGGAACTACCTTTTCACTGCATTGGAGAAATTTGGGTTTGGCCCAAATATTTGTGCATGGATCAAACTATTGTATACCAATCCAGAAGCTTCAGTTTGTATTAACAACATTTGCTCAGACTACTTTAAGCTAGAACGTGGTACCAGACAAGGATGTCTCTTGTCACCACTGCTGTTTGCAATCGCCATTGAACCACTGGCGGTTCACTGTCGAAATTCTTATCAGATAAAGGGGATTATCAGAGAAGGACTGGAACAGAAAATTTCTCTATATGCAGATGATATGGTTTTATATATATCAGACCCAGAAAACATTGTACCTGCAGTTCTAACAGCACTAACAGAATTTCAAAAGATATCCGGTCTCAGAATTAATCTGAATAAAAGTATACTCTTTCCAGTGAATTCACAAGCATATAATATTAGATTAGACACCCTACCTTTTACCATAGCAGATCAGTTTAAATACCTAGGGGTAAATATCACAAGTAAACATAAAGCTCTTTATCAACAAAATGTTGCCATCTGTATGGAAAAAATTAAGCAAGACTTGCATAGATGGTCAACCCTTCATCTCACTCTAGCCGGAAGAATTAAAGTTGTTAAGATGAATATCCTTCCTAAACTTCTTTTTTTATTTCAAAACATTCCAATATATATCAATAAATCATTTTTTAAGCAATTAGAACAATAACCTCATTCATTTAGAACTCAAAACACCCACGTATCCAAAGAGCGACCCTACAAAGACCTCAGGCAGAAGGTGGCATGGCTTTACCTAATTTTCAGTTTTATTACTGGGCAGCAAACATACAAGCCATAAAAACTTGGACACAAAAAAATGAACATACACAGGCTTGGTCCGCAATAGAAGTAAAATCCTGTAGTACTTCTTTATACTCCCTGCTCTGCTCTCCAATAAATGCAAGTTATCGCAAATCCATATTACTAACTGAGAATGGTAAACCGGTTGGCATGGACCCAGGTACACGGCGATGGACGCAGGAGACGTACTGCACAGGCGCCGACAGCACGCATCTCATAAACCGCCAGTGAAGTGTGATCCACTGCGCACAAAGGAGTCACCGCTCAAAAACGAAACAGCTCATGACGTGAATGAGAAATGAAGCAACAACACGCCCATAGTTAACGACTACCGACACGGACACACAAAAAAAGAGGATTCTGTGCTGCAGCCCAGATTCAAATGGAAGAGGCTACGGAGGCCCCACAGGTCCACAAAGATCACTGCCATATTGTGAGTGGCACTACTGCGGAGTGAAGGCGCAGGCGTCACCGCCATATTGTGAGTGGCACTACTGCGGTGTGAAGTTAGGAATGATGTGCTGCTTGGGATTGTACAAACCAGCTCGACTAACGGAGCTACAAACACGAGCCCGCATGGATAAAGAAAATAAATGTGGGAGCCTACTACGCGCGTCTGAAACCGCGGAAGCAAAACTGTCTCGGCTCCAGAACCAAACAGCTCGACTAACACAGCTACAAAAACGCGCCAGCATGGACAAATACAATGAACATAGGCGCCTACAACGCGCATCTGAAACTGCGGAAGCAAAGCAGGCACGGGGGGTTGGCGAGCGAAGCGAGCAGGGGGCGAAGCCCCCTAGTATACTAATAACCCAATTGTGCTTTACTCACTCAGAATATGGAACCAACTTAGAAAGCATTTTAAGATGAAAAATCTTTTATCTGCAGTACCTCTGCAAGAGAACCACCTCTTTCAACCCTCGCAAACATATCCAGTTTTTAATACCTGGAAAAGTTTTGGGATTAAAATGCTCAGAGATCTTTATATAGACAACATATTTGCATCTTTTGAACAATTACGTTCCAAATTCAACCTCCCAGCTACACATTTCTTTCACTATCTTCAAATTAGAAACAGAAACTGCCCGATTTTCCTCACCTCGTACCCTCCATCATGCTGGAAAAAATACTGCTCAATTTCGAGGAATTAAACATCATTTCCACATTATATAAAATCTTATTAGAGTACCTTCCTTTCAAAGACCCAAGAGGACATTGGGAAGAAGATCTCTCACTCGACATATCAGAAAAGGAGTGGAAGGTAGCAAAGCAGAGAATTCACTCGAGCTCCATATGTGCAAAGCATAGAATTATTCAACTAAAAATTATATATCGAGCTCATCTGTCTCGCTTAAAACTTTCCAAAATGTTTCCAGGGCAAGATCCAACCTGCGAAAGCTGCAACCAAGCTCCTGCCTCACTGGGTCACATGTTTTGGGCCTGCACCAAACTAATATCATTTTGGACCAAAATTTTAAGTGCCTTTCAGACAGCCTTGGGGTCACAATCCCTCCTAACCCACTAACAGCTGTGTTTGGTGTTCTTCCAGACGGACTTGAAGTGGAGAAGGACAAGCAAACGGTGATTGCATTCACTACACTTTTGGCACGCAGACTTATTTTGTTAAATTGGAAGAATCCTAACTCTGCTCTGATAAGTCAGTGGGAAACCGATGTTTTATATTATTTGAAATTCTCAGTTAGAGGATCTGTACAGAATTTTTTCAAAACCTGGCAGGATCTAATCAATATTATATTAGAATAAGAGAAATAACTATTACCGCATTTATTTTCCTTCTCCATTTTTTATTTACCTATATATATTTCTTCCTTTCTTTTGTTTATTGTTGCCTTATTAAAAAGCGCTAAGCAATTCTCCTTTGGCTAAGCTCTCCTTCTCAGGGGTGGGGTTTGATTTGTCTTCAATTGTTTTTCTTTTTGTTATAAATCGATCTATTTGTATGGAATGATTACAATAAAATTAATAAATAAAATTTAAAAAAAAAAAGAAAGGATAACCATAACTTTCATTACTTGAAGCAATGTGCCAGCTGATCATGGCGTTGAAGAAGGGCTGACATAAGCTGTAATATTGTTACTTGAAGAGCGACTTTAATTTCCTCCAATTTTAGATAAAACTTGAATTCTCCCCAGGGAGGAAATCTGTTTTGCTTTGATCTGTAATTCACTCTCATCAGGTTTAAAGTTAGCTCCTGACATCAATAAAGCAGGGGTTGCATTTATAAAGGCACTTATTTTTTTATATACACTATGCTTTAATAGTTTAAATAATCAGATTGCCTTAGGAATTTAAAGGATGACGGGTCTTTCTCCTTTAAGCTCTGATTTTGTAATACATTCTAGAATGAAGAAGAAACTGTGCTTTGTTTTCCTTACAACAACAGGTTTTGCATTTTGTTTGGGCAGTCCCTTCTTTATGACATTAGAGGCTAACTTTAAATGTGATTGGTTGATGGTAAATAAATGTTCTAGAATGACTTTGATGTGGTTCTGGGAATTACAGGAACCCAGCAACAGCAGAGCCATAACATTTAGTCCAATTTTTGGGAGATTGTGGATAAGGGTGAGGTCACCATGGAAGATAACACACAGCTTTTGGCCTCTATGGTGATGTAGAGGTGGCAGTTCAGGAGAGGCTAGGGTGGGCTGTAGATCAGTTTCTTCTTGGAATTGCATATGAGAAATGCCAGCTGAAAGGTGTTAAATTTCAACCAGGGTTCTCCCCTGGCTGGAGTTCAAATGTCACTTTTATGTCTATTTTGTATTTTTACAATGTTGAGTATTTAATTTCTTTATGTTAATACATCTTTTATAATCTTGCTTGTGTTTTATGGGTGGTCCACCAAGAGGCAGGGCTGCCTGCCCATCACTGCAAGGGACTGCACTCAGTCCTATAAAGCCTGTGGCAACACACAGTCCCTTGCTGTTCATTTGACTGTGCTTTGGAGTTGGTGAGTGTTTATTGTGATTCTTTAAGTGCTCTGTGATTTCTTTGCTTTGACCACTCTTTGGATTTGTGATTGGGACTTTCCTTTTAGTTTTGCCTTCATGCTCCTCTGAGCTTATTTTTGGTTTTAGAGATTTTTTGAATAGTAAATCTTTTATTTTATAAAGATTCTACTCAGGAAAGGGAAGGGTGATCACCTGGATTGCAGCAACTACAGGGGGATAACACTGCTCTCTGTGCCGGGTAAGGTCCTTGCTAGGGTCGTCCTCAATAGGATCCGTGATCATTTGCTCACCTACTAGTGACCGGAACAGTCTCGTTTTACGCCTAAGAAGTCTACCATCAACCGCATCCTGGCACTGAGGGTTCTAATGGAGCGAAAACATGAATATCGCCAGAGTTTCTTTGTAGCCTTTGTTGATTTTCACAAAGCGTTTCAATCAGTTGATCTATCTGCCCTGTGGGACATCCTGAGGGTTCGCGGGATGCCCTCGAGGTTGCTGGATATCATGGCCGGCCTGTACACTGGTAATGTGAGTGCTGTGCAGAGTGGAGGCAGGACCTCTGTGTTTTTCCCAGTTGATTCTGGGGTTCGTCAGGGGTCTGTTTTTGCTCCTACTCTGTTCAATGCTTGCATGGACTGGGTGTCGGGCAAGGTCGTGGGGTCCAGCTGCTGTGGGGCATCTGTTGGTGAAGAAAGGTTCAAGTATCTTGACTTTGTTGACAATGCTGTGATCTTCGTTGAGTCAATGGAGGTTCTGATAGGGCCACTCGAGAGACTGAGTGAGGAGTCTGAGTGTCTGAGCTTGCGAGTGTCCTGATAAAAACCAACATCCAGGCCTTTAATGACCTCTTGGGCACAGCCATCAGCAGTGTGTCTGTTTGCGGAGAGAATGTCGACCTTGTCAAGAGGTTTACTTACCTTGGCAGTGACATTCAAGTCTCTGGTGACTCTTCCTATGAAGTCAGTAGACGGATTGGGAGAGCATGGGGGGTCATGATGTCGATGGAAAGGGGTGTGTGGCGCTCCTGATATCTATGCAAAGGGACGAAGGTCCAAGTCTTTAGAGTCCTGGTGCTTCCTGTCTTGCTATATGGTTGCGAGGCATGGACGCTATCCAGTGACCTGAGATGAAGACTGGACTCCTTTGGTACTGTGTCTTTCCGGTACTGTGTCTCTCCTTGGGTACCGTTGGTTTGACTTTGTGATGAATGAACAGTTGCTCATGGAGTCCCGAATTAGGCACATTACATGCATTGTGAGGGAGCGTCAGTTACGGCACTACGGCCATGTGGCGCGTTTCCCCGAGGGTGATCCAGCTCATAAGATTGTTGGGGACCCGAGTGGCTGGACCAGACCAAGGGGTCGCCCACGTAACACCTGGCTGCGGCAGATAGAGGGTCATTTCCAGAGGGTGGGACTGGACCTCATGTCTGCCTGGGGGGTTGCAAATTGGGATCCCGAGTTGTTTTGTTGTGTAGTTGGTGCGGCAACACACTGTACCAGTGCATGCTCCCCAACTTGACTTGACTTGACTACTCAGCCCCACATTATCATCACCTTTATTTTTTTCAACTTAATGTTTCAGTTTCAGATTGTTCTAAAACTGACTTTACAGCTTTTCATTTACACCCAATTGTGTTTTTTTTGGTTGCAGGCTCCATCCTACTCATGAATATTGAGAAATTACCATAGAGTGACACAACAAATAGAAAAATTCATGATTTTATTGCAGTACAATGTATGTATAATGTAATTTTATCTACAAGATGGCAGCAGAATAATGACCCAAGTGTTATTCAGGTTTAACATTGTATATGCTATCAAAAAGGTCTTTTTTTCATAGAATTCCAAGCCCAAGTGATGCCTAAGGAATGCCAAGAAGGTTAATTATCATTAAGATCATTACTAAGGTCATTAGATACGGGGGTCTTCCCAGAATGTCTTAAGACTGCGGTAGTTAAACCCCTACTTAAGAAAAATAATCTTGACCCCCCGAAAATTTTAGACCCATCTCTAACCTGCCTTTCTTAAGTAAAATTCTAGGGAAGGTAGTCATTATACAGTTAAATGAGCACCTCAATAAACATGCTATTCTTGATAAATTTCAGTCAGGTTTTAGAACAAATCATAGCACAGAAACTGCACTTGTTAAAGTAGTAAATGACTTGCGGGTAAATGCAGACAGAGGTCATTTATCTGTTCTCATTCTCTTAGATCTGAGTGCCGCATTTGACACCATTGATCATAATATTCTTAGAAATCGCCTTAGTCAATGGGTGGGCCTCTCTGGCAGTGTCTTAAATTGGTTTGAATCCTACCTGGCAGGGAGAAAATTCTTTGTTAGTTGTGGTAATTACAACTCAAAGACACATGATATCCTATATGGTGTTCCACAAGGCTCTATCCTGGGTCCGCTGCTCTTCTCAATCTACATGATTCTGTTAGGTCAGATTATCTCAGGGCACAACATGAGCTACCACAGCTATGCTGATGACACACAGCTGTATTTATCAATAGCTCCTGATGACCCCGATTCTCTTGATTTACTAACACAATGTCTAACTTGTATCTCAGAATGGATGAATAGTAACTTTCTCAAGTTAAATAAAGAGAAAACTGTAATCTTAGTGATTGGCAATAATGGATACAATGAGGCTATTAGAAATAAACTGGATACATTAGGATTAAAAGTCAAGACGGAGGTAAAAAGCTTAGGGGTAACTGTTGACTGTAATCTAAATTTTAAATCACATATTAATCAGATCACTAGGACAGCATTTTTTCACTTAAGAAACATAGCAAAAGTTAGACCTCTTATATCATTGAAAGATGCTGAGAAATTAATTCACGCGTTTGTTTTCAGTCGACTAGATTACTGTAACGCACTCCTCTCAGGAATACCCAAAAAAGACATAAATCGCTTGCAACTAGTGCAGAATGCAGCTGCTAGAATCCTAACCAGGA
This sequence comes from Erpetoichthys calabaricus, assembly GCF_900747795.2. NCBI lineage: Eukaryota > Metazoa > Chordata > Cladistia > Polypteriformes > Polypteridae > Erpetoichthys > Erpetoichthys calabaricus. The sequence continues at coordinate 296,148,501 of NC_041396.2, read as the reverse complement.
AAAGAAAATCTGAGCACATTTCTCCAGTTTTGATGTCACTACACTGGTTACCTGTGTCATTCAGGATTGACTTTAAAATTCTGCTTATGGTTTATAAAGCCTTAAATAATCTCGCCCCATCTTATATATCGGAATGTCTGACGTCTTATATTCAAAATCGTAACCTCAGATCCTCAAATGAGTGTCTCCTTAGAATTCCAAGAGCAAAACTTAAAAGAAGTGGTGAGGCGGGCGGCCTTCTGCTGTTATGCACCTAAAATCTGGAATAGCCTGCCAGTAGGAATTCGCCAGGCTAATACAGTGGAGCACTTTAAATAACTGCTGAAAGCACATTATTTTAACATGGCCTTCTCATAACTTTACTGTAATTTAAATACTGATACTCTGTATATCCAATTCATTATAATAACTATTCATGGTGGCTCTAAAATCTGTACTAACCCCTACTCTCTCTTCTGTTTCCATTTCCGGTGTCCTTTTGGTGGTGGCGCAGCTACTCAAAGCACCGTGATGTTCCAACAATGATGGATGGATTAAAATCCAGAAGTCTGTATGACCATCAGCATCAAGTGACTCCGTGAGAACCCTAACTACAAAGAGGACTATTTCATTTATGTTAGGCAGAATGCCCAGAGGGGACTGGGCGGTCTCGTGGCCTGGAACCCCTGCAGATTTTATTTTTTTTCTCCAGCCGTCTGGAGTTTTTTTTTTTTTATTATTTTTCTGTCCACCCTGGCCATTGGACCTTATTCCTTGTTAACTAATGTTGTCTTATTTTAATTTCTTATTTTGTCTTTTATTTTTCTTTTCTTCATTATGTAAAGCAATTGAGCTACTTTTTGTATGAAAATGTGCTATATAAATAAATGTTGTTGTTGTTAAATAGACCACAATGAATCAGGAAAAACAGAAAACACAACAAAATACTTTGAAGCTCCTCCAAAGGAATGAGTCCCACCTCCTGAGCCTTCTCTACCATTTTAATTAGCCTGGGGGAGGGCTCAGGAGTGGTGATATCAGGGTGGTCACAACTCCTGGGGCTCCACCCACAAAAAACAAGCAACATAGCTACATTCAAAGGGACAGAACACAATTACAAAATCACATGTGAACTCAACACAAATAATATGTGGACATGAAAAATAATAACTCAAAATGAACAAAAACATCAGTAAAACACAGAATACACAGAACTTCCAAAAGATTCATAAAAATTGTAATTAGCTGTAGACCCTAACAACCAACAACTAACAATGGGATGTAACTAGGGTTGCCAGATTATAAAATTAGAAATACGGGACACTCTTAAAATCTCTCTCTATATTACTATATATATAAATTTATACATGCCCTCCGCCAACCATAGCAACTGAAAAAGTTGCAAACAGGCAAGCAAACACTAGTGTCCTCATTACATTTGGATTATTTTCATCAAACGAATCTGAGAAAAGAAAGTATAATTACTTATAAAGTTACAACTAAGTACCGTAAGAAGGTAGTAAAAATATATTTTTATTACGAAATTTGAAAATGAACTAAATACAGGACATTTGGGTGTCCCTGAAAGGTCAATACGGGACAGGGGACAAAATGATCAAATATGGGACATGTCCTGTATATAAGGGACGTCTGGTAACCCTAGATGTAACTCGATTAAGTTTTTACACACTGTGACCAGTAGGGAGTGTTGCAGCACACCAAACCCCAAATACAATCTCACTAACACAAGTCCTGGTTTCAAACAATTGATTTATTGTACAAAACATCTTTACAAGTTATTCGAAATTGCAAGCCTGGACACAAATCTACTCTTTCTCTCTTTGTCCCTTTCTTCCTTCATTCCAATTCTGACTTCCCTGTACTGAAGTGGAGCTGCTTCCTTTATGTAGGACCTGGGAGTATTTCCTGTGTCACGAGACTGTCCATCAGAAGCACTTCCAGGTTAGGCGTAAGTCCCATAAAGTAGGGACCATTACTCCCTTCAGAGCCCCCTGGCAGCACCCATGGGACTCAACAGGGGCTGTTCCATGGGACTACAATTTCTGACTTGATCTGTGGGTATCCATAGAGGTTCCCATTACCCAGGAACGCTGCCATCTAGCATTTTCAGGAAATAAATAACTCAATTAAGTTGCCTTCTTTCCATTATACTCAGCCAGGTAAGGATCCTTGTTCAGTGCTGGACAGAATGCCAGTCCCTGCATGCTATCCATTACAACATGTAAGTTGACATCTTCATCTATAAAAGCTATCTGAGACCCCACAAGACCACACAGACTCCATTTTTAACTAAGAGAATTGTGAAATACTATTAAAAATATCTACTTTATGTTATGCTGTCATTTAACACCTGTTATTTGCATTCTGTTCTCATTGTTATTTTTTAACATGACTCATTGTTATAAAAATATTTAATAGGCAAATATATGATAACTAACTCTGATGAAGTAACTAAACAAAAATGTCACTGTCCAACTTTCAAAGTTCTTGAATGTACCTGAATATTATGGAATGCATGCAATATTTTGCAATAATAGCAGTGCTGGTCAAAGCCCATAGGGGGCCTTAGGCGGTGAATAGGGGAACACGTACCCCTTGAGTTACCAAAATAGTGCCCCCTTGGTGTCCATGGCACACTTTCAGTATTATTAGACTTTGAGGACCTTGGTGCCCCTTGAATTACCAAAAACACTCAAGTTTTAAACAGTAACAGCACAAACGCAGCCTTGACACAAACAGCCCATGGCACACGTTCTTCATCTATTCAGGATGGATGGGCACTTTAAGCTTTTCTCTGGTGCGTGTGTGCTTTTTACATTTTGTTTTGTATTGTTTGTTTTTTTTTTGTACGCAAGTTCAGAACAGGGGGTGTTGATATGGATAGTGAACTTTGGACGCAAATAAAACAGAATATCTTTTGGACATTGGAAATACAAATAGCGACGGATTGGTGTACAGTTAAGTCATAAAAAACCCACAATGCAAAGTAAACATTGAAAACGTAATATAAACAATAGTTTTGCAACTTTAATTCCAATACAAATCCATTAACACAAAAAAATGTCACTTTGCTTACCTGTGAGGGGCACCTGCACCCACCACGGATGTCCATGAGGAGATGAAAAGAAGTCAGCTTAAACCATCTGGCAAGCCCTCTTGATGATGAATTAAATAAAAGGTTGGTGGACCTAATTAGAAAACCAACACACAAAACTGTCCACAACTGGCGCCATTAGGTCACCCTAAGTGACATTTCCAGTGATGCTTCCATAAAGCCAATTTCAAAAGACTTGAACTTGTCATCTCTAAAAATGTGATGATCAAAAACAAGCAAGATTTCACATATCTGGTTTCCACCCCTGCATCTTCTGAGGTTGGAGGCCTCTCAACCTGTCACGATCAAAATGGGTAAAGGCCACAGTCTGTACTCCATCTGCCACACACTTGGTATGGGTGTGGCTGTGAGGGTGTCCTACAGTTGTTTTCTTCTGTGTACCCTTGGTGACACATAACAATCACTAAGGGTGTAGCATGCAGCAAATTATCATGAAGCTGGAATTTGTTTATCAAAATTTTTCTCACTCAAAACATTCTTAGAATAAAGAATTGTTTCCATAACCCTTATATTATGGATTTTATTATTTTATTTTAGTTTTGCTAATGCATTATGTACATCCGGGCGGCACGGTGGCGCAGTGGGTAGCGCTGCTGCCTCGCAGTTGGGAGACCTGGGGACCCGGGTTCACTTCCCGGGTCCTCCCTGCGTGGAGTTTGCATGTTCTCCCCGTGTCTGCGTGGGTTTCCTCCGGGCGCTCCGGTTTCCTCCCACAGTCCGAAGACATGCAGGTTAGGTGGACTGGCGATTCTAACTTGGCCCTAGTGTGTGCTTGGTGTGTGGGTGTGTTTGTGTGTGTCCTGCGGTGGGTTGGCACCCTGCCCAGGATTGGTTCCCTGCCTTGTGCCCTGTGTTGGCTGGGATTGGCTCCAGCAGACCCCCGTGACCCTGTGTTCGGATTCAGCGGGTTGGAAAATGGATGGATGGATGGATTATGTACATCCCATTCCAAAAGAAAAGGCCAATAATATGGAGTTGGCTCCCCTCTAATAGCCTTCATTCTTCTTTCCACAAGATTCTGGAGTGTGTCTGTGTGAATTTATGTCCATTCAGCCAAAAAAATTATTTTTGAGGTCAGATACTACTGTTGGACAAGAAGATCTCCTTCACCATCAGTGCTCTGCAGTCAGGGTTCTGTGAAGGCCACTCGGGTCCCTCCATGTCCTTCTAGACCTGGCTTTGTGCTTAGAGGATAGGAAAAGGGCAACTGGTAGATGAGTTGTACCTGAACACTTTCATTGGTAAATGGCTCAGGAAGGGACAGATAAACTAATTCTATTGGCCTGAAGTATGGCTGATTTTGTATTGGAGGCCATCCTTTACCAGGACACCCCATTGGTTTGTGACTTGTAATAAGAATGCTATAATGTTGGTCACCTTACCTTTACCTCCCTACCATCTGGCCATGAAGAGAAGACCATGACGAAGCCAAGTCTGTCCTGGCAGCCATATTGAGACAGGCGTAAGAAGAAGATAAGCCTAGAGACACCTATGGACCCAAGATGCACTGCTACTTGAGCAGTAATAGTGTGGTTTGCCAATATTCACATTGTACCCTGTTTTCTCAATTGTTTTGGGCAAATTATCCATAATACATAATTAAATGTGTAACTTAACTCCTGCTTCTTCCTTTACAGTGTCTAATTGTCTGAGGTTACAGATGTAGAAGTGAAGGAGACAGGAAGTACTAAAGTACCTGATCACAGAATGGTACATGCATGGGATTTAAGACATTTTATTATGTCTACACAGTAAAGAGTATTAAAGGGAAAATAGGGTCACCATAGGACCCTATTAGACATCACAGCCTTCCTCGAACTGCTGTCATAAAGTTGTCAGTGCATAATTGTCTCAGATGTCTTTGTCTGCTGTAGCATTAACAGTACCCTTCACTGTAACCAAAGGGCCCAGCCTAAACCCTGCCATTATCCCACCTCCACCAAACTTTACATTAGGCACAATGTAGTCCAGAAGGAAGTGTTCACCTCGCATGTGTCAAACACAGAATCATCCATTAGACTACCAGATGGTGAAGCGTGATTCATGACTCCAGAGAACACATTTCCACTGCTCCAGAATCCAATGGCAGCATGCTTTACACCACGTCAGTCGACACTTGACATTGCTCATAGTGATCTCAGGCTTGGCCATGGAAACCCATTTCATGAAGCTCCTGGCACACAATTCTTGTGCTGATGTTGTTTCCAGTGGCAACTTGGAACACCATGGTGAGAGATGCAACTGATGATCGGTGACTTTTACCATCTACAGCACCTGCTTTGTGAGTTTGTGTGGTCTGCCACTTCATGGTTGAGCTGTTGTTGCTCTTTGATGCTTTCACTTCACAACAACGACATTCACAGTTGATCAGGCAGATCGAGCAGAGCAGAAAGCTTGTATACTGACTTGTGATAACGGTGGCACCCTATGACTGTGCCACGTTTATACCCACTGAGCTCTTCAGTACAACCCAATGTCTGTTAATGAAGATTGCATGGCTATGTGTTTGATTTTATGCACCCATTAACAATAAAACACCTGAATTCAACCTTTCAGAGAGTTGTCCACATACTTTTGTCCATAGAGTGCATTAAACAAATAATATCTGATTGTTTATTATCTTCCATTTTGCTTCACTACCACATTTGTTTACTAATGCATGCCACCATTTTGAGAGTCTGTCACCAAGACATGGATGGTAGGGGCAGTTACAGGAACTCACTCTCTATGGCATGGGTGTCAAATTCTGGTCCTGGAGGGCTACAGTGGCTGCGGGTTTTCATTCTAGCCATCTTCTTCATTAGTGAACAGTTTTGGGTGCTAATTAACTTCTTTTGCGTTATAGTTTTTATTAACTTGACTCAGGCCCCTTAATTGTCTCTTTTTCCTTAATTAGCAGCCAAACAACAGGAAATGACACCACATGACCAGCTCACCTGTGCCCATCACACAATAGCTGAAAATAAAGAAAGGTGAAGGTCTCAGTAAGGTTCATCTCTCAGGTCACCAAAACATTTTGACGATATTCTTAGAAAAAACAGAAAAATCGTCAGTTTTGGAAATATCTGGCAGAATGAGAGCAGCAAAAAGCCATGGAATTAAATAACGGGTTTAATTAACAGCAAGAATTAGTTTCTCATTAAGAGACTGGTTGGAGTGAAATTGGTTGGAGTTTGAAATACCAGTTTAGCTGGTCATCTGTTGGCTCATTTCACCTCTCATTTCTGTTTGGCTGTCATTTAATGAAGAAACAAATCAATTCAGAGGACTGAATCCTTAAAAACAAGACTATTAAAATAAAGGGAAAAGAAGTTAACTGGTCACTGATTAGGAACAGGGTTAGAATGAAAACTTGCAGCCACTGTGGCCCTCCAGTTTGACACCCCTGCTCTATGGTATTATTAAATTTTTGGACAACATATAAACAAAAGAATTAACATGTGTGCTGAATATTTGTCTCAGAGACACAAACTTGTCTCAACCACAATTTCTTTCGCTGTATTTTGGCTTTGGAACTCTCATTTATGCCTCATTCACATGCTATCAGAGAGATGGTAAATCTGAGTTTCTGAGTCAGAAATTACACATGAATGTCCTACAAAGTCGAACAATTTGCTGAAGACAAAGCTACCCATATCTTCAGAGTAATGACCAGGGTCGTCTTAACAACATTATAGACCCCCGAGCAAAGCAGTGCACTGGGGCTCCTACCTACACAACCACTCAGCAAGTCACAACATACGTACATTAGCATGAGGCCCCTTTGCTTGTGGGGCCCCTGGGCAACTGCCCAGCATGCCCATGCGTTAAGACAGCCCTGGTTATGACGTAATGCTGACCTTTCAGCTTAATCAGAAATGATCAGCACAGAAAGGAGGATTGCACTGTTGGTAAGTGACTCTAAGGGAAAAGATACACGTGTTAGGAAAAGCCACACAGGAAATATAAAGACCTGGGAATAAATGGGAGTTGTAGCCAATGCAAAAGTCAAAGAAAGAAGATCAAAAAAAAACTAACGTCTAAGCCCAAAACAAAAATCTAAATTGAAGTCAAAAATCCAAAAGGGGAAAAAAAGGTCAGAGAAACTTTTAAACACACGAACATACTTTTGGCATTGGTAAACTCGGATAAGGGGCTGAACTTTATATTTTGTGACCCCTGATGTCTCTCAGTTCATGCCCTCTGACGTTACCAATAGCTACTGCATGGCAACGGTCAAACAAAACTGCACAAAATAGCGTCGCCTGTGCCAAATTAAAATGGCATCATGGAAGAACATCCATATTACTAACCGAGAATGCTAAACCGGATGATGGACACAGGCACATCCGGCAATGGGCCGTAGCTGCAAAAAGACGTACTGCGCAGGCGCAAAAAGAGTCCGCGGGGGTCGGCTGAGGAGCCGAGAAAGGCGGATAGAAGAGGGCGAGAGAGGCGGATGAGGGGCCGCGAGAGGCAGACAAGACCACAGAAAAAAGGAGTGAGCACAGGAAAAATTGAGAAATGAGGCGCAAAGAGCACCGAAAAAAGGAAACGGCACATAAAAAAGTATTCAAACGCAAGCAAAGCACGAAACTAGACCCAAAAAAAAAAAAAGAGGCTCGCGCACAACAGCAAGGCACCCCCCCCCCCCCCCCCTACAGGCACCGGACGGGACACACACAAAGAGGGGGATTCAACAAGACACAGGAACACAAAAAGAAAGAAGACGCTCGCGCGACAACAATCCTCAACCCCCCCCCCCCCCCCCCACACACACACACACATCCATAAGAAGTGACACCCAAAGCCATATATTCTAAAGTGAACATCAACACCTTCACACTAGACAGCATAGGTGTCAGCATTGGTGGATCTCCTTACAATAAGGCACTATTAACCGTTCAACTGCAGAAAAGGAAACATATTAACAGTGACTGCGATCCTCCATATTACTTATCCATATTTCGCATGCTGAGAAAGAAACAAGTCATGAATACACGGTCACGGGTACAAAACGAAAAGGAAAGGATAACAAGAACAAACACACGAAAACGAAAGAAACAACAAAATAGACGGCTATGCAGCATAGGTGGATCTCATTACGATAAGGCACTATTAACCGTTCAACCGCAGAAAAGGCTCCATATTAACAGTGAGTGCAATACTCCTTATTACTTATCCATATTTCTAAAAGAAAAAATGTCTCGACTCCAAAAACGCAAAGCTCAACTAAAGCTTCTAACTAACGATGTACCTAAAAGTAAAAACTTTATGAACTGCATTAGATCCTACAATGGTTCATTTGCTTTTGCATATACCGGAGTAAATATCAGGCCACCAAAAGGCAATGGCCCATACTACTTTCGCATATGTGCACAAATACTGCATCGCATTGGAACAGTGCACCCTGAAACAAATCAACAACGCAAATATGCACAAATCTACATCCTAGATCCACATGACGCAATCTATCAATCAAAGTGCTGCATCGCAACAGGCACGGATTCAAAACGAAACACCTCCCGTCTCAGACATACGTTAATGGCAGCGAAGGCTACAACGGGCTTCTCACACAGCACAGGCAAATCGATTACAGCTCCAAAACAACACGTCCCAAATACTACACATGCAACAACGCGCCTCTCAAACGGCACAAGGAAAACATACACCAAGAAAATTCATTCTGATTAATGAATGTCATTTGCAATCATTGTCATTCAGTTCAATTCCCTGAAGAAACAACTGGAAATACAAGTTATACATTTACACGTTGTTAAATCTTTATCAACTACATTAGATCCTACAAATCGGTATCCACTATGAACATTAACGGTGGCACTGCACGTGACATCCGTCTTGAAAAAATGTTGTTTATTGATGAATGTTCAATGACATGAAGTCACTTACTCAACACCATTCATAAACTTCTACAAACGTTTATGAATAATAATATTCGATTTGGAGGAAAGGTACTTTTATGAGGAGGAGATTTTAGACAGTGATTAGCTATTCTTCCAGATGCCATGCACTCAGCTATTGTTCAGTGCACCTTAAAATACGCAGACAATTGGCATTGCTTTCAAAAGATACAGTTAGTAAAAAAGATACGATGTCCAGAACCAGATCATAACAATTGCTTATTACAACTGAGAGATGGTACACTCACCAATACAGCTGGACTTCAGCCACATATTATTACAATTCCTCAAGCCTTTATCTGCGACGACTTAGTTACAGACAGATTTGGAACAGCAATCTCATTAGACCAAATGCCCCTTTTAACACAACGCACTATATTATGTCCAAAAAATATTAATATGGAAAACATTAATACCCAAGTCGTTCCATTACTTCCTGGAGAGACACAACTCTTTCTAAGCTCTGACAAACTTGACTCTGATCACAACAATAACCATCTTAAATGACCTTACAAGTTCTGAGCTGGAATTACCTTTTACACTTAAACGGCGTGTACAAAGAAATTTTCAAATAAACCTTTACACTGTGCCACACACTTTATTGTTTGCTTTCTATTTGCATCATCTACACCGTCACACTATTCTATATCTCATTCATACATCACGCTCTTTGTCATTCCCAACACCAGGGGTTGGCGAGCGAAGCGAGCAGGGGGCAGAGCCCCCTAGTGAATAAGAATTCAATATGACCAAACAACCAAAACGTATAAAGAAAAGTAATTTTGAAGAACGTATGCTGAAATAACAACCTGAGGTGGCATGTAGCCATTTTATTATTCTTGAGCAAGCCCAGTGCTTAAAGCAGATGGTTTTGGATAAAGGAGGAACATTTTTTGTTTAAAAGGATGTAGAGAAAATTGTTAGGAAATGAAAAATAAATAAAAGTCCCAGACCAGGCAGTCTTAGTAGAAGGCTCTTGAAAATCCTGTGCATTGCTACTCAACTCCATTTTTATTTTTATTTCATTTTTACGATACCATTAGAACAGCAGAAGGTCCCAAAGCTGTGGAAAAACAGGCAACAGTAATTCCAATAGTTAAACTCTTAAATGGCTTCAGACCAGAGGCTCTGACAACACTGGTTATGAACTCCTTTGGTAAACTTATTATAATGAGGAAGCTAACAGAGAAAACGCAGGGTTTCTTACGTCTGTCTCATCTTGCCTGCCAGGCTAATAGAGGAGACAGAGGACTCCATTGTCACTTTGCTTCACCAGTTGTATGAACACTTGGAGGACATGAGGACTTACGCGAGGCTTCTGTTGGTTGATTTCTCTTTGGTTTGTTAATACCATCCAGTCTCAACTTCTTGAAGAGAGACTTATACAGGTAAGTAAGTAAAATGTATGTATAAAGTACGTTTTAGCACAGCTTTCACTAAACAAAGAGCTCTACATTCAAATAATAATAATAATAAAATATATTGAAAAATTACCTTTGTATTGAGTGTAACAAGGATGGATAGGATTAGAAATGAGGACATTAGAGGGTCAGCTCAGGTTGGACGGTTGGGAGACAAAGTCGGAGAGAGGTGAGATTGCGTTGGTTTGGACATGTGCAGAGGAGAGATGACGAGTATACTGGGAGAAGGGTGCTAAGGATAGAGCTGTGAGGCAAGAGGAACAGAGGAAGGCCTAAGAGAAGGTTTATGGAAGTGGTGAGAGAGGACATGGAGGTGATGGGGGTGACAGAGCAAGATGACGAGGACAGCAAGGTATGGAATAAGATGATCCGCTGTGGCAACCCCTAACGGGAGCAGCTGAGAGAAGAAGACCAAGAAAATGAAGACATATTTATTAAGAGTCTAAAAAGGCTTCAGTGTACAAATAAGTCTTAAGCCTAGATTTAAAAACAAAAAAAGATGATCCACACCTAACATCAACCAGCAAACTATTCCACAAACTATTTAATAAAGAGTTTGATTTGGACTTCATTTGGATTGGGTGACTGATTGATGTTTTAGCAGACAGAACTCAAAAGGGTGAAAGTCACTGATGGTTTGTCTGGCAAGCTGTCCTTCTCCACAGGGTTCCCTCAGGGGTCTTGTCTTTCATCTCTCCTGTATGTTCTCTACACCAGGGGTTCCCAATCTGGGGTGCCTGCATCCCCAGGGGGTGTGGGATGGCATTTCAAGAGGTTCAACAAAGAGGAAGGCTGTGTTGTGATTCACCAAAATTGAGGGAGATGCATTGTCTGTCGTGGTGCAATTGGGGGTCCTACAGTGTGCCATCATCTGTAGGCCATTTATTAGTTAGTGCATCTGTTCTGTGATATGAAATGAATCAAGCATTGCACTCAGTTGCAACCTGTGAATGAGCTGCTGAAATGTGCGTTTTTGCCAGTTTCCTCACTACAGACAGAACGTTCGTAAAAGTGAATAACTTTTATTAAGAGAATGGAATTTGAGCCTTGCAATGATCTATAGACAAGGCCGAGGTTGAGCATTGATTTCAGTGCAAGCCTTGATCACGAAACATCATTGATTTTGAAGTTGATTGACATTTTTGCTGGGGGTGACAAGAAGGGACTGAATTGGATGCAACACCTGCTGCTTACACTCAGCCCACCTCCACCGCTGATGGTCCTGGTGGTAGCACAGCAGCACATCTGCTTTTGAACTGCAGTGCAGGTGTTTCATAGCAGTGCACCAGCACCCATTGCTTCATGGGGGGTCTTCAATCCCCCAAACCCCTTGCTCTTGATTGTGTGTCATTTCCTTACAGCACTTGATGCTTCATGGGACACCCCAAACCCCGGATGGTCAATCGAGTATCTAACCTTCACGGGGGACACATTTACAAGATTATTGAGATTTATAAAGGTAAATTGCTTAATTTGCATTTACATTTTCTGCACTAAGTTAAGAGCTTGTTTTTTGACTTCAATTTGTTTACCTACACTACTGTATGTGTTGCAATCTGTGGTTCAAAAATGAGAAGTTTGACTTCTTCATCTTGGAATGTGATATTAATTTTGTAGGGGTTGCGTACATAAATCAAGCTTTTTCTAGGGGTCCAGGGCATAGAGAAGGTTGAGGACCACTGGTTTACATGGATGGTTGCCCCAGTAAATCTGAAAACAGGTTCACCTTAAAATTTGCTGATGACTCAGTGATTGTAAGCCTACTGAATAAGAACGAAAAAGTCCTGGGCCAGAGTGTGACCTGTAGGGGGTGCCAATGATTCCCCCCCACCTCACCCCCTCCCCCAAACCCTCCAACTCACTCACACCAGCACAAGTCCCAGGTATAAACACAGGTTTATTTTTGACAAATACCTTACAAAAGGATTCTCCCATGTTTCATAATCACAAATGTCCCTCCTCTCTCTCTGCTCTTTCTTTCTTTTTTTCTTTTATTCCTCCACTCCTTCCAGGTGAGTGATGTTAAGCTTCTCTCCTGACTCCGACTCTCATGGATGAGGCCGAGCAGGGTCAGGGCGGAAGCTCCTAAAAGTAGGTATGGTCTGTACCTGCAGCTCCCCCTGGTGGCACCCATGGAAGTCAGCAGGGCTGTCTAACGGGACTGTAACTCCCAGCCTGCCCTGCGGGTATACATACAGGCCCCACAACCCAGGGAGACTGCCGCCTATTGTATCGGGGAAGCAAATAGTCCATGTGAGTCGTCTGCCCCTGTCCTGCCATGGCCATGTAACAAACCTTCAATCATCCCATCCAGAATGCCAACCCATCCTTGGTGTCCATGACAAGGGTTAGATGATTTTGTGGACTGGTGTTTTAAGTCTTCTGCCCACAGCAACATCTAAATGTTACAAAAACTAAGGAACTAATCATCGATTTCAGTAGAAACACATTTCACCCACAAGAAACAATCATCAAAGATCAGACAGTGGAGATTGTTGACTGCTCTAAATATCTGGGGACACTCAAAATGGAGTTTTAAGGAAAATACAGAAGTCATCTGCAGAAAGGCACAGCAGCACTTCTACTGTTTGAGGAGGCTGAGAGTTTTTAATGTGAGCGCTATGTTGGTGGCAAGATTGGCACTCTAGCCAACCTCTCCTGCTCCCAACCTCTCTTCTCTCCTCCTACCATTGTGTCGCTCTTCTATAAATCTTATACTGAGTCTGTCTTTACTTGTGTACTGCTGGCTTGGTTCGAAAATCTTAATGTCATGTCATTTTCAAACTTGCTTAATTTATGCCAGAGTCCCGGGTAGCCTATCCTAACCATAGGGCACAAGGCAGGAATTGTTGTGCTTGGGGATCTATTTTATAGTGTAAACGTATTGTTCAAATATGCTGTCTAAGTATGTGCACACTGATATTATTTTGGACCGTGCCTAAAAATATCATAATGCAATAGAATAGGGCCATTTCTTCTGGGTAATATTTGTGTTTATATTTTCATTTTTTCATTAATGTAATTTAACAAAAACTCAACACATGGGTGACAAGGCAGTTGACAAACAACAAGATGAGATTGAAGACCCCCTTACTTCTGATGTTTCATCTCACATGTCCAGAAAAACTGCTCCACAAAACCAAAAAGTAGCACAAAGCTGTTATCCAGTGTGGACGACAGGGGTCGCTTCAGCTCCCCAAACACCCAATACAAGCTGGCTTAGACACAAGTGTAAAAGCACAAGTGTTTTTATTTATTGGAAATTCTTCTCCTTAAGCATTTCCCACCACCACCAACACAAGTATAGTCAACAGAGCACTCAATGTGCTGCACTCAGTAATACCTTGTCTTCTCTTCTCTTTCTCTCACTGTCTCTGCCACACTCCACCACGCAAGCGTTGTCCTCCTCCTCCTCCTCCCATCTCTCGCTCCTTGGGGCTGAGGCAGTTGGCGTCTTTTACGGAGTGCTCAGAAGTACTTCTGATATCCCAAAGAATTGGCCCGGGAGCACTTCTGGGTGAGATGGGACCCAGATAAAGTAGGGCTCCTGCATGGCACCCATGGAACCCAACAGGGCTGGGCCAAAGAACTCCATATTCCATGATGCCCTGTGGAAATCTGGGGCACTGCGGCAACCTAAGGGGGCTGCCATCAAGCATGCTGGAGGAGACGGTGTCCTAAAGAAGCTGCCTCCCCCTCATCCATCTACCCTATGAGCGTCCTGGTTGGGTAAGGATGCTGGCTGTCGTTTACACCAGAGAAACTCAGAAACCCAACAGAAAGGCAGAATCTTTCATCTTAAGTAATGAAGCATTCTATGGAAAGTTCAAGAGTAAAAAAAAGTGTATTGACTGCATATGTTACAGTTAATGTTCAAATATGGTTTGTTTAATAAGTACTTAACTAGTAGGGGAGGAAATGCTGTGTTTGGGGATCTATTGTATAGTCTAAACATATTGTTCAAATATGAGGTGTAAGTACTGTGCTTAAAAAATAATGGCATAGATTAGATACTATCTGTGCTTATATTTTCATTACTACATTAATGTAATTATACAAAAACACAACAGGAACAAATCCAGTTCATCGCATGATGGGAAACCTTTAATGTCAGCAAGAAAAACAGAATACATCAAATTGTTAAATGGAGCAGTAAGTCAACAAGATCTCAACAGTCCAACCACCCAGACCTGTTAATGAACAAGTCTATATATATATTGTAATAATGGTGCCTGGTTGGCGCCGACACGACACAGACTGACACCAGAGGCATGGGCAAAATAAACAAAAGATTTATTTTTCTTCACCTGTGGGGCACATCTTCCCCGTGAACCCCACAGGCACAACACAGTCCCAAATCACAAATAAAACACCAAACCACACTCTTCTTTCTTCCACTCCTCCCAGGGCGTTGTCGTTGTCATCATCCTTCTCCTCCCGACTGTGGCGCCCTGAGTAGTGCAGGCAGGCTCCTCTTATAGCCCACCTGGAAGTGCTGCAGGTGTTCTTTGACCTACTTCTAGCTGCACTTCCAGGTGTGGCTGCACTTCCGCCCAAACGGGCTCGTTAAGCCATGCAGCTCCCCCGGGCAGTAGCCATGGAGCCCAACAGGGATGAGTTCCAGTGTTCCACCATTGTGGCCCTGATGCAACCCAGGGGGACTGCCACCAAGTGTTCCGGGGGATGTAGCATGCATCCCATGGCTGCTCCCCCGGATCCAGTGTCGTAGGGGCATCCTGGCCGGGCATGGACCCCGGCCGTCCGCCATAAAATATTGTGAAGTACAAAGCACAGACAAAATCTATTAAGAGTTGGGGAAACTGTCCCCGTATACTGTGTACTGTTCAAGCTGTAAAAACTGCTTTGAGGTACCGGTCATTGCATACAAAGGACACATAAGACAATGAGTTTTTAACAGAGGGAGGTTTTATGGAGAAGGAACCAGATGGATAACAGATGTAGAGGAAATGAGGGTGACTTTAATGGAGCAGAGCGGAGGTGATGTCATCTTCGGGAGCTGGAACTGAGGTCATCAGAGAGGGACCGGAAATGAAGTCATCACAGGAGGACTGTTAGTGAGTGTGGAAGTGCGTTGGGCTTTATTGTTGGGAGGTCGTCTGTGGTACATTCAATTATACATTTTTGGACTTTGGGTCTTCGTACTTTCTGTTGAAGAAGAGAGAAAGGCATTAATACGCTGTTCTGCAATCCCATTCCGTGTTTTCACACTCTGCTGGGCCCGTTGGCTGCCCCCTAATCGCGTGTGCATCACAATGTACCTGTACATAAAAAAATTCAACGGTTGTCTGTCTGCATGTTTGTCTGCTTTTCATGAGAAAACTAGGTAAAGAATTTAGATTGGGGTTTTTTTTCTATAATTTGCTTGGACATTCCATTTGATTTTGCAACTTCTCTCATTCCACTAATTATTATAGTTTGTTTGTGGTACTGATTTATTTGTGTAAATCCGAAAGTGTCAGAGCCTTCCTCACTCACTCACTCACGCACCAGCCTCTGTTTGAGTCGCTCTACCTCGCACCACGTGTTGGAGTGCACCTTGCCTCCACCTAGCTAGCAAAACCCGTTTGTTCAGCAGACATTATCATCTACAGATCGTTAAGGAGTAACGTTTGAGGTTTTTGAGTGAGACATCAGAGCTACGTGTGTTTTAAAAGGTAGCTGCTCATGGCCAGAGATATCACAGCTACGTGCTTTTCTCTCCATGCGGATGATGCTCTCCTGTCAGAGCTGAACACGATCAGATACAGTGCCAGCATCTGACATTGGAGCATACATACCTTCCACTTGGCCAGAATTACATTTTTTTTTATTGATTATTAAAGTTTGTCCTGTTTCACTAATACATGGGCAGAGCCGTGGGGGACAGCTAGTATTACATAAAGCCGAGTGAATTCTGTTAGGCAGGACTCACCCACCACATTCTCAATTCCAGTTGGTGCAATCAGGCCACAGCTTCAAGAGTCCAAGGATAAATTAGCAACCAGTTGAAATGCTCCTTCATTTATTCAGCTTTAATAAACATCCACAGACTTAAAGCATGGGATGAACATGTGCATCAGTCATCAGCCAAGTGTAAATGTTATTTTAATTTTTAGGTGTTTATGTTTCATCACAAGTATTATGTCACTGGTATATTTTACTGTATTTATTGGTACTATGTTTACGTATACTGTGATGTGTTTTTAATGTTATGTTGCAGTCACTCTGTAACACCTGCTGACCAATCAAATGTACCTTTTGGGACAATAAAAATTCAGTTGAATTGTCTTGGGGATGGCCATTTGGCCTCTTCTAGCCTAAGCTTGTGAGTTTCTATCAGAAGCACTAGAGTGGTGGTAGGCTGTGCAGACGCCGCTCATACAACATAAGAACATAAGAAATTTGACAAACAAGAGGAAACCACTCAGTCCATCAAGCCCTTCTGTTTGGCTAATAGCTAAGCTGTCCCAGAATCTCATCCAGATTCTTCAAAGTTTCTGCATCAACTTCATGTCTCAGTAGTTTGTCCTACAACTCTTTGCATTAAGAAGTGCTTCCTGGCTTCAGTCCTAAATGCACTTTTTTCATTTCCACTGATGTCCTAAAGTACCTGATGAAAGATGAAAGAATGTTGCTGATCCTTCATCAATGCCTTGGAAGATTTTGAATACTCAAATGAGGTCCTCAAACAGTCTCCTCTGTTCAGAAGTGAACAGGTTTAATTCTCTGAGTCTGTCACAGTATGACATGTCCTTCAGTCCAATGATGCACTGGACTCTCTCCTTTGAACAATTTCAAGTGCTGCTTTGTCATTTTTGTACCATGGTGACCAGAACATTAGAACAATCTGGATGAGAACAGGCCATTCAGCCAAAGCTTACCAGTCCTATCCTGTCCTTCTTCTTTCGGCTGCTCCCATTAAGGGTTGCCATAGCGGATAATCTTCTTCCATATCTTTCTGTCCTCTGCATCTTGTTCTGTTACACCCATCACCTGCATGTCCTCTCTCACCACATCCATAAATCTTCTCATAGGCCTTCCTCTTTTCCTCTTACCTGGCAGCTCTATCCTTAGCACCCTTTTCTCATTATACCCAGCATCTCTCCTCTGCACATGTCCAAACCAACACAATCTCACCTCTCTGACTTTGTCTACCAACCGTCCAACCTGAGCTGACCCTCTAATGTCCTCATTTCTAATCCTGTCCATCCTCGTCACACCCAATGCAAATCTTAGCATCTTTAACTCTGCCACCCCCAGCTCTGTCTCCTGCTTTCTGGTCAGTACTACTGTCTCCAACCCATATAACATAGCTGGTCTCACTACCGTCCCGTAGACCTTCCCTTTCACTCTTGCTGATACCTGTCTGTCACAAATTACTCCTGACGCTCTTCTCCAACCATTCCATCCTGCCTGCACTCTCTTCTTCACCTCTCTTCCACAATCCCCATTACTCTGTACTGTTGATCCCAAGTATTTAAACTCCTCCACCTTTGCCAACTCTACTCCCTGCATCCTCACTATTCCACTGACCTCCCTCTCATTTACAACACATGTATTCTGTCTTGGTGGTCCTATGGACCTTCATTCCTCTTCTCTCTAGAGCAGATCTCCATCTCTCCAGGGTCTCCTCAACCTGCTCCCTACTCTCACTACAGATCACAATGTCATCAGCAAACATAACAGTCTATGGGGACTCCTGTCTAATCTCGTCTGTCAACCTGTCCATCACCATTGCAAATAAGAAAGGGCTCAGAGCCGATCCCTGATATAATCCCACCTCCGTAACTCCTACCGCAGACCTCACCACGGTCACACTTCCCTCGTACATATCCTGTACAACTCTTTATTTACTTCTCTGCCACTCCTGACTTCCTCATACAATACCACAACTCCTCTCGAGGCATCCTGTCCTGTGCTTTCTTCAGGTCCACAAAGACGTAATGCAGCTCCTTCTGGCCTTCTCTACACTTCTCTATCAACAGCCTTAGAGCAAACATCGCATCTGTGGTGCTCTTTCTTGGCATGAAACCATACTGCTGCTCACTAATCATCACCTCACTTCTTAACCGAGCTTCCACTTCTCTTTCCCATAACTTCATGCTGTGGCTCATCAATTTTATCCCCCTGTAGTTACTGTAGTCCTGCACATCCCCCTTATTCCTAAATATCGGCACCAGTACACTTCTTCTCCACTCTCTCACTTTCCAAGATTCCATTAAACAATCTGGTTAAAAATTCCACTGCCATCTCTCCTAAACACCTCCATGCTTCCACAGGTATGTCATCTGGACCAATGGGCCTTCCATTCTTCATCCTCTTCATAGCTGTCCTTACTTCCTCCTTGCTAATCCGTTGCACTTCCTGATTCACTATCTCCACATCATCCAACCTCTTCTCTCTCTCATTCTCTTCATTCATCAGCCTCTCAAAGTACTCTTTCCATCTGCTCAACACACCCTCCTCGCTTGTGAGTACGTTTCCATCTAAATCCTTTATCACCCTAACCTGCTGCACATCTTTCCCAGCTCTGTCCCTCTGTTTAGCCCACTGGTCCTTTTCTCCCTCCTTAGTGTCCATCCTCTCATACAACTCATCATATGCCTTTTCTTTAGCCTTCTTCACCTTGCGCCTTATCTCCTTGTACTCCTGTTACCTTCTGCATCTCTCTGACTATCCCACTTCTTCTTTGCTATCCTTCTCCTCTGTATACTCTCCTGTATTTTCTCATTCCACCACCAGGTTTCCTTTTCCTCCTTCCTCTGTCCAGATGTTACGCCAAACACCCTTCTTGTTGTCACCCTTACTACATCTGCTGTAGTTTCCCAGCTGTCTGGTACCTCTTCACTACCACCCAGTGCCTGTCTCACCTTCTCCCTAAACTTAACCTTGCAGTCTTACTTTTTCAAATTCCACCATTTGATCCTTGTCTCTGCCCTCACTCTCTTCCTCTTCTTGATCTCCAACATCATCCTACAGACCACCATCCTATGCTGCTTAACTACACTTTCCCCTGCCACCACTTTGCAGTCTATAATCTCCTTCAGATTGACTCTTCTGCATAGGATGTAATCTACCTGTGTGCATCTTCCTCCACTCTTGTATGTCACCCTATGTTCCTCCCTCTTCTTAAAATATGTACTCACCACAGCCATGTCCATCCTTTTGGCAAAATCCACTATCATCTGACCTTCTTCATTCCTCTCCTTGACACCATACCTACCCATCACCTCTTCTTCTCCTCTGTTCCCTTCACCAACATGTCCATTGAAATCCTCTCCAATCACCACTTTCTGTTCATCACTTCATCCAACTCACTCCAAAAATCTTCTTTCTCACCCATTGCACACCCAACTTGGGGTGCATATGCACTAACAACATTCATCATCACATCTCCAATTTCCAGCTTTATAATCATTACTCGGGCGGCACGGTGGCGCAGTGGTAGCGCTGCTGCCTCGCAGTTAGGAAACCTGGGTTCGTTTCCCGGGTCCTCCCTGCGTGGAGTTTGCCTGTTCTCCCCCATGTCTGCGTGGGTTTCCTCCGGGCGCTCCGGTTTCGTCCCACAGTCCAAAGACATGCAGTTTAGGTGGATTGGTGATTCTAAATTGGCCCGGGTGTGTGGGTGTGTTTGTGTGTGTCCTGCAGTGGGTTGGCACACTGCCCGGAACTGGTTCCTGCCTTGTGCCCTGTGTTGGCTGGGATTGGCTCCAACAGACCCCCGTGACCCTGTGTTTGGATTCAGTGGGTTGGACAATGGATGGATGGATAATCATTACTCAGTCTGAGACTCTTTTCACCTCCAAAACACTCTTGACATACTGTTCCTTCAGAATAACTCCTACCCCATTTCTCCTCCCATCCACACTGTGATAGAATAATTTGAATCCACCTCTGATCCACCAGGCCTTACTCCCCTTCATTTAGTGTCTTGCACACACAATATATCAACCTTCCTTCTCTCCATCATATCAGCTAACTCTCTCCCCTTACCAGTCATACTGCCAACATTCAAAGTTCCTACCCTCACTTCCACTCTCTTTACTTTCCTCCTCTCCTCCTGCCTCCGGACATGTCTCCCCCCCTCTTCTTCTCCTTCTTCTTTTTCTTTGGCCAACAGTAGTCCAATTTCCGCCAGCACCCTGTTGGCTAACAGTACCGGTGGCTGTCGTTGCTAACCCGGGGCTTGACCGATCCGGTATGGAAATTTGTATTATTGTCCGCATATTGATTTGGCAAACTTTTACACCGGATGCCCTTCCTGACGTAACCCTCCCCATTTATCTGGGCTTGGGACCGGCACAAAGAAACACACTGGTTTGTGCATCCCTTGTGGCTGGGTTACCAGTCCTGTCCTGTTAATTTTTCTAAAAAAAAGTTGAGTTTTGAAAGTCCCTAAAGTTCCCCTGTCTACCACACTACTTGGTCACTTATTCCAAGTGTCTGTCATTCTCTGTGTAATGAAAAAATTTACCCTTTCAACTGTGTCCCCGTGTTCTTGATGAACTCATTTTAAAGTCACTGTCTCGATCCACTGCAGTAATTCCCTTCATCATTTTAAACTCTTCAGTCAGGTCTCCTCTTTATCTTCTTTTTCTTAAACTGTAAAGGCTCAGCTCTTTTCATCTTTCCTCGTAACTCATCCCCTGTAGCCCTCAATCAGCCTAGTTGCTCTTCTCTGGACCTTTTCTAGCACTGCAATGTCATTTTTGTAGCCTGGAGACCAAAACTGCACATAGGACTCCAGCAGTGGTCTCACTAGTACATAATACAGTCAAGCATAATATCTCTTGGCTTAAATTAAACAATTTTTATTATTGACCTAACATTTTATTTGCCATTTTAATCGCTTCTGTGCATTGCTTAGTCAATGAAAATGTTGTGTCAACATAAACCCCTAAATCCTTTTTAGAGGTTGCCCCTTGTAGTGAGAAAGCAGAAAAAACATTATTAACTGTAATGATTAGAAGTATCCATCCATCCATCCATTATCCAACCTGCTATATCCTAACTGCAGGGTTGCGGGGGTCTGCTGGAGCCAATCTCAGCCAACACAGGGCGCAAGGCAGGAAGCAGACCCCCGGCAGGGTGCTAGCCCACCGCAGATGATTATAAGTATTTAACTCACAAAATACCAATGACTGAATTTTGTATTAATCATGCTGCAGAGAACTATATGATTTTATACTTCTATATGATTTGATCTGCATTTAGGTAGGAAAGGAATTATGTTTATGTACAAAATATGAGACTGATTTAATTCTTCTATGTGAAACAGAACACCCTGTGATATTATGAATCAATGTGATCGTTTTCTTCACTCTTGCTTAAAATTATATGACAAAAATTGTCATTTATGAATTAATAAATAAGGATTATTAATCTAATCAAACAAATATAATCTAATGAAGATATTAAAGTTATAAGAATGTAATCTCTTTATAACTAATGTCGAACTTAAAGAAAACTGTTTAAAATGGGTTTGTACTGAGACAGGCACATTCTTTAGATCAGTGGTCCCCAACCTTTTTGACAGCAAGGACCACTTTATTAGATGCAAATTTTTCCACGGACCGGTCGGTGGGGGGGTGTGGGGGGGCAATTTTATACACAATTTACATAACATTTCTTTTATTATTAAGTTATTAAGCAGTTCGCATACGTTTGCAACCTGAGATTTTTCTTCTTTTTTTGCATATAACAAAGACATATGCTTTGCATTTGCCATTCCTACAGATTGCACATCACAAACATTAACACTGTTATCGTTTTTTTCGTGTCTGCCGTTTCTGTAGGAGGGTGACAATGAGTTAAACTCCAATGGATGTTTTTCAAATGTTGACAAGCAATAAGCAAAAGGTATCACTGAAAACCACAGAAAACAAAAACAGCAAAAAAAAAAACAGTACGAGGAAAGTTCGAAGAAAGAATTTTTTTTTACAATGTTTCTGTTTGGGGATCATTGTACAAACGTGCACATCTGAGCTGCAACCACCGATCTAACTGCTCTGTGGATGATTCATTCAGGCATTTCAAGGTCACCTCATTGTAATGAAAGCATCTGTTGAATGTACTTAGTAGTAACGAGATTTCTATAGACTCATGTCATATGGGGAAACTGTCGGGACCGTAAAAATACTTTGTTGTAATGCTCTCACCTCTGTCTCTCTCCTCTCTCTGTGCCACTGCAAAGCCCCGCCCACCAAGCGTTCTGAAAAGTCTGAGTGAGTCTCCATTGCCGGCAGTTCTCTCGCGGCCCGGCTGTCAGACGGCTGCGGCCCGGTAGTGGGTTGCGGACCGGTGGTTGAGGACCCCTGCTTTAGATAATGTAGGCGCCTGGTACTGCTTTATTTTTCTGTACTCCTATGTCATAAATTAAGATGTCCCCTAATATTTATGGATGACCTCAAATTGAACTGTTATGTTTTTTTTCTGTTCTCTCTTTGGCTAATGAACAAGCTAGGTGTTAAAAGAGTGAGCAGTTTTTTCTTTTTCCAGTCTGCCCACATTCTCCAACAGGGCAGTCTCACAGTTTTTTTTACTCACCAAGAATAAAGAATAAATAATAAAGAAATTGCTTTTAATTTTAAA
This sequence comes from Erpetoichthys calabaricus, assembly GCF_900747795.2. Taxonomy (NCBI): domain Eukaryota; kingdom Metazoa; phylum Chordata; class Cladistia; order Polypteriformes; family Polypteridae; genus Erpetoichthys; species Erpetoichthys calabaricus. The sequence goes on along the minus strand of NC_041396.2, from coordinate 296,125,474 downwards.
TTGGTGTTTATCCCGTCGTTTTCCGACTTCAGCGCTCACAGTTGCTCAGTGTCTCCCATCTTAACTGATGTTGCTTTTCTCTACGTGCAGCAGTTTGCACTTTTCTACATTAAACGGCATTTTCCGAGTGATTGCCCAGTTCTGAAGCTTGTCCTGGTCTTTCTGAATTCTTTTTGCTGCCTCCTCAGTGTCTGCCACCCTTCCATAGTCAGTGCTTGTGTGTGTGTGTGTGTGTGTGTGTGTGTGCATACTCTGTGCTTTAGTGCATTTGTGTGTGTTCAGCTTAAGGTGTGCCAACCAATAACTTCAGCGGCACTCAACCCACAATAATACAGTTACCCTCCCTTGTGGTTTTCATTAATAGAGAAATGCCCTTTTCATATTCTTTAGCCTACTTGCCATTCGTTCTGGGTTGAGGGGACAATCTGACAGTGCCCATTATTTTCTTTCTTTTCACACTGTGACTGTGAAGTTTGTATTTATTATTGAATGGAATTTAAATTTATTATTATATTCAGTAAGGGTGAAAATGTCCATGTGGTGTATATCTATCTATCTATCTAATACACAACGTCTACAAAGAGTTAAATGTTTTTATAACAGCGACCCACATAGTAAATCCTGTTAGTGGAAGTTGGCAGCCTTCGCAGGAAGTTTTCTTTAATGCCACAGTTGAACTCGATTCAAGGCCGTGTCGGCTCACAGTGCAGCTGTTGTTTGAAGGCTGCTTTGTGACACCACTGAGTTACACCCGCACAGGAACTGGCATTCAACCTGTCCAGCCTGGCGCAGTTCAAAGGACTTCCTGCAGATGGCGATCTCACTGAAGGTGAATCCTGGGTATTTAAATTTTGTTTATAATTTTTGTTTTATCTTGTTTGGTGACCTTGAGTGTTTAGAAAGGTGCCTATGAATAAATAAAATGTATTATTATTATTTAGCCTGGAAAGCCCCACCCCTCTGACACATTTCCCAAAGGTTGTGATCATTTCTGAACTGTAATAAGCAACAGTTTAAATATTTTCAGCCTTGGAACTGTCACATGTTGTAATTGTTGTCATCTGGATTGAAGCTGGAGGTGCCTGAATCTTGAATTTTATTCTCTGCCCCATGGAGACCTGCTCCATGAGCATTTGATCACGTACACCCCAGTGGAGAACTCATCCACCGGTGCATCAGGTCAGGTCAGGTTGGAGAGCATACACTAGTACAGCGCATTGCCACACCCACCACATGACGAAACAATTCGGGATCCAACCCCTCAGGCAGATATGTGGTCCAGTCCCATTAAACACTGAAAATAATGATCATGTCTGTCTAAGGTCTGGATCCAGAGGCGTTACACTATGCATATGGTCAGGTCAGGTCAGGTTGGGGAGCATGCACTGGTACAGTGTGGTTCAATCCCACCCTTCAGAAATGACCACCTATCTGCTGCAGTCAGCTGTTACGTGGGCATCCCTTTGTCCTGGACCAGCCACTTGGGTCCTCATGCCACATGGCCGACACTGTCGAGGTAAATAAACCTCTCAACGAGGTCAACACTCTCCACAGACAGACACACTGCTGATGGCTGTGCATAAGAGGTCATTAAAGGTCTGGATGTTGGTTTTAATCAGGACCCTCGCAAGCCCACATACTCAAGTGCCCCGATCAGAGCCTACATTGACTCAGAGAAGATCACAGCACCGTCAGCAAAGTCAACATCAGTGAGCCTTTCTTTACCAGCAGATGCCCCCCAGCCGCTGGACCCCACAATCCTATCCAACACCCAGTCCATGGAAGCATTGAACAGAGTGGGAGCAAAAACAGACCCCTGATGAACCCCAGAATCAACTGGGAAGCACACAAAGATTCTGCCTTCACTCTGCACTCACAGTACCAGTGTACAGGCCAGCCATGATGTCCAGCAACTTGCATCGGTGCATGGTGCCTAGAAATGTTTTGCAGCCATAAAGTTGGCTGTTGTTGTACCACCACTAACATATATGGTAAAATTTCAACCATTTTGGGGCCCTGAAGCTTGAACTGCTATGGGGTGCCCTTTTGCAACCAGCAATAATGTCTGGGTAACTATCGTTACCTTCTTCAATGGTATTGTTTCATGACAGATCACCACAATTTTTTATAAACTTAACCACTACATTTCAGATTTCAATTAAAATTGCTGTACTGGATTATCTCAAATTGCAAAGTCACTGGTGTGAATACAAATTTCCTATGCCTTATAATTTATATTTTTATTACCTTTTAATTTGTACTGTATCTTAATTGTACATTGTTAAAATTGCATTTAATAATAATGTAATGTAATAATATATTTTAAGGTTTTATAATGGTCACGTATGTGCATCTGTGGATCATTCTCAGGGCTCCTCTAAGATATGTAGTACCACCTTGGAGCTAGAGGGGGTGCTGTTGCTATCCATTTCCTCTCCTTTTCCTCCAGCAACACTGAGAAAATGCCCCCTGAGTGCAGCTGACTCCACTCCTTCCTTTTTTTCTGCTATATATTGCGACATGACCTGAACTTGAAGTAAGCCTGACCGCAGCATAATTAGTTATTATGGAGTGGTGGCTCTGAGGCTAAGGATCTGTGCTGGTATCTTGAAGGTTGCCGGTTCAAATTCCATTACTTCCAGAAGGGATCCTACTCCGTTGAGCCTTTGAGCTAAGCCCTTAACCTGAAAATTGCTCCAGGAGTGCTGTAAAATAGCTGATAGTGCACTCTGACCTCCAAAGGCCATGCAAAAAGACCATTTCTTATCGGGGATTAGTAAAGTATATCAAATCCAAATTATTTTGTTGCCTTGGCTCCTGTGGGCGCCTGTATTTTCGTTATAATTTTGAAGAAGTAAACGTAGATGACTGATTTGGTGCCCTAACATTTCTTTGTTTGGAACTGCCAATTGATCACTGGTCCACATAAGATTATTTGTGTAAATAAAAAGTTAACAAAGTGTTGTCCTTTACAATGACCGCAAGCAAAGAAACATGCTTTCATCTTTTCCATTACAGTTAGCCTTTGATAAATAATATTAATAAAAATGTTAATTTCTGTTATAAATGTTAATACTATTTTCAATTATTTATGATTATTTCATATTAAACATAGTCTGAATGAAACATCCTTAATTAAAATGTTTAGTCATTTACAGCTAGCCTGCATTATATTTTAATAACCTTTTTATTTTTATTTTAACTATTGCTTTGTATTGATTTACACTATATTATTGATGTTATTATTCTAAAAAAAAAACCTTTCTTATATAGTAGACGCACAACATTTTTAAGCAATGTGGACTAAAGTCACTTCTGGGACCTCTCTGGGATTAGGGGTCCTGAAGCTTAAGCTTCATTAGTTTCATAGTAGATCCACCCTGATAGCCACCAAGTGAGGCTAAGAGTGTGCAGCAGCTCCATCGTCATCATCCAAATACAAGAATGAAAGGTGGTGGAATGGACTCCAGCAGCACCCCACAAAGAAGCTCAGTGCAATCATCACTGTAAAAATGTCTGGACGTCACAGCATTATTAGAATACATCTTTCTGCATTTTCTCTGTTACATTACAGCCACGGGCGGCACGGTGGCGCAGTGGGTAGCGCTGCTGCCTCGCAGTTAGGAGACCTGGGTTCGCTTCCCGGGTCCTCCCTGCGTGGAGTTTGCATGTTCTCCCCATGTCTGCGTGGGTTTCCTCCAGGCGCTCCGGTTTCCTCCCACAGTCCAAAGACATGCAGGTTAGGTGGATTGGCGATTCTAAATTGGCCTTAGTGTTTGTTTGGTGTGTTTGTGTGTGTCCTGCGGTGGGTTGGCACCCTGCCCAGGTGCCCACCTGTTTCCTGCCTTGTGCCTTGTGTTGGCTGGGATTGGCTCCAGCAGACCCCCGTGACCCTGTGTTCGGATTCAGCGGGTTGGAAAATGGATGGATGGATGGACATTACAGCCACGGTCTTTTCCCTGGCTTGTATTTATTTTCCATCTTATTACTGTTTTTGTTCATTTTAATTATTATTTTTAATGTTATTCCTGTTATTTTTGTTAATTATGTACAGTACCAGCTCTTTAAATGTGCTGCAATTTTATGTGCCTTGTAGGTGGAGTCCCAGGAGGTGGAGTCACTCTGACATCACTGCTGCTGGCTCCTCCCACTAGCTTTAAATTCCTGCTGGCATTAAAGAGAAGACCCAGCAGTGGAGCACTGATTTTTGTGTTGTGAAGTTTGTAAGTATTGTTTTTTTTTCTTTGCATGCCTTGCTGGTGTCCGTACATGTAGCATCACCCAGGGATATTGCCACCCAGTGTGTAACCTTCAAAAAGCTGTTTCCCTCTGTCCTTCCATCACACTGGCCTCCTGGCCAGGTATTGTTCCTTGGTCCAACACTGCTGGGACGCTAGTATACCCTCTTCCACACTGGCATCTCCTGCCTGTCTCCTGGGTGAGGCAGGACGATCCTCAGCTTTTTTCTTGTGCTTCCGAAGGGCTGGCCTCCTGTCCACGTAAGGAACCTTGCCCTATCTCAGCCAGGATGCCCCTCCCTAATGTACACTGTCCATCTGTATTATTTTGTACTGTATTATTATGTTTTAGAAGTTATAGTGTTTTTGAAAGTGTTTCTTAAGTGTTTTATATGCATATAAAGGTAAACTATATACTATATATGCGAAAAGCACTACTGTATGTAAATAAAATGTATTATTATTATTATATAGTAAGACAAACATCTGCCTAACACACACACTCAGAACCGTATGTACCTGTTCTGACTTACCTACATATTTGACTTAAAGACAGACTTAGGAATGAATCTCATTCGTCAACCACCGAAAGTCTGTATTATCATATTGGAGTGTTGGCTCTGAGGGTAGGGATCTGCACTGGCAATCGGAAGGTTGCCGGTTCGAATCCCATAAATGCCAAAAGAGACTCTGCTCTGTTGGGCCCTTGAGTAAGGCCCTAAACCTGCAATTGCTGAGCGCTTTGAGTAGTGAGAAAAGCGCTATATAAATGCAAAGAATTATTATCATATGTCAAATCTATTTTAAAATATTAGGAAATTAATTTGAGATATCTACAAATGTATTGCAGCACCCTGGGTCTGAATCAGAGAGGCTGAAGATGGACAGAATTGACAGGGCTACCTGAAGAATCTGGACATACAAGTAGCTGCTAAGAGTGTGGAAGAAAATCAGAGATGTCACCTTAACATTAAGAAAGCACCGGAGCCAAATGCAGCCCTCAGAGCACCACCTCATGCAGCAGTTGTTGCACTAACCAGCACTACCAATGCAATAGTGAGACTTAGTCATTTCCCTAAATGCTGGAAGAATGCTGATGTCATAATCTTACGTAAGTCAGGAACAAATTGCTCCATCCAAAAAAAAAACCACAGAGCAACCAGTCAACTAAGTATTGTTGGTGAAACTGTTGAGAAGATAATATTAAGAAGACTTCAAATCTATACAGAAAAATTTGAACTAATCAAACAAGAGCAGCAAGGCTTCAGAGCAGGACACCTTAACACTCATCAGAGGGTGATGGTGCGAGGAACCTCATCGGCAGTGCTGGGGCCGCTGCTATTTTTAATATATAGAAATGATTTAGATAGGAATATATGTAACAAACTGGTCAAGTGTGCAGATGTTACCAAGATAGATGTATTAGCAGATAATTTGGAATCCATTATATCATCACTGAAGGCAGATGACATTTAATGTTAGCAAATGTAAAGAATTACACATAGGAAATAAAAATGTGTACACAATGGGCAGTCGGAAAATCAAGAGTACACCTTATGAGAAGGATTCAGGAGTCGTAGTGGACTCTAAGCTATCGACTTCCCGACAGTGTTCAGAAGCCATTAAGAAGGCTAACAGAATGTCAGGTGATGTGTGGAGTGCAAGTCACAGGAGGTTCTGCTCAAGCTTTATAGCACACTTGTGAGGCCTCATCTGGAGTCCTGTGTGCAGTTTTGGTCTCCAGGCTACAAAAAGGACATAGCAGCACTAGAGAAGGTCCAGAGAAGAGCAACTAGGCTGATTCAGGGATACAGGGGATGTGTTACAAGGAAAGATGAAAAGAGCTGAGCCTTTACAGAGATGAAGAGGAGACCTGAGTGAAGTGTTTAAAATGATGAAGTGAATTAGTCCAGTGTATCGAGATGGTGACTTTAAAATTAGTTCATCAAGAACACGGGGACATAGCTGGAAACTTGTTAAGGGTAAATTTCACACAAACATTAGGAAGTTTTTCTTTTCACAGAGAACCATAGACACTTGGAATAATCTACCAAGCAGTGTGGTACACAGTAAGACATTCAAAACTCGACTTGATGTTTTCTTAGAAGAAAAAAGTGGATAGGACTGGTGAGCTTTGTTGGGCTGAATGGCCTGTTCTCGTCCAGAGTGTTCTAATGTTCTACTGAGAGGAGTGGAATAAATGACTGAGGGTTTCAGCACTAACAGACCTACTGGTCCAATCTTCCTTGATGTTTCCAAAGAGTTTGATAAAGCGTGGCATGAAGGACTTCTCTACAAATGATTAAAGCCAATATTCCATGTTATCTAATCCAGCCTCCTGTCTTAAAGGAAGAAAATTCCATGTTATGCTAAATGGAATCAGATCATCTATCAAGAAAAGAACTGCTGGAGTACCTCAAGGGTTAATAGTTCCAACCCTTCTGACATCTATGTAAGTGACATGCTTATGTGTGGAGGCAGAGGCACTGTGCAGTCAGATGTGGCCTGAGAGAGAGAACATATTAAATTTTTAGTTAATATATAATATTTTTTTTACAATTTATTACAAATTTATACAGTATATATATTGTGACGAGTGGCCACGGCCATTACCTGGCTGGGACACCAGCAGGATGGAAGGACCAGGGGAGAGAGCATCGGCAGGGCACTACATTCCCTGGGACACTAGAGGGCGGCCCCCATGGAATCCAACAGGGCTGTGCCAAACTCCAACTCCCAGCATGCCCTGCGGGAATCCATGGTCAATATTCTGTTGCTTGACTTGGTGTTTTGTTGTGGTCTTTCACTCCTCCAGGTGACTTTCTTTCTCCACATCCTGCCTCTGACTTCCCAAATGGTAGTGAGATGACTCCTTTTATGCAAGTCCCGGGAGTACTTCCAGTGTCAGGGTGTAACCCATTAAAAGCACTTGTGGGTCACGGGGAAGCTCTCCTTAAATAGGGAGAACTTCTTTCAGGTGCACCTTCTGGTGGCACCCAGAGTTGCCCTTCAAGACTACACGTCCCATGATATCCTGTGGGTGTCCAAAATGGGAGCCAACAGGAGGAGCACTGCCACCTCACGCATTGGGGGATAAACTGTCCCAGTCCATTCATTGGGACAAAGGTCTCATTAGAAGATAGTAGCTTTCTTGTGTTACTGTGACACCAAAAAAGAAAAAGTCCACATGTACAGTATTGTCTTTGAAAACAAGTGAAAAAAAAATGAGGTAGAAGCAAAATAATTTTTGCTATGCCTGACAAAATGATTTGAACAAGCCATACATACTGCAGATGGGGCTGTGGTGTAGCGGGTCCACAACTCACGTCAAAGAGGCCACTTTTTAAATAAATAATCGTCGCACTCGCAGCTTAGAGGAGGGGCATGGTATGTGCGGCTGGATCGGTTCTCGGGTGATGCGTGATGCGGGCAATCCTCGCTTAAGTGCACAGGTGAGAAGTCGTCCGCATCCGTAATTAATGCCGGGAGCTGCTAATTGCCACATCTGATCCATGTCTCCCAAATAAATAGAAGCGCGAAGCGGCTAGGGAAAGGGGAGAGAAAAGAAAAGGAAAAGTGAATGGAGGTTGCAGGGGAAGAAGGCAGGAAGCGGGGAGAGGAAAGCCGGTGCAAGAGAGTGAGAACGAGCAAGCACAGGCTCACGGGCAGCTGAGCAGTGAGTCCTAGCGGGATGTTTGGCCGACACCTAGGGCAGTCGGTAGTGGTCGCTCCTGCTGAGCGTGTAGTTGAGGAGCAGGAGTGACCGGAAGAAGGATGGCTCGCCGCGGAAGACAGTGGGAGTCGGGAGGCTTGGGAGGTGGATGCCCCAGCGTGAGCGTCCTGTTCGCTGGGGAACCCAAGTCTCGGTCTGGGGAGAGCAGAACCGAAGCCAGGGATCAGGAAGCCTCCAGACCAGCAGGCAGAGCAGGTCAGCTGCAGCTAGGGTGACTCCCCTGGATCATTGCCTGGATGGGAGAAGCAGGGGAGTCTCCAGTCACCAGTAGAGGGGCACCGGGCTGATTTTAAAAAGACTGCTTCCAGCCATTGTTTTAACCTCACTGTTTTTTTTAAAGGATTTTTTTTTCAATTGGATTTTAACCTTCACTAGTTCACTTATTTTATTGGATTATTTATTTAAAGATTTTGAGATGCACTGCACTATTTATTTGAACACTTTGTTTTGTTTGTTGGTTTTAAAGAAAAGCACTTTTGCACAATCCCCTTGCTTCATTGTTGTGCCTCACTGTCTACTCTAGCTCATCTGTGACATTACCGACGATGTAGGGTTCAAGAGCTCCCAGAAGGAAGATGGGAGCATGGAGCGAACCCGTATTGTCACAGGGACCAATCAGAGCAACCTCACAGATAGATTGTTAATGGCACCCCTTCTAGCAGCTTTTGCAGCATTGTGTAGTCCCAAAACACAGCCATAGATGAGAACATAGACACTGGGTGGTCTTAATCCATCCTTGCCACTATCTGGCAGCCTGATGGATCAGTCTGGGTTTGGTGGATGCCAGGAGAACACTATCTTCAAGACTTTGTGGCTCCTAGTACAAAGTTTGGTGGAAGAGGGATAATGGCAGGGATTGGGCTTGGCCCCTTTGTTCCAGTGAAGGGTCCTGTTAATGCTACAGCAGACAAAGACATTTTAGATGATTGTGTACTTCAAACTTTGTGAGCTTCAGCTTGTGATGGTCCTTTTCTGTTCCAGTATGGCTGTGGCCCTGTGCACACAGAGCCAGGTCCATAAAGACATGGAGGAACAGGAATGGCCTGCACAGCAAGGTTATTATAGTTTTGCCTTTTTATATTAGTTTTTATTTCTATATTTTTTCTGACCTTACTTGGAAATTCAGTTTAGCTTTAGTTTTCCTTCATTGTGTATTTTTAGTTTTAGTTTAGTTTTTATTTCACAAAGACATTTCTATTTTATTTTTATATATATTAGTTTCAGTTTTAGTTTTAGTAATTATTGCATGGAGTGCCTACGGAGTTAGTTTTGTGTCACAATGATGACAGAACTATACACTTAACAGATTTGGATATGAGTTTAATGTTAGTGGAAGCTTACTATACTGCCTGGTTTACTATCTGGATCTGGATCTAATCAATATTATTTTAGAATAAGAGAAATAACTACTGGGCGGCACAGTGGCGCAGTGGGTAGCGTTGCTGCCTCGCAGTTGGGAGACCTGGGGACCTGGGTTCGCTTCCCGGGTCCTCCCTGCGTGGAGTTTGCATGTTCTCCCTGTGCCTGCGTGGGTTTCCTTCGGGCGCTCCGGTTTCCTCCCACAGTCCAAAGACATGCAGGTTAGGTGGATTGGTGATTCTAAATTGGCCCTAGTGTATGCTTGGTGTGTTTGTGTGTGTCCTGCGGTGGGTTGGCACCCTGCCCAGGATTGGTTCCTGCCCTGTGTTGGCTGGGATTGGCTCCAGCAGACCCCCGTGACCCTGTAGTTAGGAATATAATTGATCATCTGTTAAACCCAGGTAACTCAAAGGAATGCCTCCTAAGTACTTCCAGTAAAACCTGTGAGGCTATCGCTGTATTTTTCAATCAAAAAATGAATGATATTAGAAATAACATAGTATATCTCCCCAATACTAAGGATCCTCCTAAACCCCAGTACCCCATAATAAACAAATTAAAGTCTTTCACTAGGATAGATTTACCTGATTTACATAAAATAATTTCTCAAATGAAACCCTCCACCTGTGTCCTTGACTCAATACCAACAAATTTTTTCAAAGAAGTATCGGGCGTGCTTATTGATAATGTTCTTGACATAGTAAATTCGTCATTAGATACGGGGGTCTTCCCAGACTGTCTTAAGACTGCGGTAGTTAAACCCCTACTTAAGAAAAATAATCTCGATCCCTCTGCTCTTGAAAATTATAGACCCATCTCTAACCTGCCTTTCTTAAGTAAAATTCTAGAGAAGGCAGTCATTATACAGTTAAATGAGCACCTCAATAAACATGCTATTCTTGATAAATTTCAGTCAGGTTTTAGAACAAATCACAGCACAGAAACTGCACTCGTTAAAGTAGTAAATGACTTGCGGGTAAATGCAGACAGAGGCCATTTATCTGTTCTCATCCTCTTAGATCTGAGTGCCGCATTTGACACCATTGATCATAATATTCTTAAGAATCGCCTTAGTCAATGGGTGGGCCTCTCTGGCAGTGTCTTAAATTGGTTTGAATCCTACCTGGCAGGAAGAAAATTCTTTGTTAGTTGTGGTAATTATAATTCAAAAACACATGATATCCTATATGGTGTTCCACAAGGCTCTATCCTGGGTCCACTGCTCTTCTCAATCTACATGCTTCCATTAGGTCAGATTATCTCAGGGCACAACGTGAGCTACCACAGCTATGCTGATGACACACAGCTGTATGTATCAATAGCACCTGATGACCCCAAATCTCTTGATTCGCTAACACAATGTTTAACTTGTATCTCAGAATGGATGAATAGTAACTTTCTCAAATTAAATAAAAAAAAAACGAAATCTTAGTGATTGGCAATAATGGATACAATGAGGCTATTAGAAATAAACTGGATGCATTAGGATTAAAAGTCAAATCGGAAGTAAAAAGCTTAGGGGTAACCGTTGATTGTAATCTGAATTTTAAATCGCATATTAATCAGATCACTAGGACAGCATTTTTTCACCTAAGAAACATAGCAAAAGTTAGACCTCTTATATCATCGAAAGATGCAGAGAAATTAGTTCATGCGTTTGTCTTTAGTCGGCTAGATTACTGTAATGCACTCCTCTCAGGACTACCCAAAAAAGACATCAATCGTTTGCAATTAGTGCAGAATGCAGCTGCTAGAATCCTTACCAGGAAAAGAAAATCCGAACACATTTCTCCAGTTTTGATGTCACTACACTGGTTACCTGTGTCATTCAGGATTGACTTTAAAATTCTGCTTATGGTTTATAAAGCTTTAAATAATCTCGCCCCGGCTTATATATCGGAATGTCTGACACCTTATATTCCAAATCGTAACCTCAGATCCTCAACTGAGTGTCTCCTTAGAATTCCAAGAGCAAAACTTAAAAGAAGTGGTGAGGCGGCCTTCTGCTGTTATGCACCTAAAATCTGGAATAGCTTGCCAGTAGGAATTCGCCAGGCTAATACAGTGGAGCACTTTAAAAAACTACTGAAAACACATTATTTTAACATGGCCTTCTCATAACTTCACTGTAATTTAATCCTGATACTCTGTATATCTAATTCATTATAATAACTATTCATTCAAAATCTGTACTAACCCCTACTCTCTCTTCTGTTTCCTTTTCCGGTGTCCTGTTGGTGGTGGCGTGCGCCACCACCATCTACCCAAAGCACCATGATGTTCCAACAATGATGGATGGATAAAAAGCCAGAAGTCTGTATGACCATCACCATCAAGTGACTCCGTGAAAAACCCGAACTACAAAGAGGACTATTTCATTTATGTTAGGTAGAATGCCCAGAGGGGACTGGGTGGTCTCGTGGCCTGGAACCCCTACAGATTTTATTTTTTTCTCCAGCCTTCTGGAGTTTTTTTTTGTTTTTTCTGTCCACCCTGGCCATCGGACCTTACTCCTTTCTATGTTAACTAATGTGGTCTTATTTTAATTTCTTATTTTGTCTTTTGTTTTTCTTCTCTTCATTATGTAAAGCACTTTGAGCTACTTTTTGTATGAAAATGTGCTATATAAATAAATGTTGTTGTTGTTGTTATAGTTGGTTGGAAAATGGATGGATGGATGGAGAAATAACTATTACCGCATTTAATTCCCTTCTCCATTTTTTATTTACCTATATATATATTTCTTCCTTTCTTTTGTTTATAGTTGCCTTATTAAAAGCCCTAAGCAATTCTCCTTTGGCTAAGCTCTCCTTCTCAGGGGTGGGGTTTGATTTGTTTTCAGTTTTTTTTTGTTATAAATTGATCTATTTGTATTCTATCAGACAGTTGTGGCGAGCGCCCTCTTCTACGCGGTGGTGTGCTGGGGAGGCAGCATTAAGAGGAACGACGCCTCACGCCTGGACAAACTGGTGAGGAAGGCAGGCTCTATTGTTGGCATGGAGCTGGACAGTTTAACATCTGTGGCAGAGCGAAGGGCGCTCAGCAGGCTCCTATCAATTATGGAGAATCCACTGCATCCACTAAATAGTATCATCTCCAGACAGAAGAGCAGCTTCAGCGACAGACTGCTGTCACCGTCCTGCTCCACTGACAGACTGAGGAGATCGTTCCTCCACCACACTATGCGACTCTTCAATTCCACCCGGGGGGGTAAACGTTAACATTTAACATTATACAAAGTTATTGTCTTTTTTTCACCTGCATTATTATCATTCTTTAATTTAATATTATTTATTGTATCAGTATGCTGCTGCTGAAAAATGTGAATTTCCCATTGGGATTAATAAAGTATCTATCTATCTATCTGGAATGATTACAATAAAATTAATAAATAAAATTAAAAAAAAAAAAGCTTACTACAATGCCTGGTTTACTATCTGGTTTTCTTTTGTCTGATAAAAACAAGCATAATCAAAACTAGATACTGAATATGAATATTTTTACACAATTGTATAATTTTTTAAATATTTTCTTATGAAAATCACAGGGGCTTAGGAAGAACAGGGCTCTTAGACTTGAACGAGTGTGCAGACCCCACCTAGCTGTATTGAGGGAAACAAAGAAGAACAAGCATGTAGTGTGAAGGTTAGGGGCAGTGAGACTTGAATAGACCACCATAAGAACAGTAAACCCATAACGCGCAGGGCAAGAGCAGGTAATAGGAATATGAACAGGCACAAAACAACAGAGACAGCATCTGAGATTAAGTACAATATATACAATATCTAAACCTGTTTATCCAGAGCAGGATCACAGGAAACCTGGAGCCTACTGCAGCAGGTTTGAATGTAAGGCAGGAAAACTCCCTGGTATGCAATATGTATGAAAAGGCTGATGTTAAGAACAAAAAGAATGTGATATTTCAACTATCTATTTTGAGAGAGAGAGAAAAACATTGAAAAAAGGGAGACAAATATTTTAAAATATAATTCTGCTAATGGATTACTTTCACAATATCAGGTATTTTTGAGTTGTGAATATGAACTTAAAAAGTTAAATTAATAAATCTAGAATAAATACAAAAACCCATTAGTATGTTTAGTTTTTCATCACTTGTCAGACTCTCTACCTTTGTTTGTATCACGTTGTTAAACGATGTTTTTATAGCAAAAGTGATTGGTTAGCAACAATATGCTGATCTTGAATGATGACCTAGTCAGCCTCTCGATCAGTGCCGTTTTATTTTCAAAAATCGGGAATGGTCTCCCCTCGACTTTTTTGTATACTCAGATATGGGGATGGATATTTGAGGAGTAAACCGCAAGACAATGATTATATTTTTATATTATGTACATTAAGGAACCATCACCAACAAATCAAATTAATAATATATTGAGCAATTATTATAAAAGCAATGTTGAATAAATCGGACTCTGTAGCTGCATAAATAAAAAAAAATTGTATGTGTTTTGGTAAAGTACCACTTCCGGGTGATGGATTTGGCCCAAAAGTTAATACAGATCTAAAGTTGTGGTGTAACAACCACATGCCGAATTTTATCCATCTAGTTGCATTTTTGAGTTATCGTGTTTACACACACACAAACACTCACACACACAACTCCAAAAAACAGTATTTTTGGACTCTGGGAGGCCTATAAAGTCAAGATTCATCAAAATATCGAGGTCGAATTTTTTCATGATTACTATACTTTCTCTATACTTCGTACAGTATATGAGAAAATAAAAACGATTTCTCCTGTGCGATGTGGCAGGTGAATTGTTGTAAACAAAAAGCAGTCACCTGAGAAATAAACTGAAACGTTACTCACTCATGATTTTTCTGTCCATACCTTAAAGTTTTTGTTGAACAGCACATTCTGATTTCAGCTGTGGTACAGTGTCCATTTTAGGACATCCTCCGACAAAAACAAGCGCAAAGAAAGGCAGCACGCAAATCGCTTTCTATTTCTCACGCTTTATGCGCCCGCACTCAGCTTGCTCTGTCTCCGCAAATGCTGTGTGAATAGCCGCGCTCCGTCACCAGCCACCGTTCACTGGATGAAAATGTGCGGGGACGGGTCGTAGTGGACGACTTTCTGTTTTAGAGTTAAAACTTACAATGTATAAAGACTACCGGCAAGAATATTTATTCAAAAACGAAAACTAAAAATATTTTAGTAAATTATTATTTTATTTCAGTTAGTCTTTCCAGCTACTTTAATAGTTTCGTTAGTTTTAGATTTTCGTTTCGGTTTTGTTAATTATTTTATTTCAGTTTACGAAAATGTTTTTTTAATAATAGTTTTAGTTTTAATTGTAGTTTTCGTTAACTATAATAACCTTGCTGCACAGATCCCTGACCTCAATCCTACTGAACACCTTTGAAATGACCTGGAACATCGATTGTGAGCCAGGGCTTCTCGTCCAACATCTGTACCTGACCTCATAACACGCTACTTTTCTTGGATAGGCACAAATTCCCACAGAGACACTCTAAAATCTTGTGCAAAGGCTTTCCAGAAGAGTGAAGGATGCCATAACGACAACAGGTGGCCAACTCCATATTAATTCCCATAGTTTTGGAATGGGATGTATAAAAAGCTCCTATAGGTGCAATGGTCAGGTGTCAACAAACTCTTGGCCATATAGTGTGTATTTAAAATGCATTAAAGAAATCTCAGAGTGACAAGATGTTGTTTAAGATATCTTAAAAGAAACATATCATCAGATATCTATGAAATTCACTTTGAGATTTCTCTAAATATCAATCTGGCTTACTATACAGTATAATAAACGAGATAGAGAAAAGCTTCATTGAAGGTCAGTTCTAAATGGGAACCTCTTTCTGAGTTGGCCCTTTAAATTAGACTCCGCCCCCCCTTTCTCAACCCCGCCTCTCAGCCGGTGGCCCGAGACTGGGTGGATTTGGGAAATCGGAAATTGAACTCAGAAAGAAGGTGAAGTTTCTTGGGAACGGGCAGTACGCACCTTGCCACAGCTGGACTTATTATTTTGCAACACTAACTTCCTTTCTCGCCGGAAACAGTGAGTATGAGCGCAGTGTATGAAAGTTAGGACCTTACCCAGTACCTCCACCGGGTTCTCCTCCCCTCCTTGCTGACCCGGCTTCCGACTGGTGCGCGCCTCGACAGTCGTCGCCTGCACTAGCCGCAGGAGCGCGCTTCACTTCAGGTAGTCGTTGTCCGCGAGTGCGCGCTTCGGGTAATTGCTTTGGACGTTGTGAACGGGAGCGCGTCCCACTGACTGTAGTTTTATGAAGTTAATAGAGACGCTCAAGCATGTCTGGAACCATTTCCTCTCTTTTTTTCTTCATACAGCATCCGTCGGTCTTACGTCGCGATTTGGAGGAAGTGAAAGCCCACCTAGAAAGAAAATGTGGGGAAGGGGTGATCCAACAGTTTTAAAGGACAAGCCTACAACTGGGCAGAGCCCCAGACCCAGTTTTGTAAGCTGCTTTAACGCAAGGGCTGCCCGTCAAACCGGCATGTGATCCACTTCCTATGAAACCTCTCCGCAAGACCGGGTAGTGAAATGATTTGATTTAGAGTGAAGATTGGAGCAAAAAAAAAAAAACATTTTACAGTGGGGTTATAAAGTATTCTGGCCCATTCACTTTCTGCACACGTTATTGTGTAGATTGAATTTTACATGGATACACTCAGTAACCCAAAATGACACAGTGGTAACATTATTCAAAAAACTTTGCAAATTTATTAAAAATCAAAAAATGTCATTCCTAGAAGGATTCAGACCCCTTGGATTGTGCTCAGGTGTCTAATGTTTGCGTTACTTCTCCTTGA